>NW_020622492.1:19195525-19534316 GCF_003573695.1 Papaver somniferum
TTCAATCAGAAAGCATGTTTCTCTCTGGCAATGAACTTAAACGAACTCTGTGTCAACACATAGAATTCAATTAATTGTCCTGACTAATTTGCAAAAATTAGGGTTTTGCGCCTTGCGCAGTATATCAGACCTTGCTTGTCAAAATTAAGCCTAGGAAAACTAGGTAATTAATCCGCCATGGATTAGCAAACGCAAAATCTTCCCCAGAATCAGAAAACAAGGAGCCGCAGGATAGGAGAAGCAACAAAGAGAGGCGTGGCCATGCCTTAGGCCAACCGGCGCCATTTGCCATCGGCCACTCCCCATCCTAAACCGGCCCTATTTCCCTCGACCAATCAGGTCGCCTTAAACTCGCCACACGCACATAAGTTGTGGCTGGGCCCATACTTACCGACCCCATTCCCCATTGACCAATCAGGTCGTATTAAACCTGACACGCGCACTAAAGGGTAACCACACACATTCTTAGCCGGCTCCCTACTTTCATTGACCAATCAGGTTGCTCTACACCTGCCACAACTTTAAAAAGTGTGGAAATTGTGTCAAGAGGTTACCATACTAAGTTGGCTTCCCAAAACCACGCCAACATGCAAACGACATGCCAAACATGCCAAAAACAATCATGCCAGGCGCACATGCCAAACACGCATGCTAGGCGCACATGCCAAACGCGCATGCCAGGTGCACATGTCAAATGGCATGCCAAACATGCCAAATTCATGCCAATCGCATATGCCAAACATGCCACCTATCGCATGCTACATGTCATATATGCTAAATAGGGTTTCGACAAGCCAAACCCTAATTTAGTCAAAGTTGTCGCGCCAACCGAGCCAAACAATGTTCCGTAGAACATGGGGATCAATGTGGCTGTTAAAACTGATATTGCCACACCAAGTTTGGGTCTAGGACCAACGTGCCAAAACTTCGGTGGCCATGGTTATGCCAGGCGCCACTTGCACCATCGTGCCACTGGCGTGCAAAAACTATGCCAGCCATGCCGCAACGCCACTGGCATGCACAAACTATGCCAGCCATGCCGTAACGCCACTGGCATGCACTAAAGGCGCCACTGTGCTATTGTCAGGCGCCAACGGAAGGTAGCCATAATCAACGGCTACCCTTCCCCATGAGATGCAATCTCAGCCATCCAAGTTTGCCACCAAATTGAAAGACTTGTGGTAACTTTTAGATGACCAGCCGCCTAAATCCAGTGGCCATGGCTACGCCAGGCGCCACTTGCACTATCATGTATCTGTCATACACAAGCTATGCCAGTCATTCCACCATGCCACTGGCATGCACGAGCCATGACGCATTGCGACTGGCATACACCTGGGCGCCACTGTGCCATTGTCAGGCGCCGATGGAAGGTATCCATAATCAACGGCTACCCTTCCCCATGAGATGCAATCTTAGCCATCCAAGTTTGCCACCAAACTGAAAGACTTGTGGAAACTTTTAAGCGACCAGCCGCCTACGAGTCTACTAGCATCACATGCTATTTACCTGCGGCAAGCTTCTTGATTCTAACTTGCCACACGTAGCAAAGTGCTACATGTTTTCCACGAAAACACTCGAGACATCAAACATGTCACAAACTGGGGGATACTCATCAGGGTATTGGTCTGGCAGTTTACATCGTGCGACGTGCAATACGCCCGTTACAAGAAAGTGTCATGAAGAAGGGCGGTTAGTAATGGCAAGAAGTAATGGTGTAAACGTATCCTTCATCATGGAAGCATAAATTCTAACGTTACACGTTATTCCAATCTTCCACCACTCAATCGTTCCCACATCCTACGAGATCAGGGTACGTTTTATTACGACTTGTATAAATAGGTTTCACCTATTTCCACCAAAAAACAAGTTTTGGTCGTGAGAGCAACACAGTATTCAGAAATCACCTGATAGCTTTTCATTCAGCTAGCCAGTTCTACTTTCTGATACAAGTTGTAAACAACCACACCTTCAGAATCAACTATTCCGGTCTCAACACTTTCTTCGCTTCCCTCCCTAAGACCAACCCTTCTCCTTCACTTTGTGACCGAAGCAAGCCTGGAACGGCCATTTCTTGGTGTAGGCCAGGGTTGTACAGATTGATCTCTCGAATAAAAAATACTCACGTGCAGTACATTGTTTAGGGTCTAGACTCGTTTCTCATCCACACACACGAATTTACCAGAACTAGCAGAAACCGTTTTCACCCTCAAACAATTGGCGACCACAGTGGAAGATTAATCTTTCGGTTGAAATACCAATTTCCAATTTCCAATTTAATTTTTCATCACTAGCAAGAGGTCATACTGTGACTCACTCTGCAAGCACCTCCTCAAGCGTACGTACCAAACCGAGCCATGGCACCGCTTACGATAGTTTCTGATACAAGCGACCTGAAGATAATTTGCTCAGACAATGAAGGATGACTGGGGACTTCTCACAGCTAGGATGGCGTCACCATAAAACTCGGATTTGCTCTATGAAGATCCAGTTTTGTTAAAAACACAAAAAGCGACTTTTCTGGAATCATTGTGCTACTCACGGCGATCAGGGTGCCACTATCTTAAAAGTAATAATTCATTCAAAAAAAAAAACTAAGAAAAGGAAATTCGGAAGACATAAGATATTCAAGGGAAATCATTCAACAATAGTTCGTTCTTCTTGGAGAAAGCATCCTTCGTTCTTTGAAGAGCCGCCTGTTTCAGCTTCAACTCCTGAGACAGTCTTTCGACTTCTGCTTCCTGTTGGTTGATCACATCCGCAGAGGGACCTTCGATCACTTCAGCCTGTAACTTTTGGATCTCGAAAAAACCTTCACAGAACCAAGAGACGTTGAACTCAAAGTCTACTACGCACACATCCCGGTGAAACTTCCAGCTCAAAATTACATCTTCCGAAATAGTGTGGCGAGTACAAGGATTCTTCTACACGCTTAACCAACGCAAATCGGCTGGTGATCTTTTTAGTGGTTGCGATATGTCCATACCTTTCCCATATTTTGGTATACAGCTCCGCGTATTTTATTGGCACACTGAGTCCTCCAATCAACACGTGACCCTCAAAAGGAGCCTCAAACGGAGGATCGAAAACAACACCTGCTGCTGGATGTGAAATTAGCAAAGATTCTTGGGGAACAATCATGCCCGTCGTCACAACAGCGTTTTCCGCTATTGGGAGCACAGTAGCATCTTCACGACGATCAATCTTCATCTCCAGATTACCAGCGGGTACGGCTTTCATGACTGGAGACACAGTTATATCTTCATTTCCATGAATCTCCATCTTAGGGTTATTTTCAGAATCGGCTTCTTCTTGTGATATCACGAATTGAATATTTGCTCCATATAAATAAATAAGTCCAAAAGAAAAACGTGTGAAATCTCACCGACTCATCTGTTGGCCTGCTGGAACTAGAAGAAGACCCGTTGCTGCATTCTGAAGTGTTCTCCCTGTCATCACTGGATTCTGAATCTTCTTCTTCTTCACTTTCCTCCTCATTGGCCGAAGGCTCAGTATTACCAGACTTTTCTTCAGAAGCCATTTCCTGACCACGTGCAAGCTTGGCGAAGGTGTTTGAACTGTCGATACCCTGAGTAAAAATAAAAAAAGATTTTCAATGACAACAATTTCAAAATGTTCACGCAATTCAGGAAGAAAATCATACGTACTTGCATGTTGGAAGAACTGAAGGTCACCGGGGCTGTCGAAGCCGATTGAAAGACTCCTTCACGACTTTTCGACCTTCGCTCATTTTTCTGGGGATTGTCTTCACTTGAGTTAGAAGATTTACGCTTACACGTAGAAGGAAATCTCAACAACCCGTACTTCGCCAAAACTTTAGAGGAGGGATTGCCGCGTGGGTCCGTCACAACATTCTGCATTAATTGCTGGATAGAAAGGAACTCTCCCCGCCAGAAAGCATTATATTTAGGGGTTTCCACCGATTGTTTTCCTGAAACCAGAAAAGGAAGGCTCTTATGCTCTGCCAGGGTACTGCTATCAAAAACAACTGGCAACAGTTTTTCTGGAGGCGTTGATGGACAGCATAATGGAACCCCTGATCAAAGCCCATATGAAGAGAGACCCTGTCAATATTATATGGGACCGCTTCCAAAAATTCCTTGAAAAAGGATGGTACGTATCCAGGTATGCAGCTTCGCATGAATATGACTTCTCTAACGGTTATACCCACTCCATCAGAATGCAATGTTATGTCCGGGGCGGAAGCAAAAGTGTTTGGCTGAACTATGGACACGTGGACCGGAGCCCAGGGACGGAAGTTTATTGCATTCACGTTGTCAAGAAAATCGACGAGTTTCGAGCTAGGTCTTGGACGCTTCTTCGACCACAAAAGTATCCTAGAGCCGCCATATGTTTCAGGAAGTGAAGTTATTGGATTAGGAGCGTAGTGCTTAAAATGCTCCCACAACCATGCTTGGAGAAAGGCGACATGGACATACGAGTCCACCTTCATGTACCCATTAGAAGCATACATGTTTGCTGCTAAGAAATCCAGATGGGTGTACAAGGAGCCAATGAACAAGCTTCCTATGGGAAGGGCTACGCCTTTCGCCAATTTGATAGCAAAGTTGATGAGATTCCGTCTTATTTATTTCCTGCCAGAACCATCATCAGAAATATCTCTGGATAACCACAAGGCTAAAAATGCAGCGAGATGGAGCGTATCGTCCAGCACCAAAGACGGCTCCGGCTCCTTGGGAACCATTCAGACACCCACCAAGTATAAAAGCATTTTTCCTCATTGTCCTTCCGAACATATTCTTCCAACTTCCTAACCAGAGTAGCGTGCATTTCCTCTTCCTCCTTGGACAATACG
Source organism: Papaver somniferum (assembly GCF_003573695.1). NCBI lineage: Eukaryota > Viridiplantae > Streptophyta > Magnoliopsida > Ranunculales > Papaveraceae > Papaver > Papaver somniferum. The sequence continues at coordinate 19,200,363 of NW_020622492.1, forward strand.
ACATCAAGATTCCCAATTATTGGAAGATTCAATAGGACGGCTACGCTCTCCAAAGTAATGGTCATCTCTCCCCACCTACATATGGCAGTATGAGTCTCCATACACCACCTAGAGATGAATGCGATCAAACCTGCAATGTCTTTCCTAATCTGAAGTGCCGCAGACGCCATGACAGCATTCATGATTTGTGCTGTAACCAGATTAGCCTTGACGTGGTCACGAATTATCAAGAATCTCATCCATCCTTCGTAAGAGCACAATGTGCTTTTGAAAATTTTAAAGTCGATAGAAGAAGTCGGATACTCTTTCCTCTGGAGACAAAACTGTATCACACGCAATGGTGAAATCGACTAGACCTCTCCTTCGTTCTCTGAGCCAGTCAGAAAAGTTGCCACATGACTGGGATGCGTCCTTACAACTATGCAAGATTCTGTGAAGAATTCATCATCCATATTCGGCTTGTCCTTGGAGTTGTTGGCATTCTCGGCAAGACGACAGAACTATTTCCAGGTGACATCTTAACAAGAATCTCTTACGCTACTTTTCACTTTTGGAATAACTACAACGAAGCAAAAAACAGGAAAAGGGTTACTACTCTGAAGAAAAACCATGGGTGAGGATTTTGTCAGAAGGATTGGATACAATGATCAAAAACCAATCACAAGTTTTCTACAGGAAAACTTTCTTCGGTCATATGTTATGACACTCACGGCCAAAGAGAATTGGGACTGACGCTTACTCAGCGCAAATACATGTCTTGCCGCGGGTAGCATGTTTTTGTCCAAGACCGTGCCTTGCAGCTGGAATGATGCTCACAGCCAAACCAAAAAAAAAAACCTAAAGCTAGGTTTTATGGAGGAAGGAGCCAATGGAGGCCACTCTCCCATGCATGCTCGCTTTGCATAATATTTAGCTTCGTTATTATTAATGTTGTGGCTAACGCTATTACATGCCACAATACTACTGGCAAAGAGGAATCATTCATACCGAAGTATTTATACAAATTTATGGAAGATATACCTATGACTAGGGTTTACATCAATACAGAAGAGCAAGCAAAATAAGAAACGCTGGAATACATACCTGGAATATGCTCGCCTGCTTTGTTGCTACTGCTTTGCCGCTAACACCAAGACGTGGAAACAAAACCAGTAAGGTTTCGCGTTTAGGCTTTTATAGGTAGCGCCTTTTATAGGCACAACCCTTTTGAGGTTCGAGTATAGGAAGGTTTCTCGTTTAGGCTACACACAGAAAAAGGAAACCGGGCCCTCGCTGACAACGCTCCATGGCGCCAACAGGCCATTTCCAGCGCCAACAGTCTGCGTCCTATCCAGCGGCCATCTCTGTCGTTCCGCGTCCTAGCCAGCAGCGCCATGGTCCATTCCATAGCCAGCCAAAGTATCTTCATCCACTCTTCCAGCACCATTGACCTAGCCAGCCAAAGTGGTACCATCTTAGCCGTTCAAAGCAGCAGAATCTTCACCAGCCAAAGCAGTACCATCTTCACCAGCCAAGTCGGTACCATTTTAGTCGTTCAAAGCAGCACCATCTTCACCAGCCAAAGAAGCGCCATCTACCTTTCCTATCCAGCCAGCGCCCGTTCCGCAGACCAAATTGCAGTGCCCTCTCTGCCGATCAGTATCCAAAGTTGAAGCACTGATGCCAACACCCCATGGCCAAGCATAATTTATGCAAAGCCGCCAATGCAAGGATCACAGATTCTTCATGCCTCCCGATAAAGGTTAGCCAAATCTTCCTCATCATCTCTTCATGACTTGCCGTTTCGATTTTATCCCTGTCTGTCACCATCTCATGCTTACCCCGCAACAATGCCACTGTTCCGAGTTAAGCAGGGGACTTAATTTTGATGGTGGTTTTTAGTTTAGGGTTAAAATTATAAAACCGTGCATCTGATGTGATGTCACCTGTAAGGAAACGGAGCCCTGAGTGTCAACCTCTTCACTGACACATTTATTGAGAAACTCAATATTTTCTTATGAAATTTACCCAGAATGGTGCATGTAGCAACAATCCCAGGCATTCTATAAATTTTGGCACCTTGCCTACATTCAATTATTATAAGTTTCTTTGAATGCTTTCTGTGCTATGTTTCCCGGCTGAACCCTTAATATTGATATGGCATGACAATTTGTGTTCACTCGCAGCCGAGTATCACGAATTTCCAAGTATCAAGGATAAGGTCTTTGCATAAGGTATTCAATCAGAAAGCATGCTGCTCCCTGGCAATGAACTTAAAAAAACTATGTGTCAACACATAGAATTCAATCAATTATCCTGACTAATTTGCAAAAGTTAGGGTTTTGCGCCTTGCGCAGTATATCAGACCTTGCTTGTCGAAATTAAGCCTTGGCAAACTAGGTAATTAATCCGCCATGGATTAGCAGACGCAAAATCTTGCTCAGAATCAGAAAACAAGGAGCCGAAGGATAGGAGCAGCAGGAAAGAGAGGGGTGGCCATGCCTTAGGCCAACCGGCGCCATTTGCCATCGGCCACGCCCCATCCTAAACCGGCCATATTTCCCTCGACCAATTAGGTCTCCTTAAACTCTCCACACGCACATAAGTTGTGGTTGGGCCCATACTTGCCGGCCTCATTCCCCATTGACCAATTAGGTCGCATTAAACCTACCACGTGCACCAAAAGGGTAGCCACGCCCATGCTTGGCCGGATCCCTACTTTCATTGACCAATCAGGTTGCTTTAAACCTGCCACAACTTTAAAAAGGGTGGAAACTGTGTCAAGAGGTTACCATACTAAGTTGGCTTCCCAAAACCTCGCCAACATGCAAACGGCATGCCAAACATGCCAAAAACAAACATGCCAGGCGCACATGCCAAACGGCATGCCAAACATGACAAACGCGCATGCCATGCGCACATGCCAAACGCGCATGCCAATCGCACATGCCACCTATCGCATGCTACATGTCATATATGCTAAATAGGGTTTCGACGCGCCAAACCCTAGTTTAGGCAAAGTTGCCGCGCCAACCGAGCCAAACAATGTTCCACAGAACATGGGGATCAATCTGGCCATTAAAACTGATATTTCCACACCACGTTTGGGTCTAACACCAACGTGCCAAAATTTCGGTGGCGATGGCTACGCCAGGCGCCACTTGCACCATCGTTCCACTGGCATGCACAAACTATGCCAGCCATGTCGCAACGCCAGTTGCATGCACAAACTATGCCAGCCATGCCGCAACGCCACTGGCATGCACTAAAGACGCCACTGTGCCATTGTCAGGCGTCAACGGAAGGTAGCCATAATCAACAACTACCCTTCCCCATGAGATGCAATCTCATCCATCCAAGTTTTCCACCAAACTGAAAGACTTGTGGCAACTTTTAGGCGACCAGCCGCCTAAATCCAGTGGTCATGGATACACCAGGCGCCACTTACACCATCATACAGCTGGCATACACAAGCTATGCCAGCCAATCTACCGTGCCACTGGCATGCACGAGCCATGCCGCATTACTACTGGCATAAACAAAGGCGCCACTGTGCCATTGTCAGGCGCCAACGGAAGGTAGCCATAATCAACGGCTACCCTTACCCATGAGATGCAATCTCATCCATCCAAGTTTGCCACCAAACTGAAAGACTTGTGGCAACTTTTAGGCGACCAGCCGCCTACGAGTCTACTAGCATCACATGCTATTTACCTGCGGCAAGCTTCTTGATTCTAACTTGCCACACGTAGCAAAGTGCTACATGTTTTCCACGAAAACACTCGAGATATCAAACATGTCACAAACTGGGGGATACTCATTAGGGTATTGGTATGGCGGTTTACATCGAGCGACGTGCAATACGCCCGTTACAATAAAGTATAATGAAGAAGGGCGGTTAGTAATGACAAGAAGTAATGGTGTAAACGTTTCCTTCATCATGGAAGCATAAATTCTAATGTTACACGTTATTCCAATCTTCCACCACTCAATCGTTCCCACATCCTACGAGATCAGGGTACGTTTTATTACGACTTGTATAAATAGGTTTCACCTATTTCCACCAAAAAACAAGTTTTGGTCGGGAGAGCAACACAGTATTCAGAAATCACCTGATAGCTTTTCATTCAGCTAGCCAGTTCTACTTTCTGATACAAGTCATAAATAACCACACCTTCAGAATCAGCTATTATGGTCTCAACCCTTTCATCGCTTCCCTCCCTAAGACCAACCCTTCTCCTTCACTTTGTGACCGAAGCAAGCCTGGAACGGCCATTTCTTGGTTTAGACCAGGGTTGTACAGATTGATCTCTCGAATCAAAAGTACTCCCGTATAGTACATTGTTTAGGGTCTAGACTCGTTTATCATCCACACACACGAATTTACCAAAACCAGCAGAAACCTTTTCACCCTCAAACAACCGTTTTAAGAAGATCCTTAAACTATCTTGTGATCATCGAGACTGACTTGTCAAGATCTTCATCCGATGAATCAACCTCAGAAAGATCATCTTCAGAGATGCAAACACCTTTACTTTTATCAAGTAATTTGGTGTTCTTTTGTGCTTTGAAAGAAACATCCTTTCCATATTTGGATGTATGCTCATGATCAAAGATCTTTAACTTCCCAACCAGAGTATTTTTGGAAAGCATTGTGAGATTATTTCCTTCAACAATGGCATGCTTCTTAGAATTGTATATGGATGGTAGCGATCTGAGAATTTCATCACAATGTCCTTTTCAGGAATAGTCTTACCCAATGCAAAGGATGCATTAACAATTTCAGACACTTTGTGATTAAATTCATCAAATGAATCTTCATCTGCCATACGAAGGTGTTCCTTATCAGAATTTAGGTTTTGAAGCCTAGCTTCTTTTTCACAAGTATTCCCTTCAGATACGGTTTCTAAGATATCCCAGGCTTCTTTATACTTTGTTCACGTATTCACATGATGCTGAAGATCTGGGGTAATGGCATGTATGTTGGCATTAAGCCGTCAGAATTTTGCTTTGCAGCAAGGATTTCTTCTGGACTATATCTACTAATATCCTTAAGTATAGATACATCTCCTTCTTTATTAACCGGAGGATCATAGACATTAACAACACGTACCAATGTTTGAAAATCACTAGCTTGAAGAAAAGCATGCATAAAGATTTTCCACCATAAGTAGTTTGAGCCATCTAAGACTGGTGGCACGTTTACGGAGATAGAATTTCTGTCGATAGAGTCAGTTCACTACAAACACAGACTTATAAGGTCTTTAAACGTGTTTGCCTGCTCTGATACCAATTGAAAAAGTGGGGTTCTAACAACCTCACCCAATATTTTTCTTAGAAATCTGTATGGACTAACTCCAATATACTTTAAAGAGAATCAACTAGACAGTCAGACTCGATCTTAAGAAAAATATATCAAGGAGTTATATCTCAATTTCTCAATTCAATACCTACTCAAGAAAATAACAATCTGCGAGTCTAATTGAATACAAGAGAAATTAGCTTGAACGGTACCAAAGACCAATGTTCAAGGATCAATCAATTTCAATCAACAACCAAAGGTTGGATTTACCAATTGATTGATTCAACGCACTACCTGTGATATTTCAATTATAAAACAAAATATAATGCGGGAAATAAATAACACAGACACTAAAAGTTTTGTTAACGAGGAAACCGTAAATGCAGAAAAACCCCGGGACCTAGTCCAGATTGAACATACATTGTATTAAGACGCTACAGACACTAGCCTACTACAAACTAACTTCGGTCTGGACTATAGTTGAATCCCAATTAATGTCACACTGATCCAAGGTACGGTTGCGCTCCTTATGACTTTGATACCAGCAGGATACTATGTGCTTGATTCCCTTAGCTGATCTCACCGACAACTAAGAGTTGTTACGACCCAAAGTCGAAGACTTTAATAAACAAATTTGTATGACACAGAAAAGTCTACATGAATAGATAAATCTGTCTCCCACAGAAATACCTATGAGTTTTGTTCCGTCTTTTGATAAATCAAGGTGAACGGGAACCAATTGATATGCCGGTCTTATATTTCCGAAGAACATCCTAGAAATATCAATCACCTCATAATAATCTTAATCGACTAGCGAAACAAGATATTGTGGAATCACAAACGATGAGACGAAGATGTTTGTGTGTACTTTTCTATCTTGCCTATCGGAGAAACTAATTTCAAGACAATTTTACAATTGTACTCAATACGATAGAAACAGCAAGATCAGATCACGCAACTACAGAGAAAATAGTTGGGTCTGGCTTAACAATCCCAATAAAGTCTTAAAGTCGTTAACCTACAGGGTCTTGATAGAAACCTAAGGTTAAAGGAGAATCGACTTTAGCTTATACAAATAGTACCACACAGGAGGTGTGGGGATTAGGTTTCCCAGTTGCTAGAGTTCTCCTTTATATAGTCTTCAAATCAGGGTTTGCAACCAATGCTACCTTGGTAACAAAGCATTCAATATTCACCGTTAGATGAAAACCTGATTAGATTCAATCTAATATCTTTCAACCGTTAGATCGAAACTTAGATTGTTATACAAAAATAAAATACACGTTCATTTAGGTTTGTGTAACCGTGCCTAAACGTGTACACCTAGTTGGTTCAACAATAGTTAACCAATGGTTAGCCATATGATCACTTTCATATCAATCTTATTCATCTTCACCATAACTAATTCAAATGACTCATAAGAACTAGTTAGAGAGTTTTTCAATTGCTTAGATCTCGTAGAAGTATATAAGACACAATTGAAATAAAATCGATTTTGATTCACTCGAATCGATTCATGAACATTATAGCCACGGTTTGCAAATATGCGTTCCTTAGTTTATATAAGTTTTAGTTCACGAATAAATCGTTTTTAGAAAATAACCCACTCAAGTATGCATACCGGTACGCATACTTTAAGTACCCGGATTGAGTTTGTTTTCAGTTCACAAACTCCAGCAGAAATTCACGGGATGTAAACTTCCGGCAGTACGCGTACGGGTACGCGGACTTAGCTTCCGAACATTCTGAGCAGTAAAGTATGCATACTTTAGTTCAAGGATTTTGGACTTACACAAGTATGAGTTCACATACAAAGTTTATGTCCATTCAAGGTTATATATTCTAAACTCTCATTTCAATCATTGAAAAATTCTTAGAGGATGTTAAATAGAGTTTATTCACATACTATTTTTCATCAAAGCAATTTTCAAGATATTGAAATAATCAACATGACTTTCGTCACTTGTAAAGATGAACTTGGCCAAAGTGAAAGCTTACCAACACATATTTCGAGAAATAGATAAGCGAGATAAACTCGGCTCGAAATAGCAAATGTGTGTAATCGAAGTCTATATAGCATACGACTTTTGTCTCAAGATAGGAGATAGAGTATATTGATAGACTTTTGAGTGATAGATACGTTCAAATATCCACATACATTTTAGTCGACGAAGTTCCACCAGTTCCTTGAGTAGTTATTCGTCTTTGCATGATGAACGTCGTGGAGTTTAGAGCTCAACTACACTTTCTATCCTAGTCCGAGACTTAGTTATAAGTAAGACTAGAAATCAAGACTTATAGTTTTTGCAAATAAACTTGACAAACAAGCTTGAGATAGCAATGCTTGCGAGTTCAACTGAGCAGTGCTCTAACACCAATCATCTTTAATGATAAATAATTCTATTGTCATTTTTATTTTTCAATATCGGGCTTAAAAATTAAAAAACAAAAAGAAAGTGATTGATAGTAGTAGATCAAGGATTCATATACATATAGCATTAAAATCAACTTGATGTGCAGGAATTCTTAACAAAAACAGATATTTTTCATCAAAACCCTCTTGAAGATTGTGGTTCTTGCTCAAGGGAAAAGCAAGAACAATCTTAAACCTTATTACAGATTGTAATATCTCTAATCCAAAACAGGACAAGATGGGTTCTTACAAGGGGATAAAGTATTTGTTATTTCTAGTTTATGATTTTTCTTCATGGACGAAGGATCACCTTTCTTTCCATATAGCACCGAATACCTTGTTTATCGATTTTCGCAAACTATAAATGGCTTTGGAAATCTCTTTTGGTTTCTTAGGAGATTTCCTTTTCTTCTTCTGAAAACATAGTTTAGCAGAAGAGAAAATTTCTTGATCCTTAGTGCAAAGTGTTTCCAAATGATCCTGATTTTCACACACGAGAGACAAACCATTTGGTATATCCATGTGTTTTTTATATCATCCTTTTTGTCAGAGTGATTTGAGAATGACATAGTATCAGGATTAACTTACTGATAGTACTTAAAAGAGTTTATCGAAGAAGTTCGACATTTCTTAGTAGGATCACAATTGCGAAAAACAACAATTTCTTGCCTTAGATTAAGCAGTTGATATTCCATACTTTCAATCCTTTTAATCAAGACCTCCTTTTCCAGTTGAAGTTCTTCTGGAGAAGTAGGATTGTATGTCATGGAATAATCAGAGATGTTAGAAGGACAAGTGTGATTATCAGTAAAGTAGTTAAGAGAACTTTCATAGACATCTTCCTCGGGACAATAGTCAAGAGTTGCCATCCATGCTTTAGTTAACTCACTAACTTTTTCATCGGGAATTCTGACAGTATCATGGACACTTTTATAGCACTTGGAAAAAGTTCCATTATCATAGTTTTTCTGAACTTTTCCATCCTTTTTATTGATTGACTGAGCTTTCTTTTGAGACTTTCTTTTACTTTGTCTAAGAGTTTTTTTTAAATGTTGAACAAGCAGTGAAAGGGTTGAATTAAAGCAATTCTCATCCCTTGTATCATTCAATTTAGTACTTCGAGATTTTTTATCAGATGCAGCAACCGGGTTGCCTAACAAGTGACGTTTCTCTTTTTGACACAGTTCAAGATAAAAAATCTTTAGCTTTCCAACAAGAGTATTTCTGGAAAGAGTATCAAGGTTATTTCCTTCGACGATGGAATGTTTCTCAGAATCGTATTTGGCTGGCAGTGATCTGAGAATTTTCATCACAATGTCCTTTTCAAGAATGGTTTTACCCAACACAAAAGATGCATTAACAATTTCATACACTTTGTGATTAAACTCATTAAATGAATCTTCATCTGCCATACGAAGGTTTTCCCAATCAGAATTTAGGTTTTGAAGCCTAACTTCTTTTTCACAAGTATTCCCTTCAAATGTGGTTTCTAAGATATCCCACACATCTTTAGACCAAGTGCACGTAGTCACATGGTGATGAAGATCTGGGGTAATGGCATGTACGATAGCATTTAATCCGTTAGAATTTTTCTTTGTAGCGAGAATCTCATTAGTTCATATCTATGAATATCCTTAGCAATAGATATACTGTATACCGTAACCATTGGAGGATCATAACCATTAACAAAATAAATCCATGTTTGAAAATCACGCGCTTGAAGAAAGGCACACATAACAATTTTCCACCATGAGTAATTCGAGTCATCGAAGACTGGTGGTACGTTTATAGAGATAGCTCATCTGTCCATAGAGTCATATCGCTACAAACACAGACTTATGAGGTTTTAAACGTGTTTGCCTGCTCTGATACCAATTGAAAAAGCGGGGGTCTAACAACCACACCCAATATTCCGCTTAGCAATCTGTATGGACAAACTCCAATATAATTCCAAGAAAATCAACTAGACAGTCAGACTCAATAAATGGAAATATATCCAAGAGTTGTATCTCTGTTTCATAATGTAATCAGCAAATCAAACAGATAAAAATCCGTGAGCCTGATTATTATGTGAAACAACTTGAACCATACCAAAGACCAATGTTCAAGTGTCAATCAATATTATCAATAACCAAAGGTTGGATTCTCTAATTGATTGAACTACGCACAACCTGTGATATTTCTAATATATAACAAAATATAATGCGGAAAAGAAATAATAGATACGAGAAATTTTGTTAACGAGGAAACCGCAAATGCAGAATAACCCAGGGACCTAGTCCATATTTGAACACCACACTGTATTAAGCCACTACTAACACTAGCCTACTCTATCTTAACTTCGGACTGGAATGTAGTTGAGCCTAACCAATCTCACACTGATCAAAGTACAGTTGCGCTCCTTACGTCTCTGAATCCTAGCAGGACTCTACGCACTTGATTCCCTTAGTTTATCTCACCCACAACTAAGATTTGTTACGACCCAAAGTCGAAGACTTGATAAACAAATCCGTCTCACACAGAAAAGTCTATTGTATAGATAAATCTGTCTACCACAGAAAAACCTATGAGTTTTGTTCCGTCTTTTGATAAATAAAGGTGAACGAGAACCAATTGATATACCAGACTTATATTCCCGAAGAACCACCTAGAAATATCAATCACCTCACAATAATCTTAATCGTATGGTAGCGAAACAAGATATTGTGGAATCACAAACGATGAGACGAAGATGTTTGTGACTACTCTTTATCTTGCCTATTAGAGATTAAATCTCGAGCCAATCTTAGAGAAGATAATACTCAATCATGATAGAAATAGCAAGATCAGATCACGCAACTACAGAGAAAATAGTTGGGTCAGGATTCACAATTCCAATTGTTGATGGTGGATTTTCGGCAAGGGCTATAATTGTAAAATCATGATACTGCATGTTTCTGACCCAGCTTCAGGAATGCATGTGAAGATTCATATTTTGCGACCTGTGAACCGTTTCACGATCTCTGACTGAGCGAACATTCCTCTCAGATCTTTGATGAATATGTTTCTCGAAAGGCCTCCCAGGCCAAGCGTTTGATGCTTCACACATTTCATCATCACCTCTACATAGAATCAAAATGATTGAGCGGTTCCCTAGACATAATGTTTGTTAGGGAGCTTAACGCCTTCAGGACGTCACGCCACTCGTTGTTCCATAACGACGTAGAGAGACAGTGTATAGAATCTTAATGATTGGGCGGTCCTCTAGACATAATGTTTGTTAGAGAGCTTAGCGCCTTCAGGACGTCATGCCGCTCGTTGTTCCCTGACTATACACCCCTCAGAACGAATATGATGCTTCAATTATCTCATATCTCGATTCTGCAAATAGATTAATTCTAGCGTGACGTTCATCAATTGGATTCCTAGAAAATAATCTATTTTATCTCATTACTTCGTTCCCTGGATCCCCCGGCTGGATTCCATGGATTAGTAATAGATAACCACTTTATCTCATTACCCCGTTCCCTGAATTCCCAACTGGATTCATGGATTAGAAATATATACTCAACTCATTTTATTACTCCGTTTCATGAATCATTGTCATCTGAATTTCATGAATTAGTAATAATCGTTCAACAATCGGGCGTCTGGGCCACCACCGAGTAAGTCCTGAGAAAATGGTGCAAGTGTACTTGACAATAGTGCATGAACGAGCACCCGAACGCACGAATGAACGTTCGAAAATATGGACAAACGAGAAACTTATGAAGAAAATAATAAAATAAACAAAAGGCGTGGGACCGGTCCCACCGCCCGCCGGTCATGTCGCTGTGGCCGGTCCCCCTCTCCCATTATTTATTTTATTTTAATTTGTTTCCCTAATCTCATGGAAACTCCCTCATTTGAGCAAACTCCCTCGGTTGAGCGAAACTTTTAGTTTTCCATACTTTCATCGAACAAAAATAAGGAAAGGTGTCACGGGACCGGGCCACCTAGCCGGCCGTCCATTCCCTAGTCGTGGCCGGCCCCACACCTTAAAATCCCTTACTTTCTCATATTATTATTTCCATCATCTCATGGAACTCCATCATTTGAGCGAAAATCCTAGTTTTTAATATTTTCTCAAATATTTCTCAAACCACGAAAAAGCCAAAAAGTCAAGCGGTCACATGACCAACCAGGCTACTCATGTTAAATATTAAAATATTATTATTTTAATATTTTCAAAATATTGGTCGCACGAGCAAAGTTCTACTTGCTCATTCGATCAAAATCGAGAATTTTAGTCAAGATCAAACTCTTCTGAAAATCCAAAATATTGCTCAAACGCGTACCAGAAAATACCAAAACTCTCAGGACTGAGACACGGACACTGTGGTGACACGTTCATGCTACCTTGACCGAGCAAGGCCGTCCCTAAGGCTTGCAATGAGCCGGTCCCACAGATCTTCATAATTTTGACCTAATTTGCTATCAATTGTTCGTATTGGGTCCAAACTCTCTCCAACCAACTTGGTACTTGCTCAATCGACCGTCAACTAGTCCCACGACCACCAAGGGATGGTCGCATTACCCCTTGTGGGTCCTTCATCTCTCCATAACTAGGTTAAACTACCTAACGCTCACACAAGCACTATTTTAATAAATGATTAAACCACCATTTGATCATTATTTCACGCGAGCATTCAGGCGCTACATGGTCGATCATTATCCCATATAGCCGGTCACTCCTTCACTCTGACCTATTTTCATTAAATCATCGATTGATCAGCAATTAATCAAAATTAGGTGTTGATGGTGGTTTTTAGTTTAGGGCAAAAACTGTAAAAGTCTATCTACCTGACCCGGCATCAGATGTAGCATACATTGATATGTCTATATTCCGCAGGGAATATGGAGAATATATCAAAATCTGATGAGTACATATATCTCTCTTCATATTATATTGAAACTCAAGCTCCTAGATGAACTGTTCACTCGTATAGAGCCTAATGAGGATATAAGCTCCTAGATGCATTACTCACTAATGCCAGAGCCCGCCGAGTATTTTTCCTATGCTATGTTCCCCGACTGAACCCTTAATATTGATATGGCATGACAATTTGTGTTCACTCGCTGCAGAGTAACACGAATTTCCAAGTATCAAGGTTAAGGCATGAAGTTCAATCAATTTTGTGATAATTCACAAGATTTAGATATTACCCTGACTAATTTGCAAAAATTAGGGTTTTGCGCCCTGCGCAGTATATTAGACCTTACCTGTCCAAATTAAGCCTAGGTGAACTAGGTAATTAATCCTCCATGGATTAGTAGCTGCAAAATCCTACCTAAAACCAGAAAGCAAGGAATAAAGGAGTCGCGGAGAAGGAGCAACAACAAAAGAAGGTGCGGCCACGCCATAGGCTAGCCGGCGCCACTTGCAAGTGGCCACACCCCATGTTGCCCGAACCGGCCCTTATTCCCTGTCGACCAATCAGGTCGCTTTAAACCTTCCACACTCCCATGAGTTGTGGATGGGACCATACTTGTCGGCCCTATTCCCCATCGACCAATCAGGTCGCCTTAAATCAGCCACGCCCATCCGAAGTGTGGCCACGCCCGTGCTTGACCGGCCCTCTCTTTTTATTGACCAATCAGATTGCTCTAAACCTGCCACAATATTAAAAGAGGTGGAATTGCGTCAAGTGGTCACCATGCCAAGTTGGCTTCACAAAGACCGCGCCAATGGCTTGCTAACGACATGCCAAACATGCCAAACGAAACGTGCATGCCAAGCCGCATGCCAAACGTGCTACCTTGCCGCAGTAGCACGCCAAACGTACCAACGCGCCTTGAATAGCGCACTTGCGTGCCAACCCACTTTTTGTTCGTGGCCAACGTCATAACAGACTTCAACGTGGTTATTCTAGCCATAAGCACGATCTTGCTTTAGTGGCGATGGATGAAACCCTAATTTCCAGTCGTACACAAACTATGCCACTTTGGGCCCCACAACATGCCACGAGACATGCGGACCTAGGAAACCCTAATAAAGGCGCCACACCATAGCTACTCATGGCAACACTTTCTCCTGTGTCCGTTTCCACATGATGGCCTGGCTATGGTTCCTTTGGCGTGGCTCTGGCATCGTTTACACAAAACGACATTGTGCCATGGTCATATGCCGCATGCCGTATGCGCTAATTAGGGTTTCGACATTCCAAACCCTAATTTACGCAAAGTTGCTACGCCAACCATGCCACCATGCCACTGGCATCCGCTAAAAGTGCCACTACACCATTGGCATGTATCAATGGCGCCACTGTGCTATTGACATGCGCCAACAGGAAGTGGCCATAATCAATGTCCACCCTTTCTCATAAGATGCAATCTTAGCCGTCCAAATTCGCCATGAAATTGATGGGCCTGTGGAATTTTTAGAAGACCAGCCAAGACAAGCCAAATAACACCACATGATATTTTTCTGTGGCAAGTCTCTTGACTTTGACTTGCCACATGTAGCAGAGTGCTACACGTTTTCCACGAAAACACTCGAGACATCAAACATGTCACAAACTGGGGGATACTTATCAAGGTATTGGTCTGGTGTTTTACAGCGTGCGGCGTGCAACACGCCCATTATAAGAAAGTGTCAGGAAACAGGATAGTTAGTGGTGGCAAGAAGTAATGGGTGTAACAAACCCGTTTCCTTCATCGTGGAAAGGTGGTTTCTGGCGGTTACACATTGCTCCACTCTTCCATCATTCAGTCACTCCAACTTCCTACGAAACCAGGGTGCGCTCAATTATGACTTGTATACATAGGTTTCACCTATTTCCACCAAACAACAAGTTTTGGTCAGAACAACAACACAGTATCCAGAAAACCCAAAGAACTGATAGCTTACATTCTGCAAGCCAGTTCATATTCTGATACAAGTCATAAAATAGCCACACCTTCAGAATTAACCATTCTGGTTTCAACACCTTCTTCGCTTCCCTCCCTAAGACCAACCCTTCTCCTTCACTTTGTGACCGAAGCAAGCCTGGAACAACTATTTTTTGGTTTAGGCCATAATTGTATAGATTGATCTCTTGAATCTAAAGTAATCCCGTGCAGTGCATTTGTTTAGGGTTTAGATTCGTTTCTCATCCACACACCCAAATTTACCAAAACTGGCAGAAACAGTTTTCACCCATAAACATTAGGGTTTCGAACAAATGCTCTAAAAATCATAATTCTGAGCGGGTTCAATCACTAATAATTTATGTTGATCCAGCAATCAACATCTGGGTTATGAAAATAATATTTGGTCAGGCTACCAATATTTTAATTAATATTTTATTAGGTCACGTTACCAATAATTCATCGAATGAGCAATACTTGCTCAATGCTCGAATATTGATCCAACTATCAATGTTCAGTAATTTATCAAATGAGCAATACTTGCTCGGTTGCTCGAATATTGATCACAGTAATTTATCGAATGAGAAGTACTTGATCAAATGCTCGAATATTGATCTAACTATAAATATTCAGTAATTTACCTTCGAATTGATTCAACTCAATATTCAACAAGTCATCGAATGAGCAATATTTGCTCATACTATCAATATTTGTTATGTTGATTCAACTATCAACATCATTCACTCGAGAACTATACATCCCAGCAGACATGTTCGATTCATAAATCCTAGAGTATTCAGCAATCATGCTCGACTGAACAATACTTAGACCCATCGTCTAATCAAGTCAATGACTGACTAATCAAATACACGTCTGCTTTGCAGACTCCACGTTTGTGAAACATCAATCAGGTCACATGGGGGATATTAATTAGGGTTTTGGTATGGCGTTCTATAGCACGTGTGTTCATCCACGATGACAAATGTAAGTAAGTCGTGCAGGTAGTTGATGGAGTTAGCAAAGTAGTGGGTGGACAATCAACCAAGTCTCCGCACGACCTGGAACTGGTGAAACCACGATTTCCCACTTTCCCACTCTTCCACTCGATAAACCGTCACACTTAGGGGAGATCAATGTGTCTACTATTCTGGCAATATAAATAAGTCTTTGAATCCACGATTGAAAGACAGATAATTTTTCGAGCAATCACTCTCAAGAATTCCATTAATAGATCAGAACTTATTCGGACTTAACAGTTCACAAAAAACTTGCAGAAACCTTAAACACATTCACAATCTTTGATCATTGATCCCACACACTTCTCAGCTTCCCTCCTACAGATCAACCCTCTTCCCTCTTCGTGACCGAATTGACTCTGGAACGACCATTGTCTTGTTTTAGGCCGGAGTCCTACATATTGATCTCTATAACTCAAAGCATTCCCGTGCAGTGCATCTATTTGAGGTTAGTAAGTTCGCTCCGTTGAGGAGCCTCCGTCACACGATCATCTCTCCATTCCCTAAAAAACCATTGAATCGTTTTTCCCCATCTACAGATTGGCGACCACAATGGGACTCGGTTGCAATCTCAAACTTTCACACAATGGTTGGTCTTAGATCAGGTTCAGTTACAAATCCTAACACAAACAACGCCATTACTAGCAACAACGGTGGCACTCCCGAAACTATTCCTGCTTCCAACAATGGTGCTGGTGACACCACTCTTCCTCAAACCAACATTGGAAATAATCCTCTTTTCGGCCGGTCTCCCGAGGAAATCAGAGAAAATCCGCCTACCATATCTGATCTCATGAAGGTCCAGAAAATTCTCGCCAAAAATCAGACTGATATGGATACCACTCAGAAGGATCTATGTAATTATCTCCAAATTCTCACAGACAAAATGACAGTTAAAACTCAGGACGGGTCGGAGAAAGGAAAAGCCAAATAAGTTGATCCCGAAATTTCTCCAATTCACGTGGTGGATGATGATAAAGTTCGCAAAGCTGCAGATAACTCACTAGAGAAGGATTCTACCGTTTTCATCAATCATGAAGACCTGGAACGCTTTCTGGAGGATCGAGGGAAAGGCAAGACATCATCTGTCCATCGTCACTAACCTTCCTATCCCGCTTATACACAAAGAATTCCTCTCCCAAAGGGCTACACTTCTCCAACATTTACACTCTACAATGGAATAGGAAATGCCCGAGAACATGTTCTTCCATTCTTGGAAGCATTGGGAGAACACGTACACAACCATGTCGTACGCCTGAAGGAATTCTCAAAGTCTCTGACAGGTCGAGCATATACTTGGTACAACAACATCGCACCAGGGAGCATCACTAGATGGGGAGAAATGGTTAATGATTTTTACCGTAAATACTTCTTCGTCTCAGAGCAGATTAGTCTCTCTGATTTAGGAAGAATGTCTCAGAAGAGCAATGAACATCCAAACGATTATCTAAAGAGGTTCAGAACCCAAGCTCTGGATTGTCATGACCCGAATGTCACTGAACAACAACTGGTGGACTTGTGCATCAACGGAATGATCCCAGTCTATAGAGCCTTGCTGAAAATCTCTGGTTCCAGACTTTCTCAGAACTCCATGAAGCGGCCAAGCGATCATCAACTACTGCTCCGGCCTTACTATAAAGAACAAAGCTACAGAAGTCGAGGAACCGCGAGAAGCTCGAGGCTGTGCCAGGCGTCTGAACAACAAGCAGTACAATCTCCAACCTTCCATGAATGTTGTTGAAGGAAGCAAGAGGAAATCCGAAGCGCAACAGCATAAGAATGCTCCTCTAACGTCCCATCCTACGAAGACATCAAGGAAGGACAACCAAGCCCGAAATACACAAGCAGCCACTCAACGTCAGTAGACTGATCAAGAAGAACCAGAATTTGCTTTCCCCATCGAAGAAGTGATCGAGCTATTGGAAGTCTGGATTCAAGACGGTGCCATCAAACTACCTCCCGTTAGGAAAGAGCCGACAGAAGAAGAAATGGAGTATCCGCGCTAATGTCGCTTCCATAGGTATGTCAGTCATCCAACAAGTGATTGTAGAACTTTGAAACGCATATTCAAATAAAAAGCCTATTCAGGATAACTGGGGACTGAAGGAGTACAAAAGAATCCTCTCCCAATTAGAACCTTCGCACTCTCTGAACAACCGGTCAAAAAAGAAGTTCAGTCATTGATTGAGCACATATGCGAATTTATTTATCTTTTGAAGGATCAAAGGAAGAACATGTTCGCGGCTTTAAACCATATAGTGTCTGGGAAACGTCTTTCCATTACAGAAACACTCCCTGAACCTCCGGTCATTGACTAAGAGATGTATGAATTGGGACTTCTCATCACGGTCAATCTCAAAGGAAGTGAATTCAAGAGAGCGTTGTTCGACGTTGGAATGACTGTCAATATAATCCCTTTACAAACTCTCAGAGCTGTAGGCATCACTCGACAAGAATCCACTCATGCTCCTGTCTCAGTCAAAATGAAAATGGTTCGACTTGGGCGGAAACCAAATTTCACATAATTAGGGAAGACCCAGGATATGATATGATCCTCGTACGTACGTGGATTCATGATGAAAAGGTAACTCCAACACCTTCAATTGCACATTTCTCTGTCAAAGAAAGCTCTGATTCGGAAGAAATGGAGGATACTCCATCTTTAGAGCATCTGGAGGAAGTCAAAACCTTGATGGATCTAGAACAAAAACCTGAAGAAAATGTTCATGCTTTCATCAAAAGGTTCCGCACTCAGGCAACTCATATTTCCCCTCATCCGCCCATGTTATCAATTTTCAAACATGCTGCTCTGGTCCGGGGGCTTCACTCCACCAGCAACCTAGCTATTGCAAAACTCTATGAGTGGTTGGTCTTGTCTCAACAATATTTTACTAAATGGTTGAACGTGGAGCCTCTTCGAACCGAGCACCTCATCGAAAAATTTATTGCTGAAATGATGCACAAGTGCGACAAAGAATACCCTGGATATTCTCTAGTAATTCTGCACGAGTGTCCATATGTGCCGCAAGATTGGAAAGCTCCACAAACATGAATCCCATTGTACGAGGAATTCCGAACCAGCAGAAAATATTCAGGGCACGAACGATCAAGCCTAACAAATTTCACGAAGGAGATTTAGTTCTTAAAGCAACTAAACGCAATGTCCATTCTACAAGAAACTCTAACTGGGAAGGGCCTTTTATGATTGCTAAATAGACTGTTAGAGGATATTATAAGTTGGTTGATATGAAGGGCAAGATGAGTGTACCAGTAATACAAGAGAATTGGCTCAAAGCCTTTATCGCCTGAAACATTCAGCGTTTTGGGGTGTTGTATGTTCAAGGCACGAACAAACGCTCGAGACACCTATTGCATTTTAAGATTTTCTTTCACCTGTATTTTCAATTCCTCTAAAACGTTTGCAATACTTGCATTCAGTATTTGAATTCAGCAAATTATCAAAGTTCATTTATTTAAAAAAAAAATCTTTATCAAATCTAAAAGAAAATCCTCAATCATTCAAAACCAATCAAACCGAAATAAAGACTCACACCTCTCAGAAGTTCAAGGTTCGATATATTATGGAAAGAAAACTAAAGTAAATCAGCAAAGAAAGATTTTTGCTCCTCTGCAATTCTCAGGTCTCGCAAGGCTGCTTTCTCCTGTTTCAATTCTTCAATAAACTGAGCGTTCTTAGCCTCCTTCTTCATCACATCATCACTGGTCAGAGGAACATTTTTCTAAACTGCTTTCTTAATAGCTTCAATTCTCTCACGAAGCCATCCCACATTGAAACCCAGTTCCTCAGAATTCTTCAAGTTGTACTTCCAATCAAAGAGTACATCTGGAGTGACAGTACTTCTAGCTCTGGTTCGTATATCTTCTATGACGCGCAAGATGGTTCCCACTTGCATCGTCAAGAAATAACTTCGTTTAGGGTCTTTGTTAACAACAATGTGACCATACCTCTTCCATAGATTCTCATACTTGCCGACATATGCAACAGGAACGCTAAATCCACCAACTAATTCATGGTATGGGAGTAACTCACCAAATGGAGGAACACAAACAATCCCTGCGGTGGAATATTTATGCACAATCATATGGGTATCGATCATTGGAGCAACTTCAGCATTCGTGGGAACAATTTCTTCTATTATTGGAGCAATCTCTTCCATTCTGGGTCCGGTTTCTTCTACCCCTGAAGTAATAGCAACTTGAGCATCATTCTCTTCAACAACTTCAGAAGCAATATTCTCATGACCCTGAGGTATAGAGCTGGTAACGTCACTATTTTTATTCTCCATATTGTTCAAATCATCATCATTGGTTCCATTATTCTCAACTTCAGCATTTGGCACCTAATACGAAAATTACATGAGATTAGAGCGATCCAAGCATGGAAACCAAGAGCAATCATAAAATCCAGCATGTAAGTGAACTAATACTATCTAAGTTCATATAAGTCCAAGACATGAGCAAATACTGTGAAAGTCATAAAAACACGTTTTTCAACAAGCTCGTCTGAAGAGATTTTACACTTCCCTGTATAAGATGACGAACTGGAAGCAATTGGTAAGGAATCTAAGGTTCAATCATATACCATTCTCCCTGTATGGATGTTTTCTACAACATATCAAAATTTCATAGCAATTGGATAAATGAGCAAAGAGATGTGGTCGAAACATTGGACTATATGCCAGCTGAAATTTTTTTGGAAGTCTCATGGAAGTTTACTGTTTCGCCGATTTCGGCCCCTAAACATGCTCAAAACTCAAAACTATTCTTTGAGAAAGCTTGAAATTTCTTGGATATGAGAAAACTGGGTTAGACCGTAAAAATACGATATCAGACGAAGATTCTACAACATTTTTACTAAAAGCTGAATTCTGGATTTTCTGGTGACGTATTTCGGCAAAAAATTTCGTGAATTCACATGGATTTTCATTCATTCATTCACAAATCAGGAATTTTATACTTCTATGAAGAGTACAGGAGGAACACTTACTTGAGAGGTTTCCAAGTCGCTAGAAGGATTGAGGTTTGAGACCACCGTTAGTAGCATTATTATCTCCATTCGTTTCCGTGTTTTGAAGGTTATCCATTTCCTCATTCCCCAAAGAAGAATGTGCATCATCAATGTGTTGTTTATCCGTAATAATATCCTCCTGGGTACATCAACAACAATTATTATTATTTAATTCAATGAGATGCCATGATCACTTGCACGAAAGAAATATTTACATCGACTTCTTCATCGGTGCTGGATTCCTGAATTGTTTGCCTGGGAGCAAGATGAAGACTGTCAATGATCGATGGAGCAAAATTCCGAGATAAATTAACAAATATTTGTTTTGGGATCCTAATTACACGGATAAGAAAAAATTTGGTAAGGGAAGCGCTAACAACTCACCAAAGAAGCGGCTGGGGATTGTACACTGTTCGGTAACATCTTGTAGCTCCTACTCCTGGGTTTTCCGCCTTTGATACTTTTTCAATTTCCATGAAGTCTATATCAATCCGAGGTATCACTACACGACCATCCTGTGGTAAAATTAACGAAATAATTAAGAGGCGATTATTACGTCTTTATAAAAATCATAAGAAGAATAATTACCTGTGAACATCCTGGAAGTACTTTTCGTTTATCACCACTGGAAGGGTACTTCAACCTGGGTCGCTCATAAACCATCTCAACAGAAGGAGGTTCTTGTACCAGAGTTTGAGCAGCCATTACAAAGTCATATAAATGATCAAGTTGCTGACTCCAGAAATTTACATAACCTGGAGTTGCATAGGCGACCAGGTCAAAGAAAGGGTACAAATATTCACGCCCACTCAAATGTGTGCAATATAAAGAAGCTTTAAGTTGATCGAGCGATGGTTTTTCTTTCCGAACATCTTGGACACATTGATCAAGACCCATTTGTCGAGCTGCTCTATCAATGTTATATTCGTCCACCATAAATTTCCCATGTATTACTGATACTAAGTAACCAGAAGTACAACTCAGTATGAAGGATCTCTCACCGTCACTCAGATTTGTACCAGATTCCAGAATAACGTTCTCTTCATCCTTGTTGAAAGTGATCAATTGTGAGACAAAAGTAGGAATCGACACCCAAGGACGAAAATTAAACTCAGATTCATTGTCTAAGATACTGGTGAGGCGTGTCTTGTGTCGAGGCTTATTAATACACCAGCGCATAATCCTGGCATTATCCTTCTCAGAAAGTACATAATGAGTATCAACATTCGGTCCTGGAAAGATGCTACGAGGAATTGGTGCATAATTCTTGAAGCGCTCTCACAATAAGGCTTGTAGAAACATTGTATTGACATATGTTTCAACTTTCAGAAAACCATTGGAAACACTGGAATCCATGACCAAGGAATCTAAATTGGAGAATAGTGAACCCAGGAACAGACTACCAACGGGAAGTTTCTCACTTTGAGCTATCTTAATGGCAAAAGGAATCACGAATGGCTTCAGAAAGTTTCCATTATCTTCAAATATATCTATGGATAACCACATGCACAAGAAAGCAACAATGTTTAATATGTCATCCACGGGTCTTTCAGGAGTTCCATCTCTCGGCCACCAGTTCCTAAACCATTGAGCATAACAAGATTTGCTAGATAACTTGTTAATATCATGCATTGTAGGTGTCAGGACATCAGATATTGCATTCTCATCTGCCGAAGGTGCTGCAGGGAAATTACCCGTGACAGGAAGATGCAATAAAGTAACCACATCCTCTAAAAGTGATGGTAAATTCTCCCCACATGCATATGAAAGTATGAGTAGGAACACACTAACGAGAGGGAAAGCTATTATACCTCTCACATCATGGTAAACTGATAATTCTCCAGCTGCTTGAATGACTCGTGTCACCTGTGCACGATCCAACATGGTTCTCACATGACTATACCCCCAACATATGTCTTTCCCATCCGGA
This sequence comes from Papaver somniferum, assembly GCF_003573695.1. Taxonomy (NCBI): domain Eukaryota; kingdom Viridiplantae; phylum Streptophyta; class Magnoliopsida; order Ranunculales; family Papaveraceae; genus Papaver; species Papaver somniferum. The sequence continues at coordinate 19,222,899 of NW_020622492.1, forward strand.
GAAGTCTGTTAAAGGTTTTCGATAAAGCTTGAAGTCTATGTGTGAAGCTGCATAATGTTTCCCTTGTAGAAAAAATCAAATAGTCGCTCGAGGAGACACCAAATTTCTCTGAACAATATCCATGGGATCAACAAAAAGACGAAACGAGGAACCTGGGAGACGTTTTTCAGGTCTATATTGAACTATAAAGAAATCTTCATCAGTGTAGGGAATATTCTTTGTTCCAGTTGTCTCTTTTTCTTCTTCTTCATCAACAAAATTCCCAGAAGAGTCGTCTCTTAAATTTGCATATGTAGAGATGTCATCTCTGGAAACATCATTTTTGGAAGTGTCATCTTGGGAATCAGTCATTTTTGCAAGGCGGCTGTGACAGATGCATAACATATCTACTTCAGCACAACATTCAACAAAACAATGGATCATGGAATGAAAGTGCACATCTACAAAAAACAGTAACAATTTAACTCTTACCTTTTACAATTTCACTAGCTGTAGTGATTACAAAGCAAAATTTCGAGAGTCTGTTCGTTTCTTTAAACCTGCGAAGACGAACAAAAAACCTCATTACTCAAAATCGTAACTTAATTTTCATAAAACTGTGAGCAATTCACGAAATTTCCACCTTGTGAGCGATTACACAATCTTCACCGTGTGAGCATTCACTGATTTTCTATTGTGTGAGCATACACTATTAAATCATGAAAACTCACAAAAAACATTATCTCATCACAAACAATTGTTTGCTTTCAACAATTTCTCAATCACGAGTAACTCACGTGTTTCTTAAAAAAAAAAAAATTTACGTGAGCGAATTTCAAAAAAAAAAAAAAACGTGAGTCAATAACTCACGTACAATTTTTTTTGTTTTTTCTCAAACGAGAGTTTGTCTATCGAACACGGTCTTTTCTATTTTTTGTAAAGGTCCACGTATTCCAAATAATTTTTGTTTTCGTGAAAATTCATAAACAAAATTTTATCATTAGACGCAGGTTTATTCGCAAAAAATCTCTCCTAAGTTAGGGATTATTGTTCGTTTGTTAAACCGACGCACGGACGAGCATCCGTTTCATACAACAAATTCTCATAAAACTTACACATGCATGTGAACATATGAGGTTTTTTATTATTTTTTCATGAACAACTCATGAACTTTGAATTTTTTTTACCTGGTCGGTGTCGTCGCAGCAATTTCGCCGGCGAGAGCTCCGACAAATTTTCTTTTCCTCGCGGACGTGAGGGAGATGAAGAAGATGGTCGGTCAGTCAATTTTTTTTTAGGGTCTCTTCCCTTTTATACCAATTTTGTTTCCAATACCTAATAAAACAAGGATTTCCTTTTTGGGCCGGGCCCATAAACGCTAAACCGACAGAAACGGGACGTCTGACCATCCAAATCAGCAGTGCCTCGTCTCTCGGTACTCATTGGAGAGACACTCTATCACACTGTCAGGGTCCTTACCTGGGCATTTGCTCGTACATGACATCATTGGAGCAAATCGGGGATTCTGAAAATGCCTTTGTACGACTAAGTTCGACTACTTATCTCGTCTACTGGAAAATCACCATCTATTGCTTACTGCGGAACATGACTTTCCGTTACTAAGAAGGGGAATTAATGCTGATGGTGGATTTTCGACAAGGGATAAAATCATAAAATCATGATACTGCACGTTTCTTACCCGGCTTCAGGAATACATGTGACGATTCATATTTTACGATCTGTGAACTGTTTCACGATCTCCGACTGAGCGAACATTCTTCTCAGAGCTATGATGAATATGTTTCTCGAAAGGCCTCCACGGCTGAGCGTTCGATGCTTCACACATTTCATCATCACCTCTATATAGAATCAAAATGATTGGGAGGTTCCCTAGACATAATGTTTGTTAGGGAGCTTAACGCCTTCAGGACGTCATGCCGCTAGTTGTTCCCTGACTACGTAGAGATACCGTGTATATAATCTTAATGATTGGGCGGTTCTCTATACATAATGTTTGTTAGAGATCTTAACGCCTTAAGGACGTCACGCCGCTCGTTGTTCCCTGACTATATAACCCTCAGAACGAATATGGTGTTTCAATTATCTCATATCTCGATTTTGAAAATAGATTACTTCCAGCGTGATATTTATACACTGAATTCTTAGAAAATAATCTATTTTATCTCATTACTCTATTCCCTGAATCCCCAGGCTGGAGTCCATGGATTAGTAACAGATAACCACTTTATCTCATTACTATGTTCCCTGAATCCCCAACTGGATTCATGGATTAGTAATAGATATTCAACTCATTTTATTAATCCATTTCATGAATCATTCTCAGCCGAAATTAATTATAAAGATATTTATATCTAATGTAGAAGAAAATGAGGAAGACAGATAAAGAAAACTATCAGTGTAAGTTGAAGTTACATATGCATTTGACTAGTGTAAGTATGAGTTACACATTGATGAGTGCCATATATTGCATATTTCTACCCCTTTTTATTGGAAATTAACTCATCTTTTGCGCTTTAAAATCATATATTATCCCAAATTCTGTATTTTCATTGTTTTCAAGAGTAAATAATTGTACTAATTAATTTTGTGTTTTTAGGTACTAAATAAAGCTTGGATGAATGGAGAATCCAAAAGAGCGGAGTATTGGTGACAATGGGAGAGCGACAACAAAGCTTCCGCTAGAAAGCAGTGAAGAATATTGTTTGCACCTCATCCACAAGTGAAAAATGTCGCTTGCACAACCTAAAAACTAGAAGTGGGCTTGAGATACTAGCTTTGAAGAAGGTATGGGCCTTGAAAAGATCTTCCAAGAGATAAAACCCAAGATCTAAGACCCAAACCCGTTTCCACCTTGAGCCATTGGATTTGATATAACTGCTAAGCATCCAAGGAATATCCATACGGTACATCAAAGTTTGCTACTCCCGTCTCACAGCTGAGCACCTTCTATCCTTCCCTTATTCGAGCAGAACCAAACACCACCTTCTCTTTGTTCTCATCTTCTCCATCCTCTGCAAGACTATCATTTCACCATCACCTGTATCGCTCCATCAGTCAATTTCATCCCTGACCATCTCTGGTCACACTACCCATGCAATTAAACTCTTAACCTCTATCTCTCTCAATCTTATCTTTTACTACACCAAATTTAGGGATTAGCAACGGTAAGTGGCAGTTGGAAAGTAGTGTTGCAACAGTTCACCTCAGTTGCGATAGTCGATGTTGCAGTTTTTCGCAACGGCTACATTACCGTTGCAAAAAAAAAATCCCAACAGTTTGAAACTGTTGCAACGTCAAAAATTCACAACTGTTCCAAACAGCTGCGAAACAAGCTAGTCGCAACAGTTTTAAACAGTTGCAAAACTTTAAACTGTATGAAACGTAGCAACAGTTTCAAACAGTTACGAAATTTTTACCCAGTTTTTTAAAAGAACGGACAATATTGTCCGATCCGGATATAATAGTTTCGGTATAAAATTTGCAACAGTTCCAAGCAGTTGCAAATTTTTTGTATCCTGAAAAAAATAGTTTCAGGTCAGTTTTGACCTGGTTAAAATTAGGGTTCCTGCAACAGTATATACCAGAGTTTCCCTGCAAGTTTTCCGAAAAACCACTCACCATTTGGGTATTTAAACAAACAAATCTTTCAATTCTTATATATAAGCAGTTCATAAAGAATGTGAAAGCATGTAACTCGCAAAATATAGAGTCAGTTCCTAAGTTGTGAAAGGATGTAACTAGCTAAATATAGAGTCATTTCCTAAGTTGTTTTTCAGAAATAATGGCAAGTAACAACCAAAGAATGAAATCTCGGTAGAGGAGCATACGAGTGAGCAGGGAGTAGTTGGTTATCGTCCAGTTGAAGTACTCTGTCTAGACAACAAAAAACAGATATAAGTACTATGTTTATTTCTTATGGGAAATGAGAAAGTTTGATTTCAAACTAAGTTAAATGCAGAGATGATTCGATAGATAAATTAAGATATACTTGAATATTTTGTCTAAGACATAACAAACTGAACAATGCAACAATGATTAGAGAAAACTTACCATCAGATAAACTATAACAGTGCTCTTCTCATATCCAGAAGATCCAACTTCATTCTACATCCTATAGAATGAACCTCCATTCATGAGACATAATCCATGACACATCTAGCTTCCATAAAAATATTATTTCTATACTCAGGCAATTCATAACATTCAATATATCAGCATTCTCACCACCTACAAAACCAGTTCTCATTCTAAGCAACATCTCCTTCTTAAGCCTCATTCCACTCCACCTGTGACAGTTCATACCTCTCCTTCTTCATCTAACTTCTACTATAACTCTCACTGCATTCAACCAACAACTTATGTCTTCTCTAAGACATAACAAACTGAATAATGTAACAGTGATTAGAAAAACTTACCACCAGATAAACTATAATTGTGCTCTTCTCATATTCTACATTCTCAACTTTAACCAGAAAATCCAACTTTATTCTACATCCTGCAGAATGAACCTCCATTCATGAGATACAATCCATGACAGCATTACGAAGAAAAACTATTCAAGTCATATGGGAAACTTAGATATGCTAAGGAATGGACTCTAACTATTGTATCAAGTGTAATAAGATGAAACCAAAATAAAATAAAATCATAAGACTTACCAGTGAGCAGGGACTTTTTCCTTGTTCATTATCGGACCTTGGGCCACTGTTTAAACATCCAAAAGAAAGACATAAGTTCTTCACTAGAGATAGTTGTGTTAAATGACTCCTAAAAGGAATTCAGAAATGTAAAGAAAAATTATACCAACACAAGTTGATGGTGATCCTACTGCAGTGCACTTCTCACTCAGCAAAATTGAACATTAAGTATAAAACCTCGCAAGTAAATATAAACTCAAGGTCAGATTCCACAAACATAAACCTAATAATATAAGTGAAAGCAAGTGGTACTTACCAGGGGTTGATATTTCCCCAGGTGACTACTACTTCTTCAATTGACTTTAAATGAAGCCACCCGCGCAATCACATATAACAGAAATACCACCCACACATACATATATACGATTAATAGAAACCGGGCAATAAAAAGTAAATATAGATTCATAAACCGTTCTGTTCACATACACATACATCAAAAAGATCAGTTGTTTCTAGGTAAAGTTAAAACCTCTTATGCGCAACTGCATAATAGTCTTCCTTAAGCAAAATAGGATAAGAATCTTTTGTCTGCACAAATGCATAATGGTATGCATATTAGAGTGTTCAGCATACATACAAAAAACATAAGAGTATGCATATTAGAGTGTTCAGCATACATACAAAAAACATAAGAGTATGCATATTAGAGTGTTCAGCATACATACAAAAAGGTGTGAACAGAAGCCAAAAAAAAAAGACTAAAGCCATGTGTTAGCTAGACATTTATATAAGTGATGCAAAAGATGGCTGAGATATCCATGAAGAACTCCATAGCATATATCCAAAAAAAGTAGTGAAGTCGTCTTAATTATAACTGATGGACCTCTTTGGAACCACGTATCCTCCGATTCCAACATCTTTAAAGGTCTTTGTGAACCTGTTAGACTTTACAGTTGGTTCTTCTGGCATGAGAATTTTGTCAATCAACACCTTCAAATGAGTAGCAGGTACAGGTGAGCCGTGAGCTATAAGTGTAGACGCACAAGTACAAACTTTACCAGTTGCAACTATTTCATCCTCTATGTTCATCAATGAACTCTGCTGCATACCCCCTACTGCTGATCGAGCTGGTGATATGTCCTGGCTAGGTGAACTTGGGCCAAAAGATGGTGATATGGCGTGGCTAGGTTAACTTGGGCTAGCAACTGGTGATATGGCATGGCTAGGTGAACTTATGTGAGCAACTGAACCTGAATGAGGTAAAGCAACATGACCTGGTGAACATTCCTGACCATGTGAAGTGCTACACATATTTTAGGCAACAACTGATGATGGCATTACAGCTTGAATATCCTTCACTATAAGTCATACTGTTCCCAAACCTTTAATAATAACTCCCACCTTATCACCTAAATCATACACCTTATTAGTAAGAATTTCATCTTTAGACTTCATTTCAGTTACTTTAGCACGAGCGGAAGCAGATAAATCAACTTGCGTACGAGAAATATGACTTACAGCATGAACCCGTCCTGTTGAATCCTTCCCAAACAATTTAGTCACTGCACAAGTTTCTTCTACTGGAGTACATGCTACAAGTTTTCTCTTGATGTCCTCTAACACTTCCGTAAGTTTTTCCTACAGTGTTGAGCATAAGAATCACTTTCTTATAATACTAATCACTAGCTAGCATACATACAGTTAAATATAACTACATATAACTTCTCAAACAATTGACTTACATAGTATGGTTTCCCACTAGGTAAAATCTCCCCACCCTCCTGTGAATGAGCTTTAATCTACACATCAGAGGTAGGGATTTCTTCTTCAGGGTTCGCCGCCTCCTACATTTAAAAATACAATGAGTAATGAATCAACCATTGTGGACAAAAGTTAGAGGTAATTTGCATCATTGAAATGAAAGACCTACCAGTTCAGCTTTCACCAAACAATGTGGCTTGCAACCAGAGGTACGAGAGTAATCATATTGTTCTCTTTTCCTCTTATTAGCAGCTCTTTTACTTTGGACAACAGCATTGTTCTCATGTTCACAAAATTTTATCCAATCTTTGACTTTACGCTTGGAGGAGTATTATCAATCCTTTCTTGATGAGTATTCCAAATATCATAATGGTCTTATCGTAATTCACACTTGAATCTCCTCCATGGATCAGACATCCCCTTCACCATAATAGTCTTGGAAGTCTTAGGTAAATCAAATGTCAACTGAAAATACATAGCTAATAAGTGGCATCCTAAATGTATATCTCCCTCAACTGAAGTTAACTAAATAATGAGCAGAAATCATGTCATGAGGTAGATTTTGTACCTTAAGTTCTTTCCAAACATCGTCCTTGTACTTGTCAGGCACTTTCCTACAGGTTTCGTACGAAATAGGCACATGGGTATGAACCAAAGCACCCTTCCTGTGGTTGAGTTTTGTTGCTTTGGCAGAAATGAGTAGTCCATATTCGTCGACCTCCACTGGTGCTACCATAATAACCTGTAAAATACCAAATATGAAAGATTAAGATCGAGAAGTAGAAAACAAAATCTAAAACAGAGCATCAATAGAATAAAACTATCCACAAAATAGAACGTATTGACATAGCACAAGTGATCAAACCAAACAATTCAGAGAAAGAGGGTTTAATTAAAAGTTAGATAAGAAAGATTGGAAGATTTTAGTGCGCGGTCTTTCCAACTTAAACTACAGAATCAACACAAATAAGATCTTCTAAACTCTCATATTATCAGTAAGAGCTGACTGATAAACTGTCGGAGATTCAAGCTTATCTACTGCAGACGTTAACTTCTGAGATGAATGTAACACCACAGACCATCCTTCGGGTGAAAGATCTGTTGAGTAAAACACTTGGGATGCTTCAGATGCGAGTATAAACGGCTCATCAACCACTCTATTTATACTTTTCATCTTGGACAAGTTAACTATCACACTTGAGGTTGCATCAACTTGGCACCCATTAGTTTTATCTTCAACTCTGACCCAATCACAGTAGAAAACAGTTTCTTCAAAATCCAAGTAATTCAAACTGATAATCTCTTTAATGACTCCATAATAGGTTATTTCAGATTCGATGTAATTTGTGTCCGTCGACTTAGCTCTTTGTCTTGTAATAGCTTTCATTGACACACCACTGTTTTGAGATACCCGCTTCGCATCACAATCTTGTGGGGAGAAAGTAAAGCCATTGACTTGGTATTTTGTATATGATTGTGCCTTGAAGAGAGGTCCTTGCACGAGTCGCCAGAGAATTGACTCAGTTTCATTGGCTTCTAGCAACTGTAGAAGATCATGCTCAAGTTAGTTTCATAACCAAAACAACACATGGTTTTTACTAAAAACCATAAACATATTTTCAGAAATCAATATACTGAAGCAAAAAGAGAAAAGCAATATAACGAAACAATATTAGGTTATAATACAAAGAAGACAGCAAAAGCACCCAGGATTGAGAATTCAAGGGAAATGATGGTTCCATCTAGACCCTAGTACAATGTTGGTTCACAGACACTACCATGTGCAGGAGAAAATGAAAAACTTCCAACTGATAAACTTTTAAAAAATCGCAATTGATATTGTATTAACTGAGATAACACCAATGTCACACTACCAATGTCAACTGATAAACTTTTAAAAGATGCAGAGAGATGTAGTGAAAGATAATGCACATGACGATCCTAGTTCTTAACCATGGAGCATGATAAGATTGCATCTAAGACATAACAAGTATGAGCTAAGCAGAATACCTTGTTCAACACAATATCACTTGTACATAATAAATTCAGATAGAAAAATGTTATGATTCTTATGAACCTTTAGATTGTAACTTGGTTATATTTTTGTAACTACACAATAAGTTGCAAAAGACATTGTGTTCCATTACTTCGTCGTGTAACCATAAATGATAAGTCTTTGGGGTCTCGTTGGACGCATGAGACTTGGCGTGGTTAACATAGGAGTCATACTTCCTACAAATAACAATCAAGCAATATTAGACCGATGATCCCAATTATCAACAACAACTCAGTGATGTGAAACTAATTTTTTTTACCTTTGCCAGTCTTTGATTCCAACAAACTTAGAAAGTATCCATATGTGAGCTTGTTCAAACTGCATTTGTTTCAGGTGAAAGTCCTTAGCATTACTTAACGTCATATCATCAGCAAACTCGCCAGAATCATCCAGAAAGGCCTGTCGAGTATGTTTATGAGTGCCACAACCATCTCCTGAGATGTCCTCCATACAGTATAAGCTAGCTTCTCGCAGCGTATAGCCTCTTGCAATGCACCCGTCAATGTACCTTCTATTACGCACCAATATTTTGAAACCTTTCATTAACCTGTAAAAATCAGTGGCAAAAATTTCAATTAGTGTTCAAATCACAGTTCAATAATGCCAACTTCTCAAATTATAAATTCTAAAACAAAGTAAGTTGGGTAGTTACCTCTCAAAGGGGTACATCCACCTAAATTTGACCGGACCGCAGATTAAAGCTTCATCCGCTAGGTGCACCATCAGGTGAATGATAATAACGAAAAATGATGGAGGAAAATGCTTTTCCAGTACACACATTGCTTCCACCAGACTCGATTTTTCTTTTAAGAGATGTTCTCTGTTAATTACCTTCGCACACGGAACTTTGAAAAATATACTTATCCGCAGCAGTACAATTCGGAGATCTTTAGGTAGTGATGTCGCGATATGAACCAGTAAAGGAAATAGATGTTGCATTAGAACACGGTAATCATGAGACTTGAGATTCCTTATCTCCGGAGGATTGATGCTGATGTTGTTGCGAATATTGGAAGAGAAATTTGAAGGGACCTTCAAGTTCTTCAAGATAGTACAAAAAGCAACTTTCTCTTTTTTCGTCATTGCAAAACTTCCATCTGCCATTTATGTTTTACCAGTCAATTCATCTGTTTGCATCCATACCTTCCTTTTAATTCTAATAGCCTCCAAATCCGTGCGCGCATTAGGACCATCCTTTGACTTGTTATTCCCCATTATAGTATTTATAATATGCTCTGTTATATTTTTCTCCGTATGCATAACATCGGTGCAATGCCGAATAGAGTTTGAACTCCAGTTTGGCAAATCATATAAAATGGACCTTCTTGAAAATAAACAGTGCTTAGATACCTCTTCTTCTTCATCAGTACCGTATTCAGATCCTATTTTACATTTCTTTGTTGGTTGTTTTCTTTTACCTTGCCTGCATTTCATATTATGTACCATCTCTTCAACTCGCTGCCCTGTTAGTGGCCATGGAGCTGTACCGCATTTTACCCCTCCAGCAAAATTCAATTTATCATCTCTATACTTGCTGAACGTCCCATGTAACAAATCTTCTTGCTGAACGGCGGCCACTCAGTAACTGTATATTCTCCACAAGTTGGGAATGCATAATACCCATGAGTCACACATCCAGACAACGTACCCAAAGCCGGGAAATCACGGATAGACCACAGCAGCCTCGCTTTCATCATAAATTCCGTCTTAGTGAAGGCATCGTATGTTATAGCACCTACATTCCATAATTGTTTCAGCACATCTATCAATGACTGTAAATAGACATCTATATCCTTGCCCGGTGCTCTTGGGCCTGATATCAACAATGCCAACATCGAGAACTCCCGCAACATGCAGTACGAATGAGCAAAGTTGTAAGGATGGAGAATTACCGGCCAACAACTATAATTCAGACCAAAACATCCATTCGGGTTGAAGCCGTCTGTTGCTATCCTGAGTGTAACATTTCGTGTCTCCTTAGAAAACTCTAGAGAAAACTTATCCGCACACTGCCAAGCTGCAGAATCAACTGGATGTCGCATCACATTCATACCCGACTGCGTTTTACAATGCCAAAGAATTGCCTCTGCTATCCATGGTACACTGTAAAACCTTCTCAGCCTTTCAATTATTGGAAAATGTCTTAATGTCTTTTGCGCAACTTGGGTAAGTTTCCTCTCATCATTGAAAACTTTTATATATCTTGGTTCTTGACAGACAAGACACTTCATCAATGTACTTCTATCCTTCCAGTATAAGATCCAGTCATTTACACACGCATCATAGTTATATAATCCATACCCAGTTCTTGAATCATCTTTTTAACTTCAGGGAACTTGCACGGCAACGATTTTCCTTCAAGAAGAAACTCTTTCATCAATTCTAAGACTGCGGTTGCACCATTATCTGAAATTCCATACTGGGTCTTGATGTTATTCAGACATATAGAAGCGTACAGAGCTGTTTTTCCTTTAGGACATTAATCATACAACGGTTTTCTTGCACGCTCATGCAGATACTATCTTCTCTTACACCTGCTTGTTCCAGCATTTTCATCTACTCTGCTTGTTCCAGCATTCTCATCTACTCCATCTCCAGCATTCACACCAATACCTGCTCCAACATTTTCATTTGCACCATATGTTGTAGTAGGATTAACTGAGGGATCGACTACATGTTCAAAATTTTCAGCTGCATCTTCTACATTGACATCCACACATTCTGCTGAAGTATTAACCCTATGTGCTTTTACCACAGATCTTTCACCATGAAAACGCCAAAATGTGTACGAAGATTCAATCCCATGTTTGAGAAAATGTAAGGAAATCTCACCAAGTGGCACTAAACCGCTACAGTTAATACAACGCTTACAAGGGCATGAGCACAACGTACTCCCACCACCATTATTCTTGACAAACATTATAAATGATCTGATACCTTCTATGTATTCTCTGGACTTACGGGCACAATTCATCCACCTCTTGTCCATATCATATGACATGACACCCTTCAAGATACAAATTTTACAAGATTAAATTAAGTAGCTCTGGTGGTATTAAGGGTTGCCGAGGCCCTAATAGTTAACATAAGAACTATCATTTTATGTATGTGACAGAGTTAGCTACGAGTAGCAAATGTATAACCACTAGGACTAAATAACCACAACATACTTAGGACTGTAAAACATACCATATACCTAGTAACTGACTACAAGGTAGCAAGGATACAATATTGAAACAACTTTCACCTAGTTTCGATTCAGTTAGTTCTTTCAGTTTATAAAATCTTCTTCTTTTGTTTGTATTTCAGAGAGTTTCATCTTGATTTTCTTAGTTTCTATGTGACATTTTCATATTGAAAATGATTCAAGATCCAAAATAAACCAAATGTAAAACAGCTTAACATAAAACACTTAATGTATTTCATCAATCAAACACCCAAATCTGGAAAGAAAAAAAAAAGAAAAAAGAGAGAGAGAGAGGGTACTTTCAGTGTTCTATTCCCTAAATAAAGTTTTTAATCTTATTTTGTTTTCTATTTCAGAGAGCTTTATCTTGATACATCTTAGTTTCTATTTGATTTATTTTCTTATTTAAAAAAAATCCAAATCAAAATTGAAAATAAACAAATACCTAAATCTATCAAACACCCAAATTGAAAACATCTTAACATAAAACCACATGCAACATCTGATTTCATCTATCAAACACCCAAATCTAACATACAAGCAACTATCAAACACCCAAATCTCAACTGACCTAAATTTCAATTTGAAAGAAGAACAAAAAGAGGAAACTTTATACCTAAGATTATCATGATTAGCTGTTAGCTAATGCTGATGACTAGTTCTTCCAACTGCAACAGTACAACAAATATAAGTTAGAGATAATAATTGAAAAAGTAAAACGAAAATCAAAAACAAAATATGAATCTAGCAGAGGGTAAAGAGAGAGAGAGAGTTACACAGTGAGTGGGTGAGACTATGATTGCAGAAATGAAGTCTCTTCTTCACTCTAGATCTAGTTTAAAGGAGAGAGTAAAGAGAGAGACATAAAGAGATAGAGAACGAGTGGAGGATAAGAGGTCGTACAGGGAAAAAAGAAGAGGAAAGGAAAGAGATATCCCTCCCAAAGGTATTAGGGTAAAATATCTTGCACACTAGCCTTTCGCATGATGGGATGAAAATGTGTTTAGAAGTGTAGGCCGCCACACGGTTTATTGGCACGCGTACAACAGGGTTTAGTTGTAAATCGCAACCGAATGAAACAGTTGCGAGTTTAGTAACTGTTTTAAACAGTTGCGAAATTTTTGAAACTGAAAATTCGCAACAGCTTATAAGCTGTTGCTAATCCCTGCATCTGGTGTAGTGATTTTCTCTTGTCAAACAGTAACCCTATAAGCTATGATTGAGAGAGATAAGATTAGGGTTATCTTCTATAGCTGGAGCAAAATCAAATCAAATTGCAGAGAAGAAATAGCGGAGGGGAAAAGAAATTCAGGCAATTATGGTGAGTGGGTAGAGATTTATTATTGAATTGAAACCCACTGAAGATTTTCATGTATAAATAAGGATGAGAATTGTGATGTAAAAGGGCATGCCCGGAGTAGACGTTGCACCAAGCAGTAGTTTAGGTTTGATTTTATTGTCTTCATGATGTTCTGATTTCATAGTTAGGGTTTAGATGAAACCATTAATCTACTGCTAAGTTTAATTCAAGTTTTGATATTATTCTTATTGTACTATAATGTTTTGGATAAATATAATCTGAGCAATTCATCATTTTGCTTTCACAGTGTATGCCATGTATCCATTGTAGTTAGAACAACACTATGCTGATTGTGCTGCAACTCGTGTTTAAATGATTTTCGTTCGATCCTTTGACTAGTTTTGCTTTAATCAGGCAATTAGTACTTCAGAGGGACACCTTAGTTGCGATTAAAATATCCATATAATGATTGTTTAATCATCTAAGTGATTGATTTGCAGTTAGTTGTTTTGTGAGAGGAAAACTAATACTAGGATTAGGTAATTATCTTAGTGACACTAAACCATCCTCCTGAAACCACCCTTTTATGTGCATCAAATTAGAATCTTCACTGCTATCTGGATAGTCGGCAGAGCCTAGAAGTTCACCAGTATCTATACAAGGGACAAAAGTAGTATTGAGATTGAATCGACTTAGTACAAGTTAAGTTGTAGATTCAATTTCCCTAACACCCTAGTTATCTGCTTGTTTAGAGTCCTTTTTGCTTACATCTTTGTTATTTTTATCTTTATTTTACTGTTGTAATCTCTACAATCACCTTTGTCTTATCGACACCCAACAAAAACAACCCCCTTTTTGGTTACTTCTTGTTGGGAATCAGTTTTAGTAAGACTTCGGCTTCAACTTACATCCACCTTGTCCCTGAGGATCGACATGTGCTTTCCCTGTGTTACATTAGGACATTGTGCACTTGTAGTTATCATTGTCGGTACTGTTTAGAGGCCTACCACGTTTTTGGCGCCACTACCGGAGACTCGGTAGCGGTGTAATTGTTTCTTTGGTTCCACTTTACTGGTTCAGTTCAAGTTTTGTACATATTTGTTTCATTTGTAGATTATAGCTTGTTTTTCATTAGTTCAATTTAATTATTTCAATCATCTGTTTATATAATCATCACTTCATCTCTTTAGTATTCTCTGTCATTGTATTATGTAGCTTAACCCTGTAAAAGTTTAGCTGTAGTAGTAGCTTTAGTTTGTAAACTTCAACATTTTTGCATTCTGTTCATATCTGCATTGTCATACCAGCATAATTGTCTTAGTAGAATAATCTCATTCCCATATTTTGTTTAGCATATTAGGTTTTCTGTTGCTTTTCAATTATAGTTCACTATCATCTGTAACTTTGTTGTTGTATGGTAGTTTAGTGTAATCCATCTGCTATATATCTTGCATCTTGTTCCAGTTAAAAACATTATGTCAGTACTTACTGTAACTCTTAGTTTGTTGTAACCCTATAATTTTCATATCCTGTAACATATTGTTGTAAAGCCTGTCTTAGCTCTTTAGTGTTAGCTGTAACTTTTGATTTTCAGTTACTCCATTCTCAAACACATAGTTTATTTTTAGTTAGGTTAGCTGCCTCATTGCCAAAACTAGTTTGAGTTATTTGCATCTATAGTTATCGATAATATGTAGCTTAGTTTGTACATTAATTATTTCTCTTGGTTTTGTAGCCTTCAGTATACTGCCATCTGAAAATTTCAATTTATTATGATTCTATAATTTGTAATATGCATCTTGTCACTTTGTACATAAGTTATTCTAGTAGTTGATATATTTTAACATAACTTAGTTAGTGTCATAATCTTCTGATAGCTCAAAAAAAGGGGGGGGTGGGGGTGGGGGGGGGGGTTACTCTGTCATGCATCAGGAACCAAGTCTTTATCTATAAGTCATGTGTGTTGCTTCTTTGTTAACAATGTTGCTTTACTCAGTACTTAGTTTAGTTACAATTTGTAGAATTCAGTTACCAGCTTTTGACTCAAGCATGCAAAGTCTGATTTACTCCCATCTCAGTTACGTTGTAGCATCCATTTTAAGATTGCTAAAATCCCCATTGTACTAGCTGATTCTTGCATAGTAGTAGGTGTTACCTAGCTAACGTTTTCAAATTCTATCAAACAGCCTCAGTAGGTGAGCATATTGTACCGCATCTCTATTCTTTTTGAAATTTTGCTGAAACCCATTGCAGTCTTTGTTAGTTTCATCAAGTTCCGCTGAGACTGTCCTGTCATTGGTAACTTAATCTGTCCTGGTTAGTAAATCAGTAGGGTAATTCAAATTTTTATTACGCTGTAAAATCCTTTGAGTTGTTTATAAGCAGTATTGATACTCCCTGTCTTTGTTGACCTGCGAAATTCTTTGTACTGATATTCTCTTTTGAGTATCCAGGTACCTGCAATACTGCTGCGAAAACCAAAGAAAACGAGAAAGGGGAGTAGGACATTTTGCTATAGTGCCTAAAACCGGTTTTGTCTCTTAACCCTTGCTGTTTTTGATGAATGTGAGAATGATATACCATGATTTTTTGCGGAACTAATGCTTATTGACCTGTGTCAACACCCCTGCAACATAGAGTATCGTTGTGCACGATCCCGCGATATCTGAATTACATAATTACCTACTGAGTCTGTTGTACTGGGTACTCTCTAGTTCTGTGAAAAGACGAGGGTACCCAAATACACCACAATCTTTTATTTTGATCACAACCTATACAAAACCCACTGTGTATAAACCTCTTGGAGATACAATCACTCAAAGAATATTTTAACACAGTGTCCACTTGATATATGGTTAGTCTGGACTGGCCTAACTCGTGAATTAAATATCAAAGGAAAGTGGAGAAAAACAACAACAAAGTGATCACTTGATAAAAGGTACGCAGATAACCGAAACCAATGGGATCAATATCAAGTACCCTGTTAACGTACAAAGTGCAATTTATTTTAATTATAATAAAAAAATTACAATGAGGAAATTAAAAGTAAATGGCACAACAATATTTTGTTAACGAGGAAACTGCAAATGTAGAAAAACCCCGGAACCATGTCCCGAATTGAATACTCTCAGGATTAAGCCGCTATACAAAATCTAAACCAACTTCGTATAGTTGAGACCAAGCAACTAAACCTATAGTTCACCTAGTTCCGTCTGTATCCCTGCTCTTCCAACTTGCAATAAATCACGCACTTGGAACAATTCCTTTCGTATTCCAAACCGTAAAGGAACAACAAATCCGTTCGGTAACAACTCTTTTCAATCAACATGATATGAGTTTGACAAAAGGCTCTTCTGTTTATCCCAATAAACTCCTTTGTCAGGTCCTTAGATCTATCCAATAACAATTACCAAAGTAATTGTTAAGATTTTGCAATCAATAATTTGAATCACAAAGAATTGTATTGATATCGATCTACTCAACTAATCAATCAAATATATCACAAAGATAAACCGATTATAGTTGGATCCTTTTCCAGCCGAAACATGTATTGTGCAAACCAAAGATTATGAACCCAAATCAGAAATCTTCTTCGTCTTCAAATCTTCTTAGAACTTCAATAAACACCTGCACACAATAAACTTGAATCTCTTATGATCAATCACACACAGAATGGAGTCTGTTAATAATGGATTATCACAAGACTTCTTTAAAATTACAAACAGTATAAAGATCCCCGTCGAAACTTCGATCTAGTTTGAGTGAATCTTATATCAGAAGAGAAGATTCTCAAGCATAAACAAACTAGGTGCAATCAAAGTTCAACAACCGTTAGTCAATCAAATCAATCGAAAACTAATAATAAACTGCAATTATCTAGTTTCCCACCAACGGTACTAATAGAGCTTCTCAATCCCAAAGAAGTCTTTAAACTGAGCAGACGTAAGAAATTTCTCCTAATTAGGTTACTTTCCTCTCCGAATAGGTGGCTCCACCAGTAACAACACAACTAGGTAGTTTTGCTGGCTTTGAGGATTAGTTTGCTTGAAATGCAAACTTGAATATTTATAGACCAAGGAAGTTTGTACACCAAGGAATTTACAAAACCGAATATTCTCAAAGATATGCAATAAACACAAAATCGGTTTTCATTATTCCTGGAAATGCTCTGTCCAATTAATGACCGAAATCTCAATAGAAAATCTCCAACTAGTAAATGCACATTACTAATTTCTATTTTCTAAAGATATGCATTTTAATTGTTTGAAATTAAAAACATATAAAACTAAAAACCTTAATTAAAAGATTCTCAATTTATTTCGATCCAGGATTCTCCTTTAGCTATTAAGGAATATCTTTGAACAATAAATGAAAAGAGTTACTGCACATGTTCAAAGTATGTCCACATCTTTATTTTGTAAATCCTTTTTCATATTTACAATCTTGGAACCGATTTGCCACACTTCCAAAAAAGTTTAGAATTGGTTCATCTGACTTCGAATAACTATGTGATTGATTATCTTATCAAATCAAAAATCATGGATTTCACAGTTCTACCAAAACAAGTTACGGTTATACCTCCATATGGGTACTAGAGTTAGTCACGCTAGTTACCAAAACTTGGTTGACTAGGTACTAGGATCGGTTTCCACATATATATGGTATCTAACTTGTATTTGTTGCACATGTTCATAGGATCGATTCCCAATAACTAAAAACTTGTTGCACCTCTTACAAGGATCGATTCCCCTTTTGTTATCGGTTTCACCTCTTACTAGGATCCGTCCTCCAATGTCTATAGTTGGTCATACCAATTACAACAAATCGATCATACCATCTCAGGTGATTGTATTATGTATCTTAACCCTGTAAAAATTTTAGTTGTAGTAGTAGCTTTAGTTTGTAAACTTCAACATTTTTGCATTCTGTTCATATCTGCATTGTCATACCAGCATCATTGTCTTAGTATAATAATCTCATTCCCATATTTTGTTTAGCATATTAGGTTTTCTGCTGCTTTTCAATTATTGTTCACTATCATTTATAACTTTGTTGTTGTATGGTAGTTTAGTGTAATCCATCTGCTATATATCTTGCATCTTGTTCCAGTTAAAAGCATTATGTCAGTACTTACTGTAACTCTTAGTTTGTTGTAACCCTATAATTTTCATATCCTGTAACATACTGTAGTGTTATTTGAATAATAATTGTTGTAAAGCCTGTCTTAGCTCTTTAGTGTTAGCTGTAACTTTTGATTTTCAGTTACTCCATTCTCAAACACATAGTTTCTTTTCAGTTAGGTTAGCTGCCTCATTTCCAAAACTAGTTTGAGTTATTTGCATTTATAGTTATCGATAATATGTAGCTTAGTTTGTACATTATTCTCTTGGTTTTGTAGCCTTCAGTATACTGCCATCTGAAAATTTCAATTTATTATGATTCTATAATTTGTAATCTGCATCTTGTCACTTTGTACATAAGCTATTCTAGTAGTTGATATATTTTAACATAACTTAGTTAGTGTCATAATCTTCTGATAGCTCAAAAAAAGGGGGGGGGTGGGGGGGGGGGGGGGGGTGGGGGGGGGGGGGGGGGGGGGGGGGGGGGGGGGGGGGGTACTCAGTCATGCATCAGGAACCAAGTCTTTATCTATAAGAGATGTGTTTTGCTTCTTTGTTAACACTGTTGCTTTACGCAGTACTTAGTTTAGTTACAATTTGTAGAATTCAGTTACCAGCTTTTGACTCAAGCATGCAAAGTCTGATTTACTCCCATCTCAGTTACGTTGTAGCATCCATTTTAAGATTGCTGAAATCCCCATTGTACTAGCTGATTCTTGCATAGTAGTTGGTGTTACCTAGCTAACGTTTTCAAATTCTATCAAACATCCTCAGTGGGTGAGCATATTGTACCGCATCTCTATTCTTTTTGAAATCTTGCTGAAACCCATTGCAGTCTTTGTTAGTTTCATCAAGTTCCACTGAGACTGTCCTGTCACTGGTAACTTAATCTGTCCTGGTTAGTAAATCAGTAGGGTAATTCAAATTTTTATTACGCTGTAAAATCCTTTGAGTTGTTTATAAGCAGTATTGATACTCCCTGTCTTTGTTTACCTGCGAAATTCTTTGTACTGATATTCTCTTTTGAGTATCCAGGTACCTGCAATACTGCTGCGAAAACCAAAGAAAACGAGAAAGGGGAGTAGGACATTTTGCTATAGTGCCTAAAACCGGTTTTGTCTCTTAACCCTTGCTGTTTTTGATGAATGTGAGAATGATATACCATGATTTTTTGCGGAACTAGTGCTTACTGACCTGTGTCAACACCCCTGCAACATAGAGTATCGTTGTGCACGATCCCGCGATATCTGAATTACATAATTACCTACTGAGTCTGTTGTACTGGGTACTCTCTAGTTCTGTGAAAAGACGAGGGTACCCAAATACACCACAATCTTTTATTTTGATCACAACCTATACAAAACCCACTGTGTATAAACCTCTTGGAGATACAATCACTCAAAGAATATTTTAACACAGTGTCCACTTGATATATGGTTAGTCTGGACTGGCCTAACTCATGAATTAAATATCAAAGGACAGTGGAGAAAACCAATACACTTTGTGTGATTGTCTATGGATATGGAATCGAGACAATACAACAACAAAGTGATCACTTGATAAAAGGTACGCAGATAACCGAAACCAATGGGATCAATATCAAGTACCCTGTTAACGTACAAAGTGCAATTTATTTTAATTATAATAAAAAAATTACAATGCGGAAATTAAAAGTAAATGGCACAACAATATTTTGTTAACGAGGAAACCGCAAATGTAGAAAAACCCCGGAACCATGTCCCGAATTGAATACTCTCAGGATTAAGCCGCTATACAAAATCTAAACCAACTTCGTATAGTTGAGACCAAGCAACTAAAACTATAGTTCACCTAGTTCCGTCTGTATCCCTGCTCTTCCAACTTGCAATAAATCACGCACTTGGAAAAATTTATTTCGTATTCCAAACCGTAAAGGAATAACAAATCCGTTCGGTAACAACTCTTTTCAATCAACATGATATGAGTTTGACAAAAGACTCTTCCGTTTATCCCAATAAACTCCTTTGTCAGGTCCTTAGATCTATCCAATAACAATTACCAAAGTAATTGTCAAGATTTTGCAATCAATAATTTGAATCACAAAGAATTCTATTGATACCGATCCACTCAAATAATCAATCAAATATATCACAAAGATAAACCGATTATAGTTGGATCCTTTTCCAGCCGAAACAAGTATTGTGCAAACCAAAGATTATGAACCCAAATCAGAAATCTTCTTCGTCTTCAAATCTTCTTAGAACTTCAATAAACACCTGCACACAATAAACTTGAATCTCTTATGATCAATCACACACAGAATGGAGTCTGTTAATAATGGATTATCACAAGACTTCTTTAAAATTACAAACAGTATAAAGATCCTCGTCGAAACTTCGATCTAGTTTGAGTGAATCTTATATCATAAGAGAAGATTCTCAAGCATAAACAAACTAGGTGCAATCAAAGTTCAACAACCGTTAGTCAATCAAATCAATCGAAAACTAATAATAAACTGCAATTATCTAGTTTCCCACCAACGGTACTAATAGAGCTTCTCAATCCCAAAGAAGTCTTTAAACTGAGCGGACGTAAGAAATTTCTCCTAATTAGGTTACTTTCCTCTCCGAATAGGTGGCTCCACCAATAACAACAGAACTAGGTAGTTTTGCTGGATCTGAGGATTAGTTTGCTTGAAATGCAAACTTCAATATTTATAGACCAAGGAAGTTTGTACACCAAGGAATTTCCAAAACCGAATATTCTCAAAGATATGCAATAAACACAAAATTGGTTTTCATTATTCCTGGAAATTCTCTGTCCAATTAATGACCGAAATCTCAATAGAAAATCTCCAACTAGTAAATGCACATTACTAATTTCTATTTTCTAAATATATGCATTTTAATTGTTGGAAATTAAAAGCATATAAAACTAAAAACCTTAATTAAAAGATTCTCAATTTATTTCGATCCAGGATTCTCCTTTACCTATTAAGGAATATCTTTGAACAATAAATGAAAAGAGTTACTGCACATGTTGAAAGTATGTCCACATCTTTATTTTGTAAATCCTTTTTCATATTTACAATCTTGGAACCGATTTTCCACACTTCCAAACAAGCTTAGAATTGGTTCATCTGACTTCCAAGAACTATGTGATTAATTATCTTATCAAATCAAAAATCATGGATTTCACAGTTCTACCAAAACAAGTTTCAGTTCTACCTCCATGTGGGTACTAGAGTTAGTCACGTTAGTTACCAAAACTTGGTTGACTAGGTACTAGGATCGGTTCCCACATATATATGGTATCTAACTTGTATTTGTTGCACATGTTCATAGGATCGGTTCCCAATAACTAAAAACTTGTTGCACCTCTTACAAGGATCGATTCCCCTTTTGTTATCGGTTTCACCTCTTACTAGGATCCGTCCCCCAATGTCTATAGTTGGTCATACCAATTACAACAAATCGATCATACCATCTCAGGTGATTACTTAAGATCGGTTTCACTAGTAAAAGTCATACCAATACATAAGTCAGGCATCGTGAATAATTTTACCAAGAACATAAGCAATTCATGAGCGGTTATACTAAACACACATATTGGTAATCCAAAGATTTGCAATGAATAACAATACCGATAAGCCAGCGATTTCCCTTTCGATTCATATAACAAGTTTTATGAATTGTACTTCCTTTAAACGAATGTAAAACATTGTTTCCTAGGATGAAATCTTCACCCATACCCATACATAATCACAATATCATTCATACGATTATGTCGATGTCTTATATACGAAGTTCAAAAGATAAGCTTTATACTTCGTATTGTATTCCTTAATACTATGTCTAACTAGAGTATAATCATTCACAGCTTCGCAGTTATGTTTTCAATATGCACGACTTGAAAGATACGTTAGGGAATGAAACAGTTCAAGTTAAATATTACTAAACTCAAGTGGAAGGATGATGTCGTCGTTGTAGCTCCTTACTTCTTCACATTCTTCGAGTCTTCACGTAATACTTGTAATGTCTCATATCCTAATGCTTTCAAGCTAACCTATACGAAGTTGACTCTTGTAAATAATCAAGCGACTCTTTAAATGAGTTTTGGTTCACTAACATATGACAACCAAACTTGACATATTAACGCTTGGTGGGTTCAACCAAGCTATGCTCTAACAATCTCCCCCTTTGTCAATTTTAGTGATAAAACTATTACATCATATGGATAAACAAATTACACGAATTCATTACACATACGCTTGATTCCATAATTCAATAGCACAATAACTTGTATACATTCAATTCATAAATGTCGTTGTTGACATTATAATAACAAATCTAATACTCCTCCTAAAGGTAAGATAGGTAGATTTTCAATCCGCACGTTGTTATTTCCATGATCATATGATATGTTACTCCCCGTTAGTCTATGCGTTACTCTTTTCGTTAGATACAACGTTTAAGCACCATTGTACTTTCCTTAGTGATACCAAATCAATACAAATCAATATCAATATCACTTGTTTACTCCAAATATTTCTCACCCTTTTTGTCACAAAATTACAAAGGTACGAGCAAATAATGGACAAACCGAAAGGATCTTACAAATCTTACAAAGAGACTTGCAAAACCTATAAGAGTTAAGCCCGAGGGTTCCACACACCATTTTTGATAACCAATATCAAAACCGAAACTACAAAGTAATTTTTTTTTGATATTTTACCAAGGAAACAATTGCCCCGAAGCAATTTTCCCTAATAGCTTAGCAAGACAAAAATCGACTAAGCACCTTAGTTTATTTGCTAAACCGATTGCACAAATACAATCGCTTGTTCGATAAGACTAAAATAAAGATTAAAATTAACTCTATTTTTCTCATCAGGCTCTAGTTATTCTCATCAATAATTTAGACCTTTCACTTTTAAACAAGACAAGTACTAGGTTAGTTAACTAGAAGGCATTCGATTAGACTTGAATAACCGAAACCTCCACTTACTAAGATCAGAATTAACTTAGTTTCTATTATCCGGAATCGTATTGGACTAAACAATCCATCCCAGAAACCTTTTCTTTTGTTAAGCCATAAACAATTCATTCAAACCAAATAAATATACTTGCATAATTATTTACCTCAACCGGAAGCATTTGATACGATATAGACAATAAAGTACTGCAATTGCACCGTAATTTCGTAAGCCTAAACAATTGATACCAAAAAATAAAGCAAGATAACAATAGCTTTTCTTAACCACAAACAATTGAATCACACACATCCACAAACATTGGAATAAACATTAATTTTACTGAAATTTTGTTAAGCAAAAGCAATAAATATATGCAACAAAATCAGGCTTTTCTTAAACAGGAAAACAATTAACTAACAAATTTGTTACCTCAAATTCCGCATACTCTTCACCTCCAAAAGATATGTCATTAAGCACAAGTTCACATTAGAACTCTCCCCGTTATGTTTTCATCCTCTCGCAAAACAAAGGAACAACAACAAAGAGAAACCTTTACCAGAGAAAGGTTGAAAACCGGTTTTAACTATTGCAACGCAAAAGTTGAAACCTCGAAGCACATATGCTTTTATGCTAAACCAAACGATTCAACATATTGTGACTTTTTCACATATTGTTTCAATCAGAACCCCTCATGATCCTTTGATAAAGCCTACCAACATGGGCTAGAACTCAATCCCGCTAAATCAAAAAGTCACCCAAACCATAAGGGTTCACACCATATGAGATCGAATATTAATGTCACGAAAACCGAAATCATACATCCCATAAACATACATAGCAATAAGATAAAGCATTCAAGCACATGCTATGTAATCAAAAACTATCACAAGAAAAATTATAAAATAATAATTTTATTCATAAAAAGATAGTTTTATTCATAATAGACCTTCTACAATTTATTGAAAGAAATCAAAAACTGATTTCTATTTTCCTAGGACTTAATTAGTACTGAAAAAGTGGGGGTACAACAACCTCACCCAATAATTCGCTTAGCAATATCTATGGACTAACTCCAATATACTTTTAAGAGAATCAACTAGACAATCAGACTCAATCTTAATAAAAAGTATATTAAAGAGTTATATCTCAATTTCTCGATTCAATACTTACTCAAGCAAATAAAAATCTGCGAGTCTAATTGAATACAAGAGAAATTAACTTGAACGGTACCAAATACCAATGTTCAAGTATCAATCAATTTCAATCAACAACCAAAGGTCGGATTTCCCAATTAATTTATTCAACGCACAACCTGTGATATTTCAATTATATAACAAAATATAATGCGGAAAAGAAATAACACAGACAGCAGAAGTTTTGTTAACGAGGAAACCGCAAATGCAGAAAAACCCCGGGACCTAGTCCAGATTGAACACACACTGTATTAAGCCGCTATAGACACTAGCCTACTACAAACTAACTTCGGTCTGGACTGTAGTTGAACCCCAATCAATCTCACACTGATCCAAGGTACAGTTGCGCTCCTTACATCTATGATCCCAGCAAGATATTACACACTTGATTACCTTAGTTAATCTCACCCACAACTAAGAGTTTATACGACCCAAAGTCGAAGACTTTAATAAACAAATCTGTATCACACAAAACAGTCTACAGGAATAGATATCTGTCTCCCACAGAAATACCTACGAGTTTTTGTTCCGTCTTTTGATAAATCAAGGTGAACAGGAACCAATTGATAACCCAGACTTATATTCCCAAAGAACAACCTAGAATTATCAATCTCCTCTCAATAATCTTAATCGACTAGCGAAAAAAGATATTGTGGAATCACAAACGATGAGCTGAAGGTGTTTGTGACTACTTTTCTATCTTGCCTATCGGTGAAATTAATCTCAAGCCAATATTACGATTGTAGTCAATACGATAGAAACAACAAAATCATATCACGCAACTACAGAGAAAATAGTTGGGTCTGGCTTTACAATCCCAATGAAGTCCTCACGTCGTTAACCTACAGGGTCTCGGTAGAAACCTAAGGTTAAAGGAGAACTGACTCTAGCTTATACAACTAGTATCACACAGGAAGTGTGGGAATTAGGTTTCCCAGTTGCCAGAGTTATCCTTTATATAGTATTCAAATCAGGGTTTACGATCAATGCTACCTTGGTAACAAAGCATTCAATATTCACCGTTTGATGAAAACCTGATTAGATTCAAGCTAATATCTTTCAACCGTTAGATCGAACTTAGCTTGTTATACACAAATGAAATGCACGTTCATTTAGGTTTGTGTAACCGTACCTAAACGTGTACACCTAGTTCGTTCAATAGTAGTTAACCAAGTGGTTAGCCATATGAGCACTTTCATATCAACTATATTCATCTTCATCATAACTAGTCCAAATGACTCAAAAGAACTAGTTAGAGAATTGTTCAATTGCTTAGATATCATAGAAGTATACAAGACACAATTGAAGCAAAAACGATTTTGATTCACTCGAATCAATTCATGAACTTTATAGCCACGGTTTTCAAATATGCGAACCTTAGTTTATATAAGTTTAAGTTCACGAATAAACCGTTTAAAAAAACAACCCACTCAAGTATGCATACCGGTACGCATACTTAAGTACCCGGATTAAGATTGTTTTCAGTTCACAAACTCTAGTAGAAATTCACGGGATGTGAACTTCCGACAGTACGCGTACAGGAACGCGGACTTTAGTGCCGGTTATCCTGAGCAGCAAAGTATGCATACTTTGGTTCAAGGATTTTGGAATTACAGAAGTATGAGTTCACATACAATATTTATACCCATTCAAGGTTATGTATTCTAAACTCTCATTTCAATCATTGAAACATTCTTAGAGGATGTTAAATAGAGGTTATTCACACACTATTCTTCATCAAAGAGATTTTCAAGATATTGAAATAATCAACATGACTTTCGTCACTTGTAAAGATGAACTTGGCCAAAGAGAAAGCTTACCAACACATATTTCGAGAAATAGATAAGCGAGATAAACTCGGCTCAAAATAGCAAATGTGTATAATCAAAGTCTATATAGCAATACGACTTTTGTCTCAAGATAGGAGATAGAGTAGATAGACTTTTGAGTGATAGATAAGTTCAAGTCTCCACATACCTTTTAGTCGATGAAGTTCCACCAGTTCCTTAAGTAGTTTTTCGTCTTTGTATGATGAACACCGTGGAGTCTAGAGCTCAACTACATTTTCTATCCTAGTCCAAGACTTAGCTATTAGTAGACTAAAAACCAAGACTTACAGTTTTGGAAACTAAACTTGACAAACAATCTTGAGATGTCAACGCTTGTGATTTCGACCGAGCAGTGCTCTAACAATCTCCCCCTTTTTCAATTTTAGTGACAAAACTATCAATACATATGGAATACAAAATAAATAAACTTTGCAGTTTCTCTTCCACATGCATGATCCTCTTGGTTCTTCAACATTACTCGAGATCTTCGTCACTTCCAAGTACTCCAATGATTCCAAAGGTTGTAAGTTCAGCATCATCGTTGTTGAAAATCCGTAACTATAAAAATGAGAAAACAAAAGCTCTCAATCATTGTTACACAGTGTCATTGTATTATTACACAATATCAAAGTTCAATTGTATCACAACTTTGACAACGATAATGTGGTAATATGTATCACTCCCCCTTAGTCAATACTCCATCTCACATGGAAACCACTCCCCTTTACATAATGATCCGGAAACCATATGTATTTGTAGTGTGACCTACACATTAATTCTCCCTTTTTTCAATAAAATTGGCAAAGGTACGAAAACTAGTGGGATCCTAATGAAATTTACATAGAGACATTTCATGACCAAAAGAAAACACATATCAACTTTTTTAGATGCAATCATATAGCCGAAACTAAATGCATTCGTCAAGGAATTTATAAAGATACAAGATAACCCCTATAATATTCCACAGCCGCACCCCCCACAAAGATTTGGCAATTAAGCACAAGTTTAATTAAGAACTCTCCATCATAAAATCTCATTCCCAAAAGAACGACAAGAGAGACCTTACTTTTACAAGAAAAGAAGGATTTCTTTGGACAACACAAATCACATAAGAATATGAATTCGTATCCAAAATACTCAATTAAATTAACCACAAGAGAATCCATCATTAATTTAATCGGAAATGCTCAACATAAGAGAACTTACGGAGCCGCACAGTATATACATAAAAATATGGATCAGGGAAGATCAATATTGCGGAATAGACAAGGATTCATTCTATTTTCCATCACTATTTGCACAATGACATACAATAGACATAATCCTTGTAAACAAAAGTTTTATCCTTTCTTCCATCAAATAATGACATAAAGGCTTTAACTTTTGAAAGTCAAAGGTTCATTCAATCTTTTATCAATACTTTCATATCGATATAAGAAGGACTTAACTTTTGACCATGTATGGGAAATACACAGTTCACGGACGCAAACACACATATCCCATAACAAATTGCAATATATAAAACCATAAAAATTAATACTGCAAAAATCATCTTTCAAACAAACTTTAGAATTTAAACAAATAAATCAAAAAACATTGATGATGAAAAACGTTGGACATAGCTATGTTAGTCACAATAATGGTTATTCCAAACTCTAGTTATTCTTCTTAAAAACACAAGAATCTCATAAGAAGATTTACTAGACATGATGAAAACTGAATTTAAAGTCCAAATAAAAAGGAGAAACCATGACAGACTAATCATCATCTTCATCATCGGAGACCATAAGAGTGGCTTGGATCTTATCCATGTCTTCCTTAATTTCTGGGAACTTAGTAGTAATCACAAGTAATTGTTCTCGGACACACCTTACCTTGGCATTAATCTTATCAACACATTTAAGAATTTGATGAAGAAGATTCATGGAGGAAGTATCACATGAGCCATCAAGGTTGTCATATTTTTGTCTCTTGCAAGCATTCTCCTTTATACGCTTGAAGGTACATGGAAGAACAACCTTGGGAGTTCCAATGGAGTTGTCAATCTGAGCAATGGAGAAGGTGCGACAAATTTGCTCAATCAAGCATGGATAGCCTAACTTCTTGTTGGGAGAAGTCATTGGCAACATTTGATAAATGATAAACCCACAAATACCAAGACTTTGAGTTCCCATCTCAAGGTAATAGACCAACTCCGCAAACTCACGAATCCAACAAGAATTCTCAATCGTGGAGGGACAAAGATTAGATATACCAAGTTTTCCAAAAGACATCAAAGTAAGACTAAGACTATTTGTAGGAAATTTTCCCATATTCCAATCAACACTCTTACCACAGAGACCAATAGAAATGGTTTCATAAGAAGGTCTTTTATCACTAGGTCTTGGTAGGCGAAAATTTCCCAAGGGGATTTTAGTAATCCTTGAAATAAACTCTTTATTCACATGAATACTTTGTCTATTTATCATGGTCTTGAATTCCATGTCATTACAATTAACATCATAGATGTTAGCATAGAAGATTCTAGTAAGAGTGTCAAATCCTTCACCAAGACCATCAAAGATGTTCCCAAGATTGAATTTTTCAAAACAAATCAAATCCTCTCTATGTCCACTAGTAAAATCCAATTTCTTTTCTAAAATAAACCCTTTAGAAGAAATTCTTTCAAAAACATTCTCACAAGAATCACTAACAAATCTAATTCCAATGGAATTTTGGTCTGCTGATAAATTCATGCTAAAAGAAGATGAAAAACCCAAGTTTTTTGAACCCTCTTTTGAAACCTTGAAATTCTTCATGAGATCTTAAAAATCAAGAGACTAGTGAAAGAGATGACTTACTTGATATATTTATGAGAACCCTTTCACTCCTTTTGACCTTCAAAGATGATTAATGGAGAAATCATAAAAACCCTAAAACCGTTCACGAACGCAGACAATTGAGAGCAAGAAGAAGGTACGCGTACCACTTCCTTTTAAAAACTCAAGAATGGGCTTGGACCCGTTTCTGAACCGCGACCCACAAAAAAGAATGTAGGATTTCTTGAGTGTTCCGAACACCAAGGTAATGCAACCCACAAGTATACACAAACGTGCAAAACGACAATGCAAAAGGAAAAATTAACCCATGTACAAACAAATCAAACCGTTTCTTGCCTCATCTCAAGATATATACACATGGGGTAACACCAACAAGTTACCAAGTGGCGAGATGTGCAGGGAGATTCCCATGCACAATTTCCGGTTGATATTTGTGAACAATACCAGTAATATAATCATAGTAATGATGATAATCAGGGTTAACAGAGCTTCCTAGCTTCCTTTTCATATGACCAGAAAGAATATTTTTCCAATGTCTTACACCTGTGTCAACCCGTTTTATTAGTCCCACCAGAGTTGACAGTGTGTTTAGTTCGTACATCATGATTACATGATTTTACATGTACCGAACTTTTACCGGATCGATTCTTATTCTTAACCGAGTTAAGATTTTCTAAGAATCTAAAAATGTTTTCAAATGCTCTAAATAAATCTTTGTCAACTGATCCATCACGATAGTATTCCTCAAAAAGAATAAGAGTTAATCTAGTGAGATTCCAAATCTTTAAGCGTAAAGAACGTCTTTTCAATCTTCCCTTCTTTTTAGTTTTTCCTTTAGATTGTTTATCATCATCTATGCTTTCCAATGTCATAGATGAGGCTAGATTATCACAAGAGACTCGAGGTCTAATAAATAATCTACGAACAATATTTATGGAATTCTGGTGTGCGTCACAGATGCCAAGAGCGAGTTTCCTAATGGAATTTCCCTTAGAGTCAGACCTTTAGGAAACAGTCAAACACAAACTTATTAGGTTTATAATGTTTGCCTGCTCTGATACCAATTGAAAAAGTGGGGGTACAACAACCTCACCCAATAATTCGCTTAGCAATCTGTATGGACTAACTCCAGTATACTTTTAAGAGAATCAACTAGACAGTCAGACTCAATCTTAATAAAAAGTATATCAAAGAGTTATATCTCAATTTCTCGATTCAATACTTACTCAAGCAAATAGAAATATGCGAGTCTAATTGAATACAAGAGAAATTAACTTAAACGGTACCAAAGACCAATGTTCAAGTATCAATCAACAACCGAAGGTCAGATTTCCCAATTGATTGATTCAACGCACAACCTGTGATATTTCAATTATATAACAAAATATAATGCGGAAAATAAATAACACAGACACCAAAAATTTTGTTAACGAGGAAACCACAAATACAGAAAAACCCCGTGACCTAGTCCAGATTAAACACACATTGTATTAATCCGCTACATACACTAGCCTACTAAAAACTAACTTCGGTCTGGACTGTATTTGAACCCCAATCAATCTCACACTGATCCAAGGTACAGTTGCGCTCCTTACGTCTCTGATCCCAGCAGGATACTACGCACTTGATTCCCTTAGTTGATCTCACCCACAACTAAGAGTTGCTACGATCCAAAGTCAAAGACTTTAATAAACAAATCTGTATCACACAGAAAAGTCTACATGAATAGATAAATCTATCTCCCACGAAATACCTATGAGTTTTTATTCCGTATTTTGATAAATCAAGGTGAAAAGGAACCAATTGATAACCCGGACTTATATTTCCGAAGAACAACCTAGAATTATCAATCACCTCATAATAATCTTAATGACTAGCGAAACAAGATATTGTGAACTCATAAACGATGAGACGAAGGTGTTTGTGACTACTTTTCAATCTTTCCTATAGGAGAAATTAATCTCAAGCCAATCTTACGATTGTACTCAATACGATAGAAACAACAAGATCAGATCACGTAACTACAGAGAAAATAGTTGGGTCTGGCTTCACAATCCCAATGAAGTTTTCAAGTCGTTAACCTACAAGATATCAGTAGAAACCTAAGGTTAAAGGAGAATCGACTCTAGATTATACAACTAGTATCACACAGGATGTGTGGGGATTAGGTGTCCCAGTTGCTAGAGTTCTCCTTTATATAGTCTTCAAATCATGGTTTGCAATCAATGCTACCTTAGTAACAAAGCATTCAATATTCACCGTTAGATGAAAACCTGATTAGATTCAAGTTAATATCTTTCAACCGTTAGATCGAACTTAGCTTGTTATACACAAATGAAATGCACATTCATTTAGGTTTGTGTAACCGTACCTAAACGTGTACACCTAGTTGGTTCAATAGTAGTTAACCAGATGGTTAGTCATATGATCACTTTCACATCAACCATATTCATCTTCATCATAACTAGTCCAAATGACTCAAAATAACTAGTTAGAGAGTTGTTCAATTTCTTATATCTCATAGAAGTATACAAGACACAATCGAAGCAAAAACGATTTTGATTCACTCGAATCAATTCATAAACTTTATAGCCACGGTTTGCAAATATGTGAACCTTAGTTTATATAAGTTTAAGTTCACGAATAAACCGTTTGAAAAAATAACCCACTCAAGTATGCATACCAGTACGCATACTTAAGTACCCGAATTAAGATTGTTTTCAGTTCACAAACTCCAGCAGAAATTCACGGGACATGAACTTCCGACAGTACGCGTACAGGTAACCGGAGTTTAGTTCCAGTATGCATAATTCAGTTCAAGGATTTTGGACTTACACAAGTATGAGTTCACATACAATGTTTATATCCGTTCAAGGTTATATATTCTAAACTCTCATTTCAATCATTGAAACATTCTTAGAGGATGTTAAATAGAGGTTATTCACACACTATTCTTCATCAAAGCGCTTTCAATATATTGAAATAATCAACATGACTTTCGTCACTTGTAAAGATGAACTGGCCAAAGCGAAAGCTTACCAACACATATTTCGAGAAATAGATAAGCGAGATAAACTCAGCTTGAAATAGCAAATGTGTATAATCAAAGTCTATATAGCAATACGACTTTTGTCTCAAGATAGGAGATATAGTAGATAGACTTTTGAGTGATAGATAAGTTCAAGTCTCCACATACCTTTTAGTCGATGAAGTTCCACCAGTTCCTGGAGTAGTTCTTCATCTTTGGATGATGAACTCTGTGGAGTCCGGAGCTCAAGTACACTTTCGATCCTAGTCCGAGACTTAGATATTAGTAGACTAGAAATCAAGACTTATAGTTTTGGAAACTAAACTTGACAAACAAGCTTGAGATAGCAACGCTTTCGATTTCGACCGAACAGTTCTCTAATAAGTATCCTTCATGATCATGTGATCTCTTTCGCTTGATAATTCCCTGAGAGACAGTTTTAGTATCTTTCTCATCTCCAAAGTTGTTCCCCATTGCATTTTCACACAACTTGGTGATGAGACAGGGATATCCAAGATTTCTATGGAATCCTGTGGTATTGAGAGATTCAATGATTTTAATCATTTTATTGATAATTAATCCACAAATATTAATTTTCTTTTTTCCTTATAGAAGGTGGTATATAAATTCAGCAAATTTTCCACTCCATTGTGAAGAATTTTTCGTACAAGCAAAGAGAGTTTCTACAACGAGTTTACCGAAAATCCTTAAGTAGAAAGGTACATCTTTGGTTAGTATCTTTCCCCTTTTCCATTCGACAGTTTTACCAGTGATAAGTTTTGAAATGTTATCGTGCTAAATTTCTGAACTGGTAATCATATGATTCCCTTTCACTTTGTAATTGATGATTTTTGATATCACCTTTCTGTCGACATGATGAACATTACTTCCAATCAAAGTACTAAAAGTAAGTTTTTCATGATTAATATTGTGAATATTAGCATAAAAGATTCTTACTATATCAGGTGAATGTTTTTCAAATCCGAATATATTTCCCCCAGATTCGGTCTTGAACAAGCTTCACATAATTGGTTCGAATTTTTTCTCAGCAGTGAATCTTACTCTCTTTAAAGCTTGATATATTTCAAAGCATGTACTATCCACGAAGGTTGTACGATCATGTTTGTATTTTATCAAGTGACGATACTTGATTTTCTCAATATCTCCAGGAGGAATAAAAGGGTTTAAAACCAATTTATCTGTTTTAGAGTTTTCTTCCTGTGACTTCCTTTTTCTCATATTTGCGAAAATATGAAAAACCCTAGTTACGGTTTCGATCAATCTTCCCCAATATGTTTGTAAACATAACAAGAGATTATCTTTTATAGGAAGAATAAATATCAAAAACCGGAAATAACTAGCTTTAGGATATTCTATCAATATCGGAAACCAAGGCTTGTGGGGAAACAATTCTGATTTTATATCTAGGTTTTTCTTTTGGAAACCCGGTTTTTCATGGTCTGGATCTTTATTACAGATTGATTATGTGCTTCTATCCAAAAATCTGTTTACTCTATTATTACCAAGATTTGATAACATCCTTTGAAATTCACTCAAGAATTTTCTACTAGGGTATGCAGAGAAAAAATTGAACAAAATATGATATTTGTTAAAAATACCATTAGAATCATGAACCCTGTAATATTTCAAAAGATCACTTTCTTCATTAAAACAGTTGTGAGGTGTATGAAGCAATCCATTGTTAATAGAATTATTAACTGAAAACTCATTCCTTATAATATTACACATTTTCCAAAATCGCATCCTAGATAGCGATACATTGACAGTCTTTTCTCTGAAAATGTACGTATATATACTTTGGTAGTTCATCCAAAATATATTTAAGATTCCAGATTTTTCAAGAACACAATAGACATGGTTCATATAGTGATGAAATTTTTTGAGAGGTATCTTATGCATTTTCAAGATACATCCTGTCACATATAGAATTGTATCATTGTCACAGTCAGTAACAAACACAATGATATGTGACTCTATCAAAACCAAAGGATTATGTAAGTCACCCAAGACATACATAGACATAATTCCAATTCCTAATGCATTTAGGAAAAAGAGTATTACATACTTCATTCGTGTCTTCTACCATGATTTTTTGAAGTAGTCAAAATCCTGTTGTTACGTTAACTGAATCAACCATTAGATTCGATTTTCTTATAGGTTGGATCGCACCAAACAAGATTGTTACATTTCGTGTTTGCCTGCTCTGATACCAATTGAAAAGACGAGGGTACCCAAATACACCACAATATTTTATTTTGATCACAACCTATACAAGACCCACTGTGTATAAGCCTCTTGGAGATACAATCACTCAAAGAATATTTCAACACAATGTCCACTTGATATAGGGTTAGTCCGGACTGGCCTAACTCGTGAATTAAATATTAAAGGCAAGTGGAGAAAACAAATACACTTTGTGTGATTGTCTATGGATATGGGATCGAGACAATACAACAACAAAGTGATCACTTAATAAAAGGTACGCAAATAATTGGGATCAATATCAAGTGCCCTGTTAATGTACAAAGTGCAATATACTTTAATTATAATAAAAAAATTATAATGCGAAAATTAAAAGTAAATGACACAACAAGATTTTGTTAACGAGGAAACCGAAAATGCAGAAAAACCCCTGGACCTTGTCCAGAATTGAATACTCTCAGGATTAAGCCGTTATACAAAATCTAAACCAACTTCTTATAGTTGAGACCAAGCAACTAAACCCATAGTTCGCCTAGTTCCATCTGTATCCCTTCTCCTCCAACTTACAATAAGTCACGCACTTGGAACAATTCCTTCGGTCCGTATTCCAAACAGTAAATGAACAACAAATCTGTTCGGTAACAACTCTTTTCAATCAACGTGATATGAGTTTGACAAAAGGATCTTCCGTTTATCCCAATAAACTCCTTTGTCAGGTCCTTAGATCTATCCAATAACAATTACCAAAATAATTGTCAAGATTTTGCAATCAATACTTCGAATCACAAAGAATTATATTGATGCCGATCTACTCAACTAATTAATCAAATCTATCACAAATATAAACCGATTATAGTTGGATCCTTTTCCAAACGAAACAAGCATTGTGCACGCCAAAGATTATGAACCCAAATCATAAATCTTCTTCATATTCAAATGTTCTTAGATCTTCAATAAGCACCTGCACACAAACAACTTGAATCTCTTGTGATCAATCACACATAGAACGGAGTCTGTTAACAATGGATTATCACAAGACATCTTTAGGAATACAAACAGTATAAATATTCCCATTGAAACTTTGATCTAGTTTTAGTGAATCTTATATCAGAAGAGAAGATTCTCAAGCATAAACAAACTAGGTGCAATCAAAGTTCAACAACCGTTAGTCTATCATATCAATCGAAAACTAATAATAAACTGCAATTATCTAGTTTCCCACCAACGGTACTAATAAAGCTTCTCAATCCCAAAGAAGTCTTTAAAATGAGCAGCCGTAAGAGATTTCACCTAATTAGGTTACTTTCCTATCCGAATAGGCGGCTCCACCAGTAACAACACAACTAGGTAGTTTTGCTGTCTCTGAGTATTAGTTTGCTTGAAATGCAAACTTCAATATTTATAGACCAAGGAAGTTTGTACACCAAGGAATTTCCAAAATCGAATATTCTCAAAGATATGCAATAAACACAAAATCGGTTTTCATTATTCGTGGAAATGCTCTGTCCAATTAATGACCGAAATCTCAGTAGAAAATCTCCAACTAGTAAATGCACATTACTAATTTTTATTTTCTAAAGATATGCATTTTAATTGCTGGAAATTAAAAGCATATGAAACTAAAAACCTTAATTAAAAGATTCTCAATTTATTTCGATCCGGGATTCTCCTTTAGCTATTAAGGAATATCTTTGAACAATAAATGATAAGAGTTACTGCACATGTTAAAAGTATGTCGACCTTTTTACTTTGTAAATCCTTTTTCATATTTACAATCTTGGAACCGATTTGCAACACTTCCAAACAAGTTTACAATTGGTTCATTTTACTTCCAAGAACTATGTGATTGATTATTCTATCAAATCACAAATCATGGGTTTCACGGTTCTATCAAAACAAGTTTCGGTTCTACCTCCATGTGGGTACTAGAATTAGTCACGCTAGTTACTAAAACTTGGTTGACTAGGTACTAGGATCGGTTCCCACATATATATGGTATCTAACTCGTATTTGTTGCACATGTTCATAGGATCGGTTCTCAATAACTAAAAACTTGTTGCACCTTTTACAAGGATTGATTCCCCTTTTGTGATCGGTTGCACCTCTTACTAGGATCGGTCCCCCAATGTCTAGATTTGGTCATACCAATTACAACAAATCGATCATACCATCTCAGGTGATTACTTAAGATCGGTTTCACTAATAAAAGTCATACCAATATATAAGTCAGGCCTTGTGAATAGTTTTACCAAGAACATAAGCAAGTCATGAGCGGTTATACTAAACAAACATATTGGTAATCCAAAGATTTGCAATGAATAACAATACCAATAAGCCTAGCAATTTCCTTTTCGATTCATAAAACAATTTTATGAATTGTACTTACTTTAAAAAAATGTAAAACATTGTTTCCTAGGACGAAATCTTCACCCATACCCGTACATAATCACAATAGCATTCATACGATTATATTGATGTCTTATATACGAAGTTCAAAAGATAAGCGTTATAGTTCGTATTGTATTCCTTAATACTATGTCTAACTAGAGTATAATCATTTACAGCTTCGCAATTATGTTTCCAATATGCACGACTTGAAAGATACGTTAGGGAATGAAACAGTTCAAGTCAAATATTACTAACCTCAAGTGGAAGGATGATGCCGTAGTTGTATCTCCTTACTTCTTCACATTCTTCAAGTCTTCACGTAATACTTGTAATGTCTCATATCCTAATACTTTCAAGCTAACCTATACAAAGTTGACTCTAGTAAATAATCAAGCGACTCTTTGAATGAGTTTTGGTTCACTAAAATATGACAACCAAACTTGACATACCAACGCTTGGTGGGTTCAACCGAGCTATGCTCTAACATTCTGTAACATATTATGTGTTTTTATAATTTCAAAAAATAGCTCTTGATTCCCATAAACATGATTTTGTGATAGTTGAACACCGTTGTTTCTCGCTGAAATTGTGTTTGTTTATAATTTCAAAAACTAGCTCTCGATTCTCACAAATATGATTTTGTGATAGTTGAACACCATTGTTACTCGTTGAAATTGTGATTCTCTCGATCTCTGCAAAATACTGTGTCAGCATACATCTCTGAATCAGTTTGTCGTTTCTATAAGCATCATCTCTGGCCTGAGTTTGCTATTGTGGATCTTTGAAACATGTTGAATGGTGTGTCCCCTAGGCTGTGATAGTAGTTATGTGACTGAACTAATTGTCTAACTAGCCCTCGTCAACACTGCCTATCCGAAATTCCATTTCCTGTTATTGATACACCTGTCCAATTTGAGACAATGGTGATGTTATCGATCGACCCCATACTCTCCATGAGTACATGTATCCCACCAGAACAATTCATACATCATGTATTGTCTTACCCCAAACTGATTTCCTATTTGGACTATCATTAAGGATGAGAAATCATCGCACAGACACATTAAAGAACTTGCACAATGAGCATGTTTCATGTTTTGAGTTTCCAACAGACCGTGATGCTAATAGTTATAGGGATTATTGTGGACATTTTCTAGGTCCTGAGCTACAATATATATACCCTAATTGTTATCCACACAAGTATCAGGTACCACCAGGGGATGTTGAACAATTTTGTACTCCCCTGAGCCCTTGTATGCAATCTGTGAATATCAAACTCATTGAGCAGAATAATGCTATATTTGAATTGCAAGCATTGTATGATCATCCATATAACAATATATCTGAATTCCCCCTTTTGTAGTGAACCTCATGCACGACCATGTACTGAATATCCATATGAAACGAGGATACCCACTAGTGAAGACTCTCATTCCATTGAACAACTTAATATGATTCTTAAAATGAACCTGATTCATTTACAAAGTGAAGAAAGGAAGGAATTTTATGATGAGATGTTTGTTATTCCTAATGAGGTAAATTTTTAAAATAGTGTTTATGTTTCTACTCAGGAAACTATTATTGAATATGAACCTAATCTAGAGGTAAATGAGTGGACTAGAGACACTATGGTTTTGAATATAACATTGCATT
The DNA here is from genome assembly GCF_003573695.1 of Papaver somniferum. Classification (NCBI taxonomy): domain Eukaryota; kingdom Viridiplantae; phylum Streptophyta; class Magnoliopsida; order Ranunculales; family Papaveraceae; genus Papaver; species Papaver somniferum. Next base: position 19,261,047 of record NW_020622492.1, read on the forward strand.
CTTTCTATGATGATGATGTTATGTTAGAAGAACATGTTTATTCTGAAAATTTTATGGAACCTTTGGTTTCAGAGACATTAAGCTTTGATAGTTCAACCTTCAGGAATGATATTTATTTTAGTATTCAATCTTCATATACATGTGATGTTAATTGTGATTTGAGGCTTGTGAAATTGTTCTGTGAAAGTGTGCATGTTGCACAACTTGTGTCTGACTTAGGGAAGGTTGAATTTTTTGTAGACATCAATAATTCTATGCATGAAAATAATTTCGATATGTATAATTCCATGGTTAGGTCACAACATGATGTTTCTCCTGATCTGTCTATGCATGAGAATAAATCTTTTGATGATGATGATGATGATGATGAATTGGGGCTTGTTAATTTGCTCAATGATTGTGAGCATGATAGAACACTACTTGTTTCTGACTTGGGAAAAACTAGACTGCATAGTGATTTTTTTGAGCCTAAAAATGAAAATAAATTAGATACATCTGATTTTCATTCTAGAACACAGTATGTTGCCTCCTATGATTTTCTTATGCATGACATATAGGTTTTGGATAATGATGATTCTGAGGTGCGTTTGATGTTTTGTTCTTTGAATGTGAGCATGATTTACATGTTTCTGACTTAGGGAGAGTGTGTGATGGTACCAATAAACTTACACATGAAAACAACTTAAATGTGCCTACTTTCCTACCTAAGTCACAGACTGAGACTCTTCCACGCCCAGCTTAGATTATGCTTGTAAAGAGATTATCAAACCAACTTTTCTGAGAATACCTAATCTAGGACTGAAACTGTGTGCCTCCCAAACCCTCTTGGACTATTTTGCAGCTAAATATAATACCTTTGATGAGCCATAGTTGGAATGCATATCTCTGCCTGTCCCTGCCAAAGTCCATTTCGAATTAGACCTTGTGCATGATGAACCCCTAAAACTATTAGATTTTGTGCCCAAGAGCATATTTGTTGAAAAATTCAGGTTTGGGGGTAGCTCATTTATATCAACAGTATTACTTGCATTATCAAGTTATGTTTGTGTACGACTATCGATATTTCTGAATTCCGTCTTTTGGGTTGATCCTCAACTCTTTAGATTGTTGGTATATGGTGAACTTTTCTTGCATATAATCCAATAGGTAATGTTATATTATTTTGTTTTTATCTTGGGTCAGTTGAGTCTTCTTTTTCTTTTGTATATATTGTGCTAATCCAATGTGATCTCAGCTGGAAATGCTGGATTCTAGCCTTAAATAATGAAGATCCAATCTTGCTTTCATACCGGTAATCTCTTCCCTTTTCTCCACTCAACATGGTTTTCATGGTATGTAGCTAGTTACACTCTTATCATCTTTTGAAACATTGAGGACAATGTTAGATTTAGGTTTGGGGGAGTATTTTGCAAATAGAGTTTTTAGTCTTTTGCGCCTTAAAAATAAAAAAAATACAAAAGAAAAATATATTAAAATCTTTGTAAATATTTGCATAAAACCTCCAACTTGTAGAGATTTTAGAGTCACTAGCATGCTTTTAGATATGGTTACATAGAGAGTCTGACCGAAATAACTGAACTTGGAAGAACTAGAGAACACAATCGGGTTTCTTAGTTGTTAGAGCGTTAAAGTTGGATTTAACCATGTCGGTGGGCGAATTAGGTGCAACAAAGTTATTTGGTATTAGAGTTGTGATCATCCTTAGTGGAGACTACCCATTTTACATCAAGCGAGGCACCGACCTTCATTTTTTGTGACTATCTACAAAATCATTTTAGAGAGTGTGTCACGGTACGTTAGTTCCGGGTACGAATGGTGGGCTAACCAACTTCGCACCACTTTCAACACTATTTTTGATCTCTTCAGTGCTAATTCCGTCAATCATGAGGATGAGGTCTAAAGATGAAAACTCTATATTGTAGTTTGATTTGCAGTTAGTACTTGTTAGAGTATTTCTCGGTCGAACTCGAATGCGTTGCTATCTCAAGCATGTTTGTCAATGTTAGTGATCAAAACTATAAGTCTTGATTTCTAGTCTATTATAGCTAAGTCTCGGACTAGAATAGAAAGTATAGTTGAGCTCAAGGACTTCATGGCAATTCATCATACAAGTAGAAGAACTACTCAAGGAACCAGTGAAACTTCTCGACAAAAAGGTATGCGAAGACTTGAAATTATCTATCACTCAAAAGTCTATCTACTCTATCTCTTACTCTTTGAGACAAGAAGTCGTATGCTATATATATAGACTTTGATTATACACATTTGGTATTTCGAGCCGAGTATACCTCGCCTATCTATATCTCGAAATATGTGTTGGTAAGCTTTTCGCTTCGATCAAGTTTATCTTTACTTTCGATCAAGTATATCTCGAAATATGTGACGAAAGTCATGATATATTTTAATCATCTTGAAAATTTCTTTGACGAGAAATGGTGTAACAACTGTATAACATCCTCTAAGAATGTTTCAATGATTGAAATGAGAGTTTAGATTACATAACCAATGGTGGACATAAGCATTGTTGTGGAAACACTTTTATGTATAAGTCCTATTTTTTGAACCAAAGTTTGCGAACTTTGTTGATTAAAAGAACCGGAAGAATGACGTGAGCCAAGTCCGCGAACTGCCGAAGTTTTCAAACCCAAGAATTTCTGTTGGAGTTGACAAACTACTTGCGTGAAGATAAGTCCGCGAACTCAGTCCGCGAACCCAGTCCGCGAACCGGCGAAGTTCTCATACCCGAGAATTTCTGCTGGAGTTTGTAAACTCTGCCCGGTAACTTAAGTCCGCGAACCTAGTCTGCGAACTTGAGAAGGTTATATATCTGAAGATGATTTCTGAACTTAAACTTAAAAAGACTAAGGAAAGCAGTTTGCAAACCGTGTTTATAAAAGTTCATGAACCGATTCAAATGAACCAAATCATCTTTGCTTCAATTTTGTCTTGTGTAGTACATAAGATTTCCTTGCAATTGAACAACTCTCCAACTAGTTCATTTGAAGTCATTTTAACTAGTTATGGTGAAGAAGAACGTGATTGATATGAAATGCTCATATGGCTAACCTTTTGGTTAACTATTGTTGAACCAACAAGTGCATATGTTTGGGTACGGTTAACAAACCTAGAAGCGTGCATTGTCAAGTGTGTCTAACAAGCTAAGTTTTTGATCAAACGGTTGAGAAATATTAGCTTGAATCTAAATCAGGTTTTCATCTAACGGTGAATATTGAATGCTTTGTTACTAAGCTAACATTGATTGCAAACCCTGATTTGAAAGACTATATAAAGGAGACATCTAGTATTGTGCAAAACTAATCCCCACGCCTTACGTGTGATATTAGTTTGCGTGCTAGAGTCGATTCTCCTTTAACCTTTGGTTTTCTTCTTCTAAAACCAGGTTAACGACTTAAAGACTTTATTGGGATTGTGAAGCCAGGCCGATACTACTTTTATCGTAGTTGTGTGATCTGATCTTGCATCTTCTATTGTAAGAGTACAATCAGATTGATTGGCTTGAGGTTGATATCTCTGATAGGAAAGATATAAACAGTATTCACGAACATCTTCGTCTCATTGTTTGTGATTTCGCAACATATTGTTTCGCTACCATACAATTAAGATTGTTGTGAGGTGATTGATAACTCTAGGCTGTTCTTAGGGAATATAAGACCGGATTATCAATTGGTTCCTGTTCACCTTGATTATTATCAAAAGATGGAACAAAATCTTTAGGGTTTATCTGTGGGAGACAGATTGGTCCTTTGATATACTTGTCTGTGTGAGACAGATTTTTTTATTGTCAAAGCCTGCGATTTTGGATTGTAGCAACTCTTAGTTGCGGGTGATATCAGCTAAGGGAATCAAGTGCGCAGTATCCTGCTGGGATCATAGGCGTAGGGAGTACAACTATACCTTGTATCAGTGGGACACTGATTGGGGTTCAACTACAGTCCAGTCCGAAGTTAGCTTGGAGTAGGCTAGTGTCTGTAGCGGCTTAATACAGTGTGTGTTCAATCAGGACTAGGTCCCAGGGCTTTTCTGCATTTTCGGTTTCCTTGTTAACAAAATTTCTGGTGTCTGTGTTATTTCTATTTCCGCATTATATTTGTTTATATAATTGAAATAATACAGGTTGTGCGTTTGAATCAATCAATTGGAAATCCGACCTTCGGTTGTTGATTGACATTGATTGATCCTTGGATATTGGTCTTTGGTACCATCCAAGTTATTCCTTGTGTTTGATTAAAGTCTTCTGATTTCTATTAGCTTAAGTAAATCAAAACAAGAGAGAGATATTAACTCCTTGGGATACTTTTACCTAGATTGAGTCTGACTATCTAGTTGATTCTCTAGAAAGTATTTCAGAGTTAGTCCATACATATTGCTAAGCAAAATATTGGGTGGTGTTGTTAGACCCCCGCCTTTTTAGTTGGTATCAGATCAGGCAGTCACGTTTAAGACCTTACAAGTCTGTGTTTGTAGCGATCTGACTCTATGGACAGAGGTGCCATCTATATTAACGTACCACCAGTCTTCGATGGATCTAATTACTTATGGTGGAAAATTGCTATGTGATATTTTCTTCAAGTGCGTGATTTTGAATCATGGGTATATGTTGTTAATGGCTATGATGCTCCCGTTGTGGCAGTTGGATATGTAAACATTCCCAAGAATATTGGTGATATAATCCTGCCGAGATACTTGCTGCAAAGCAAAATTCCGACGGTTTGAATGCCATCATACATGCCATTACCCCAAATCTTCAGCACCATGTGTCAAATTTCACTAGGTCTAAAGATGATTGGGATATCTTAGAAACTGTATTTGAAGGTAACTCCAGTGAAAAGGAAGCTAGGCTTCAAAACCTTAATTCCGATTGGGAGAACCTTCGTATGGCAGATGAAGATACATTTGATGAGTTTAATCACAAAGTGTCTGAAATTGTTAATGCATCTTTTGCATTGGGTAAGACTATTCCTGAAAAGGACACTGTGATGAAAATTCTCAGATCGCTGCCATCTAAATACAAGTCTAAGAAGCATGCCATCGTTGAGGGAAATAACCTTGATAATCTTTCCATAAATACATTGGTTGGAAAGCTAAAGATATTTGATCATGAGCATACATCCAAAATCGGAGAGGATGTTGCCTTTAAAGCACAGAAGAAAACTAAGTTACTTGATAAAAGTAAAAGTGTTTATGTCTCTGAGGGTAATTTTTCGGATGAAGATCTTGACAAATCAGTCTCTTTGATCATAAGACAGTTTAGGGATCTTCTACTGAAGAGAAGTAAGCGGTTTTCAAGAGATAAACCTAGGTCGTCGGATAAACCTCACAATCGCGTCCCTCCTAAAAACAGGGATGCTGACGAGGCTGACGACGAGGACATTCCACAGTGCTTTAAGTGTAAAGGTTTTGTTCATTTTGCAAACGAGTTCCCAAATCGTAGAAAATACACTGGGAACAAAGGTCTTGCTGTAACACTTGATGAGATGTCTGAGATCTATGATTCTGATGAAGATAGGAAATCAAGTGTTGGTCTTATATGTGAAAACATTGATTTTGATAATTGTAGCAATACATATATCAACCTTGATGGTTTCGGTGAAGAAGAGAATCCAATCAAGCTGGAAGAATCAATTGACCCATCCTTTGGAAACTCTGTTTGTAATGTTTCAGGATCTACTATGTGTCTGGATGCTTTCACACCATAGATGACTGAATACTATCTAAGTTTGACACGCTCGTTTTGTTCTCAGAAGGGTCATGAACTATCAAGATGTTACAAGTACAAACATCAAGTGAGGCATGCGAACAAACTTCAACGAAGAGCAAATCGATTGGCAAGGAAGCTTAAACTTGCTCAGAAGACTGCTGAGATATGTAGGATTTTATCTTCTACTAAGAAGTTGGTTTACAAAGACAAAATAAGACCATCAGAGAAGAAGGTATGGTAAAATCGCTTTGATAGACAAAAGTCTGAGGATTCCTCTCTAGAGGAAAATGGTGGACATATTGTTGTTCACCACAACACAAGTTGATTGTGTTGTTTGGTAAATCTTGTCTCATGTGCCTGATCAAAAGAGACAAGGTTGTGTACCAATCAGGCTTTAGGAAAAGTTTTTCTTCGTATTTTCTTAGTTGTTTGTATATCAAAATAAAAGAAATGGTTATTATCGACAATTCTACTCTTATAGGGTTTAGAGTTGGGCGTCCACGAACCTGTTTAAAGGTTGCGAACCCTACATTACTTTTTCCTCTCTGATATCCTTTATATCTTAAGACTGCTTGATGAGATTGTGAATTACACTCACAAAAAGAAGTTCTTTATAATTGTTCTCTAAGCATCATGTCTTTGGATGGAAAAGATGTCAATATGATTGTTAATCCATCAATCAAGGAAAAAGAGAAATCTCCAGTAACTCCTTCCTTGAAAAGAAAGAGGAGGAATACAAGAAAGCCAAGGGTTGTCCCTTCTAACTCTCAGAAGTTTTCCGATGTTCTTGATGAGTTGAAGGAAGTAAGAAAGGAGATTAGTGAAATAAAGGATTGCGTTTTAAGATCTTTGGAAATTCAGAAGGCCCTGGTTTGACATCATCAGCCAAGACGGTTCGTTGGTATTGACTCCTTCCTCCATGAACCTTATATTCCAATGGCTGTTGACGACAACGAGTTCGGGAATGATAAAGAATTTCTCAAAGACATTGTTTCCTAGTATGTCTTATTTTTGGTTTAGTTGGAAGAATAACTAGTGCTTTAATAACAATGATTGTGACTACACGTAGCTATTATGTTTCATCTTCTTGTGTTTTTTTTAGGTTTATTGATTTAAATTCTAAAAATATTTGGATGATGATGTTTTTGCAGTATTAATCTTTATGATTTCCTATATTGCAATTTTTTATGGGATATTGGTGTTTACGTCCGTGAACTTTGTTTGTCCCATACTTTGTCAAAACTAAAGTCGTTCGTGATCGGTATTCACGTACTGGTAAAAGAATGAATTGACTTTTGACAAATACAAAAGTTAAGTCTATATTGTCAAATATTTGATGGAAGATAGGTTAAAATCTTTTGTTTTCAAGGATTATGTCTATTAATGTCGTTATGCAAATAATGGTGGAAAATAGAATGAATCCTGTGTATTCCGCAGTATTGATCATCCTTGATCCATATTTTATGTATTACTATGAGGCTCCGTAATGTATCTTATGTTGAGAACTATACAACCAAGTTGATCTTTTAGCTTAGTTGGTGTTCCGTGAGATATGTTATGTCGAGCATATTGAACTAAATTAATCATCTTGTTTGGTTATTTAGTTATTGCTCCGTAAGTTTTCTTATGTCGAGCAAAACAAATGAAAATTAAATTGATTACTTTTGTGATTAGTTTGGTTGTGTATTCCGATTAGATTAATTATGGGTTCTCTTGTAATTAGTCTAGTTGAGTATTTCCGTGTCTCCATAAGTTGTCTTATGTTGAGCATAATCAATTGAATTGATCACCTCTTGTGTTTAATTTGATTGTGTATTCCGTTTAAATTAATCATGGGTTTACTTGTGATTAATTTGATTGAGTTCTTTGGATATAGAAAATCGTTCTCATGGTTTTTGGTGTCCAATAAAATCCTTATTTTCTTTTGAAATTAAGGTCGCTCTTGTTGTTCTTTCGGGAATGACATCAAATGGGGGAGAGTTCTTTTGAAATTGTGCTTAATGGTCATATCTTGAAAGGTGTGCAGATGTGGAAGTTTAGAGGGGTTATCTTGTATCTTTAAACTCCTTGATGAATGCATTTAGCTTCGGCTTTATGATTGCATCTAAATTAGTTGGTATGTATTTTTTTTTCCTTTCGTCATGAAATGTCTCTCTCGGAAATTTCATTATGATCCCGTTCTTGTACCTTTGCTAATTTTATTGACAAAAAGGGGGAGAATTCATATGTAGTTCATATCATTATGTAAGGGGGAGTGGTTTCCATGTGAGATAGAGTATTGACTAAGGGGGAGTGATACATATCACCATAGTATTATTGTTGAAGTTGTGATACAATTGAACTTTGATGCTGTGTAATAATGCCATGACACTGTATAACAATGATCGAGAGCTATGTTTTCTCATTGTTATACCTACGGATCTTCAACAGCGGTGATGCTAAACTTACAACCTTTGGGATCATTGGAGTACTTGGAAGTGACGAAGATTTCGAGGAATGTTGAAGATTAGACATGTGGAATAGGATCTACTAAAGTTTCTTTATCTTTTTTGTATTCCATATGTATTGATAGTTTTGTCACTAAATTGACAAAGGGGGAGATTGTTAGAGCATTGCTCGGTCGAACTCGCATGCGTTGCTATCTCAAGCATGTTTGTCAATGTTAGTGATCAAAACTATAAGTCTTGATTTCTAGTCTATTATAGCTAAGTCTCGGACCAAGATAAAAAATGTAGTTGAGCTCAAGGACTTCATGGCGATTCATCATACAAGTAGAAGAACTACTCAAGGAACCGGTAGAACTTCTCGACAAAAAGGTATGTGAAGACTTGAACTTATCTATCACTCAAAATTCTATCTACTGTATCTCCTACTCTTTGAGACAAGAAGTCGTATGCTATATATATACTTTGATTATACACATTTGGTATTTCGAGCCGAGTGTACCTCGCATATCTATATCTCGAAATATGTGTTGGTAAGACTTTTCACTTCGATCAAGTTTATCTTTACCATATGACGAAAGTCATGATATGTTTCAATCATCTTCAAAATTGCTTTGACGAGAAATGGTGTAACAACTATATAACATCCTCTAAGAATGTTTCAATGATTGAAATGAGAGTTTAGATTACATAACCAATGGTGGACATAAGCATTGTTGTGGAAACACGTTTATGTATAAGTCTTATTCCTTGAACCAAAGATTGCGAACTTTGTTGATCAAGAGAACCGGAAGAATGGCGTGAGACAAGTACGCGAACTCAGTCCGCGAACTGCCGAAGTTCTCAAACCCGAGAATTTCTGCTGGAGTTGACAAACTACTTCCGTGAAGCTAAGTCCGCTAACTCAGTCCGCGAACCCAGTCCGCGAACCAGCGAAGTTCTCATACCCGAGAATTTCTGCTGGAGTTTGTAAACTCTTCCCGGTAACTTAAGTCCGCGAACCTAGTCTGCGGACTTAAGAAGGTTATATATCTGAAGATGATTTCTGAACTTAAACTTAAAAAGACTAAGGAATGCAGTTTGCAAACCGTGGCCACAAAAGCTCATGAACCGATTCAAGTGAATCAAATCATCTTTGCTTCAATTGTGTCTTGTGTAGTACATAAGATTTCCTTGCAATTGAACAACTCTCTAACTAGTTCATTTGAAGTCATTTTAACTAGTTATGGTGAAGAAGAACGTGGTTGATATGAAATTCTCATATGGCTAACCTTTTGGTTAACTATTGTTGAACCAACAAGTGCATACGTTTGGGTGCGGTTAACAAACCTAGAAGTGTGCATTGTCAAGTGTGTGTAACAAGCTAAGTTTTTGATCTAATGGTTTAGAAATATTAGCTTGAATTTAAACCATATTTTCATGTAACGGTGAATATTGAATGCTTTGTTACTAAGTTAACATTGATTGCAAACCCTGATTTGAAAGACTATATAAAGAAGACATCTAGTATTGTGCAAAACTAATCCCCACGCCTTACGTGTGGTACTAGTTTGCATGCTAGAGTAGATTCTCCTTTAACATTTGGTTTTCTTCTTCTAAAACTAGGTTAACAACTTAAAGACTTCATTGGGATTGTGAAGCCAGACCGATACTACTTTTATCGTAGTTGTGTGATCCGATCTTGCATATTCTATCGTACGAGTACAATCAGATTGATTGGCTTGAGATTGATATCTCCGATTGTCAAGATATAAAAAGTAATCACAAACATCTTCATCTCATTGTTTGTGATTCCGTAACATCTTGTTTCGCTACCATACGATTAAGATTGTTGTGAGGCGATTGATAACTCTAGGTTGTTCTTCGGGAATATAAGACCGGATTATCAATTGGTTCCTATTCACCTTGATTATTATCAAAAGATGGAACAAAACCTTTAGGGTTTATCTGTGGGAGACAGATTGATCCTTTGATAGACTTGTCTGTGTGAGACAGATTTGTTTATTGTCAAAGCCTGCGATTCTGGGTCGTAGCAACTCTTAGTTGTGGGTGAGATCAGCTAAGGGAATCAAGTGCGCAGTATCCTGCTGGGATCAGAGGCGTAGGGAGTACAAATGTACCTTGGATCAGTGGGATATTGATTGGGGTTCAACTACAGTCCAGTCCGAAGTTAGCTTGGAGTAGGCTAGTGTTTGTAGCGTCTTAATACAGTGTGTGTTCAATCTGGACTAGGTCCCGGGGTTTTTCTGCATTTGCGGTTTCCTCGTTAACAAAATTTCTGGTGTCTGTGTTATTTCTATTTCCGTATTATATTTGTTTATATAATTGAAATAATACTGGCTGTGCGTTTGAATCAATCAATTGGCAATCCGACCTTCGGTTGTTGATTGATATTGATTGATCCGTGGATATTGGTCTTTGGTACCATCCAATTTATTCCTTGTGTTTGATTAAAGACTCGCTGATTTCTATTAGCTGAAGTAAATCAAAATAAGAGAGAGATATTAACTCCTTGAGATACTTTTACCTAGATTGAGTCTGATTGTCTAGTTGATTCTCTAGAAAGTATTTCGGAGTTAGTCCATACAGATTGCTAAGCGAAATATTGGGTGGTGTTGTTACACCCCCGCTTTTTCAGTACCATTATATCTATCTCGACAACATCAACAGATCCATAGAAACACATCATCATCAACAACGAGCAGAGCAACGCCAAATTCTATGAAGAAAGATTGAAATAGTCTGAGGTTTACATGCAACAATTCAAGGAAAAGTAAAGAAAGTCATATTCAAAGTGAAGATACAGTGAAAATAGCAGAATTCTATATACAAGTTGAAGACTTATTTTACAAGAGCAAAGAAAACAGAAAAAAATGAGAATTAATGAAGTTTATGAAATCAAGACAATACAGGTTGTGAAGAATCAAGTTATAAAGTTGAAAAGACGAGGGTACCCAAATATACCTCAATTTAAAACTTTTCCACCTATAAGTCCTTTCTCCTAAAGTGATTGTTTGTGGACTGAGTCGAGATAATACAACTAATCGGTTCACACTTCGTGTGATCGTCTATGGATACGAGATTGAGACAATACGACAACAAGATAACTTGCGTGATTGATTATGGATACAAGATCGAGACAATACAACAAAGAAGTATGATTACTTGATAATAGGTTCGGACTTAACCAAACACAATAGGATTTCTATCAAGTAATTAGGAATTAACGTTTGTGTATTTTACTTCTAATTATAATAAAAACAATTATAATTGCAGAAATAGAAAAGTAAAAGACACATCAAGATTTTGTTAACGAGGAAACTACAAATGCAGAAAAACCCCGGGACCTTGTCCAGAATTGAATACTCTCAGGATTAAGCCGCTATACGAAATCTAAACCAACTTCGCATAGTTGAGATCAAGCAAATAAACCTATAGTTCACCTAGTTCCGTCGGCATCCCTGCGCCTCCAATTTGCAATAAGTCACGCACTTGGAACAATTCCTTTGGTTTGTATTCCAAACAGTAAAGGAACAACAAATCTGTTCGGTAAAAACTCTTTTCAAACAAGTGATATGAGTTTGAAAAAAAGACCTTCCATTTATTCCAATAAACTCATTTGTCGGGTTCTTAGATCAATCTATTCAACAACTACCTAAGTAATTGTTTAGACTATGCAATCAATAATAGAATCTGATCAAGATACTAAATACTGATGCCGATCTACAAAACTAATCAATCCAATCTATCAAAAGATAAACCGATTATAGTTGGATCCCCAGCCGATCAAGTTTTGTGCACACCAAAGATTATGAACTCAAACAAGCAATCTTCTTTGTCTTCAAATCTTCTTAGATCTTCAATAAACACCTCCTGCACACAATCAACTTGAATCTCTTGTGATCAATCACACACATAACAGAGTATATTAAAAATGGATTATCACAAGACGTCTTTAGATCTACAAACATTCTAAAGATCCCTGTCGAAACTTCGATCTAGTTTGAGTGAATCTTATATCAGAAGAGAAGATTCTCAAGCATAAACAAACTAGGTCCAATCAAAGTTCAACCACCGTTAGCCAATCAAATCAATCGAAAACTAATAATAAACTGCAATTATCTAGTTTCCTACCAAAGGTACTCGTAGAGCTTCCCAATCCCAAAGAAGTCTTTAAAACGAGCGGTCGTAAGAGATTTCACCTAATTAGGGTACTTTCCTCTCCGAATAGACGGCTCCACCAGTAACAACACAACTAGGTATTTTTGATGGCTCTGAGGATTAGTTTGCTCGAAATGCAAACTTCAATATTTATAGACCAATGAAGTTTGGACACCAAGGAATTTCCAAAACTGAAAATATTCCCAAGATATGCAATATATTTCCAAATTCGGTTTTCATAATTCCTGGAAATGCTCTGTCCAAATATTAACCGAAATCTCAGTAGAAAATCTTCAATTAGTAAATGCACATTACCAATTTTTATATTCTAAAGATATGCGTTTTAATTGCTAGAAATTAAAAGCATATAAAACTAAAAACCTTAAATATAAAATTCTCAATTTATTTCGATCCGGGATTCTCATTTAGTTATCAAGGAATATCTTTGAACAATAAAAGATAAGAGTTACTGCACATGTTCAAAGTATGTCGACATCTTTCCTTTGTAAATCCTTTTTTATATTTACAATCTTGGAACCGATTTTCCAAACTTCTAAACGAGTTTAGAATTGGTTCATCTGATTTCCAAGAACTATTTGATTGATCAAAAACATTCAATCACTATTCATGGGTTTAACAGTTCTGCCAAAACAAGTTTCGATTCTACCTGCAAGTGGCTACTAGGATCGGTCACATTAGTTTCCAAAATGTTGTTAACTAAGTACCAGGATCGGTTACCACTTATTTTTGGTACTTACTTGTGATCGTTTTCACAAGTTATAGGATCGGTTACACCAATTAGTAAAACTTGTTAACCTACTACAAGGATCGATTACACATATTGTGATTAGTCCAAACCAAGTTCTATGATCGGTTACCCAATGACTAGTAATGGTCACACCAATTACAAATATCGATCATACCATCTCAGGTGATTACTTAAGATCGGTTTCACTAATAAAAGTCATACCAGTACAAAAGTCAGGCATTGTGAATAGTTTTACCAAGATACATAAACAAGTTATGAGCGGTTATACCAAACACACATATTGCTAATCCAAATATTTGCAATGAATAACAATACCAATAAGCCTAGCGATTTCCCTTTCGATTCATAAACTTGTTTTATGAATTGTACTTCCTTTAAGTGAATGTAAAACATTGCTTCCTAGGACGAAATCTTCACCCATACCCATACACATAATCAAAATAGCATTCATAAGATTATGTCGATGTCTTATATATGAAATTCAAAAGATAGACGTTATACTTCGTATTGTAGTTCCTTAATACTATGTCTAACTAGAGTATAATCATTCACAGCTTCGCAGTTATGTTTCCAATATGCACGACTTGAAAGATACGTTAGAAATGAAATAGTTCAAGTCAAATACTACTAACCTCAAGATGAAGGATGATGTCGTCGTTGTAGCTCTTTACTTCTTCACATTATTCAAGTCTTCATGTAATACTTGTAAGTCTCATATCCTAGTAACTTTCTAGCTAACCTATACGAAGTTGACTCTAGTAAATAATCAAGCGACTCTTTGAATGAGTTTTGATTCACTAAAATATGACAACCAAACCTGACATACCAACGCTTGGTGGGTTCAACCGAGCTATGCTCTAACAATCTCCCCCTTTGTCAATTTCAGTGACAAAACTCTTACATCATATGGATAAACAAATTACAAGAATTCATTACACATACGCTTGATTTCAAGTTTCAACAGCACAATAACCTGTATACATTCAATCCATAAATGCCAATGTTGACATTATAATAACAAAGCTAATACTCCCCCTAAAGGTAAGATAGGTAGATTTTCAATCCGCACGTCTTTGTTATTCCCTTTGTAGTCCATATAACTACAAGTATCAATATGATATGTTACTCCCCCTTAGTCTATGCTTTACTCTTTCGTTAGATATAACGTTTAAGAACCATTGTCCTTTCCTTAGTGATACCAAATCACTTGTTTACTCCATATATTTCTCCCCCTTTTTTTCAAAAAATGACAAAGGTACGGACAAATAAAATACAAACCGAAAGGATCTTACAAATCTCAAAAGACTTGCAACCTATAAGAGTTAAGCACGAGGGTTCCACACACCATTTTAGATAACCAATATCAAAACCGAAACTACAAAGTAATTTTGTTTTGATATGTTACTAAGGAACCAATTTCCCAAAGAAATTTTCTCTAATATTTTAGCAACTCAACAATTGACTAAGCACCTTAGTTCTTTTGCTAAACCGAATGTACAAATACAATCGCTTGTTTCATAAGACCAAAATAAAGATCAGAATTAACTCTATTTTTCTCATCAGTTTCTAATTATTCAAATAATAACTTAGACCTTTCACTTTTAAACAATACAAGTACTAGGTTAGTGTTTGTGGGTGAAAACCGTTTCTGCTGATTTCGGTAATTTCGTGTGAGTGCGGGTGAGAAACGAATCTAAACCCAAAACAATGTACTGCATGGGAGTACTTTTGATTCGAGAGATCAATCTATACAACCCTGGACTAAACCAAGAAATGTCCGTTCAAGGTTTTCTTCGGTCACAAAGTGAAGGAGAAGGGTTGGTCTTAGGGAGGAAAACGAAGAAAGTGTTGAGTCCAGAATAGTTGATTCTGGAAGTGCGGGTGTTTTGCGATTGTATCCGAAAGTTTAACTGGCGAGCTGAATGGAAAGCTACCAGGTGATTTCTGGATGTGTATTGTTCTCCTGACCAAAAAACTTGTTTTGGAAACCTATTTATACAAGTCGTAATGAAACGTACCCTGGCCTCGTAAGAAGTGGAAACGGTTGAGTAATGGAAGAAAGTGGTAACATGTAACGCCTGGAATTGATGTTTCCATAATGAAGAAAACGTTTCACCATTACTTCTTGTATTTACTAACCGCCTCACTCTTATGACACTTTCTTGTAACGGGGTATTGCACGCCGCACGTTGTAAACCGCCAGACCAATACCCTGATGAGTATCTCCCAGTTTGTGACATATTTTGATGTCTTGAGTGTTTTCGTGGAAAACGTATAGCAGGTTGCTACGTGTGGCATGGTGGCATGCCAGTAGCCGTGGAAAAGAGACGTGCTAGCAGCTGTGGCATGGTGGTATGCCAGTAATCGTGGCATAACGACGTGCTAAAAGCTGTGGCATGGTGGCGTTCTAGTAGCCGTGACATAGCGACGTGCTAGAAGTTGTGGCATGGTGGCGTGTCACGTGCCAGTAGCCGTGGCATAGCGACGTGCTAGCAGCTGTGGCATGGTGGCGTGCCAGTAGCCGTGGCATATCGACGTGCTAGCAGCGTGGCATGGTGGCGTTCCAGTAGTCGTGGAATAGCGACGTGCTAGCAGCTGTGGCATGGTGACGTGCCAGTAGCCGTGGCATAACGACGTGATAGCAGCTGTGGCATGGTGGCGTGACAGTAGCCGTGGCATAGCATCGTGCTAGCAGTTGTGGCATGGTGGCGTGCCAGTGGCCGTGGCATAGCGACGTGCTAGTAGATGTGGTATGATGGCGTGCCAGTAGCCGTGGCATAGCGACGTGCTAGCAGTTGTGGCATGGTGGTGTGCCAGTAGCCGTGGCATAGCAACGTGCTGCAGCTGTGGCATGGTGGCGTGCCAGTAGCCGTGGCATAGCGGCGTGCTAGCAGATGTGGCATGGTGGCGTGTTCCAGTATCCGTGGCATAGCGACGTGTTGGTGGTATTCCAGTAGCCGCGGTATAGCAGTATGCCAGTTGCGGCGTGGCCAAAGTTAGCATCGTGGACGGATTTGCGTCTTTCCTGGATTAGGGTTTGGGTGTGTTGAAACCCTAATTAGTGTGTGCGGCGCGTTTAGGTAGACCTGATTGGTCGATAGGAAGTGGGGCCGGCAAGCTAGGGAGCGACCACACTTCCAGCGCGTTGTGGCGGATTTAAAGCGACCTGATTGGTCGATAGAAATGGGGTCGGCAAGAAACATGGGGCTGAACTTGTTTGGAATGCGCGTGGCGCATTTAGAGAGACCTGATTGGTCGATGGTAGGGCTGTCAATGGGTACCCATTACCCGGATCCGGAACCGGACCCGGTATGTTAGGGTCCGGTTCCGGGCCCTAAAGTTGGACCCATTAGCTACTTAGGACCCGACGGGTAATTACCCGATTGGACCCGATTTTAAACGGGTCCAAACGGGTAATACCCATTGGGTACCCACGGGTATCGGGTACCCGTTTATTCATTCTTTTATTCATGTTTTTAGCAAAATTATAAGTATTTTTTCTAGTTTTAGCTTTGATATTTTACTCATTTAAATTTTTTCTCTTACATTTAATCTTTATTTAGTACATTCATAAGAAATAATAATAATTTTTTATAAAAATTACTTAAATTCAAGCTAAAAAGAGAAATATATTAAGTTTTTGAGATTTTTTAAATAGTTTTCTTTAGATCCGATGGGTACCCGGAACCGACGGGTACCCGGGTATTTAAACGGGTCCGGTTCTGGGTCCACAAATTTAGGAACCGGACCCGGAACCGTTAGGAACCGGACCCGACCTTTATAAATAGGGTCCGGGTCCGGGTCTAGTGATACCCGGGAGGACCCGGACCCGTTGACACCCCTAGTCGATGGTAAGTGGGGCCCGTCAATCTAGGGGGCGCCTCACTTCCAGCGCGCTGTGGAGGATTTAAAGCGACCTGATTGGTCGATAGAAAGGGGGCCGGCAAGCAACATGGGGCCGACCTTGTTTTGAATGCGCGTGGAACATTTAGGGAGGCCTGATTGGTCGATGGGAAGTGGGTACGTTCAAGCAAGGGTGCGCCACACTTCCAGCGCGCTATGGCGGATTTAAAGCGACCTGATTGGTCGATAGAAAGGGGGTCGGCAACCAACATGGGGATGACCTTGTTTGGAATACGCGTGGCACATTTAGAGAGACCTGATTGGTCGATGGGAAGTGGGGCCGGTCAATCTAGGGCGAGCCACACTTCCAGAGCGCTGTGGTGGATTTAAAGCGACCTGATTGGTCGATAGAAAGGGGGCCGACAAGCAACATGGGGTCGGCCTTATTTGGAATGCGCGTGGCGCATTTAGGGAGACCTGATTGATCAATAAGAAGTGGGTCTGGTCAAGCTAGGGCGCGCCACACTTCCAGCATGCTGTGGCGAATTTGGTTGCCTAGCTTGGCTAGGCGTGGTTTCGACCAACGAGGTCTAGTATATGGCGCGAGGAGCAAAACCCTAATTTGCAATTTAGTTGGGTTTATGAGTTATTTGCAAGTTATGCCAATGATTAGATGGATTTTCATATGTTGTCACAAAAATATTTACCTACAGAATGCAGTATGCTTTCTGTCTGAGCCTTTCGTGCAATGGCCTTAGTTTTGGTACTTGGAGGTTTCATGCTACTCAGCTGCGAGTGAACATGAATCCGTCATGCCATACCGACTTAAGGGTTATGCTGAGGAACATAGCACAGGAAAGTACTCAGCGGGTCTAGTATTGGCGAGGCGCCAGAAAAGGTATATTGAGCGGCTCAATAAATGTGTCGGTGGAGAGGTTAGTACTCGCAAAACCGTTTCTTTGCAGAGTGACGTCACATATGATGCAAGGTTTTACGATTTTAACCCTTAGCTAAAAACCACCATCAACATTATGTCCCCTGCTTAGGTCGGAACAGGGGCCTTGTAGCGAGGTAAGCATGAGATGGTGACAGACGAGGGAAAAATCGAAATGGCAAGTTATGAAAAGATGGTCAGGAAGATCCGACTAACCTTTTTCGGGAGGTAAAGAGAATCCATAACTCTTGCATGGTTACTTTGCGTAAATTTTGTGTTGCTGGCTAGGCCGCGAGGTGGTAGAGATGGTTGCTGGCTGAGACGCAGACTGTTGGCATCAGCTTAGAAGGGAGTCGCTAGCATAGACTTGGCGTGAAAGGGAGCCGCTGGCATTGCGCGGCTTGAAACGGAGCCGCTGGCATCGGTCGACTTGGTAAGGCTTGGCTTGGACTCGACTTGGCTTGGATTAGGTGCGACTTGTCTTGGCGCGGCTTGGAATGGGAGCCGCGGGTATTGTGCGGCTTGGTAAGCGCGTCTGGCATGCGCGTCTGGCATGCGCTTCTGGTAAGCGCGTCTGGTAAGCGCGTCTGGCAAGCGCGTCTTGTAAGCCCGTCTGGCATGCACGTCTGGTAAGCCCGTCTGGAATGCGCGTTTGGTAAGCGCGTCTGGCAAGCGCGTCTGGAAAGCGCGTCTTGTAAGCGCGTCTGGTAAGAACGTCTGGCATGCGCGTCTTGTAAGCACGTCTGGTAAGCGCGTCTGGCATGCGCGTCTCGTAAGCGCGTCTGGTGAGCGCGTCTTGTATTATCTTGGCCGCGGGCTGTTGGTGCTGGAACTTGGCTACCAAGCGGTGATGATAACGCTAATGGATTAAGTCCGTGGGACGGTGGAAATGGCACTTGGAAGGCTTGCAGGGTGGATCACGGAATGCTGGAGCGTTGGCGCTAACTTAACCACAGAGTGCTGGAGTCATGGAGAGTTGCATGTTAAGCGACTGGTGTTCCTCGTGCTGTCGCGCTGTTGGTTCGGTCATAGAGCGGAGATATTGGCACGCTACTTGTTCGGCTATGGAGCATGAGTGTGGTGCGCCCAGTCATCTATTCCCGTTCATGGAAGTAGGGAATCCTTATTCTGTTCAAACTCCAAAAACCGCGTTCATATGAAAAGGGGTATCGACCCTCTTCTGTTTTTGTTGTTCGTACATCTCCATTCTTTCATCTGCAGTATCTGGCTCCTCTTCGTCATTTGTTAGCGGTGGTAGAGCGAGCATTAATGGTAACAAATAAATCTCCAAATCAGCATCAAGGCGAGCCGGTAGAACTCAAGGTAGGTTCTCTCGCATGTATCCGCCCAACAGTTCCATCGATCTTTTCCAGAATGTGTAATAAGGTTTTGACTCCAGAAGGATGAGTATCTGACAGTGGATTTCAAAATTTACCAAGCTCCATTGCATTCTTGGGATGGATGGATGAAATAATTTTAGGTCTAATCTTTGAGATTGTGGTTGCGTTGTTGGTTCATCCTTGACTTTAGGTTATTTGGTACCTATACTTTTGATTGCGATGATGATATACTGTGGATGCTTGTATGGTCGAAATCTTCCGCAGCCATTGGGTGAAATAGATGAGTTGAGAGATGTTCCGTTGCCGATGTGCTGCTATCAAGTCCTCAAGGACTTTGTTCTAAACGACATACTTTGAACCATCTTCTGAACCTTGGACTATTGTATGGAATGGGATGCAGTGAGCAGCGCTCAGTTATACTTCTGTTAGATCCGATGGTGTGGCCGGATATATGAATGTATCTCCGTGGCGTGCTTTTGGGGACTTTGATGCACGTGTACAGCTTCATGTTGAGAAATTCTTACGGCTTGTAAAACTTCGATAATGATGATGTTGAAACCGGAAATAACCTGGTTGAGTCCCAGTAAATGCGTCCCGTTATGGTAGTCCCTATGTGTAATTATCCTGAACCTATTTTCTCGTGGAAGATGTGCTTCTGCTGCATTTGATGGTAATGTGGTGACTGCGTTTAAGCTTCTAAATACGAAGGAGGCTTCAGTCCCTAGGTGTGGTTTACATGCTTATATCCGGTATGGTCGGTGAGTTGACCATGACAAGGATACCACCATCTCGCATCCTTAGTGGTGACTCTATTACTTCTTCCATGTGAAACTAAAATATGGAGAAGTACGTTGTTGCTATGGTGAAGTTCTGGCTGGTATCGAAAAATGAGCAGTAACAGTTCTTGGCAGCAGATGTGATCAGAAGAGACTACACCGCGTGGGAACCAAAATAGGTCGGCTGGAATTGTATGGGCGTCCATGGAAGTAAAGGGGTCGGTTGTATGAGTAAGCGGGTAAACTATCCATGACCACGAGGTTTGGCGATATGGATCAAAAAGCGGCCACAACTGCGATCCTTGGCTGGCTGTGATCACGATCCTGGACAGGGAGGAGTGTGGTGGCTACATGCACGAACTTTGGAAGGAAGGAGTGTGGCGTTGAAGCGGCTTCGGCTCTTGGACAGGACGTTGAATCTTATGGAGCAAAACGCCGAAGCTTCGGCTTCGGATCCTAGAGCAGTTTATGAAGAGGATGCTGAAGCGGAGAGACTTCTGGCTCTGGAAGCGGAGCGGCTTCCCGATACAATGTTGAAGAGGTTTCCAGAGCGAAACATTGAAGCAGAGCGGCTTCTGGCTCTGGAAGCGGAGGCGGATTCCCGAGAGAATGTTGAAACGGCTCCTGTAGAAAACTCCAGTGAGGGTACCATTAACCCTTGACTCCGAAAAAACGAATTGATACGATATGGCATGGGAAGACGTCACAAATGGTGTTGGTCGGAAAGTAGCGTTTTTCTCCTTATGGGAAAGAATGCGCTTCTTCTGTTCGATTCTCCCTTGCACCTGCCAGAGCCTTGATGGCTACAATGTTGAAGTTGAAGGCCGCGTCAATCAGCGTGCTGTCAAAATCAACATCCTTCAAGTGAACAGTGGTTAGGAGTCTCCAGTTTCGTCTATCAATCGTGCTTCCTAGGAGAGGTTAGGGTTCGAGAATGGCTTTCCTATCTGGAAACAGCTGCTTTCCTGATGCAGTGCGGTTGAGGGCTGCGAGTATGTCTTGAGGATGCGCCTTGTAGAAATACAGAATATCACAAAAATGGTTTATCATGGACTGCACAATTTGGATGGAGTCCCAAGAAATTATGCATCTACTGATGGGAAGAGGGTTTCTGTGAATCCAGGAGGGTTGTTGATTTTCTTTGCCTCGATTTTGGAGAAGTCGTTCCTGATCTCTACGTGTGATAAAATTGGATTGCTGATTTTTCTACTGGGCATTCGGGAGCAACGCGAGCCTCTTCATATATAAAGGAGCGTCCTGCTGAAGTGCTTGCGCCAGCTGTTAAAAGTATTCTTTATCGGTTCTATCTGGGGTTGACGCGACTCTTGTGGTAACCGCTCTGCTAGTGTCTTGAGGAAAATATGTATCTCTTTCTGAGTTGTAGCCATGTCTGATTGAGCCTTACGATAGACTTTTGTCTTTCCATCAAATCAACAGTGGTAAGAGGAGATCGACTTCTGCTGGCTCCTCCAGTCTCCCGTCCTGATGGTGGAGTAGCAGCGGTTCTGGTGACGGTTGGAGCTGTCACACTTGGAGAAACGTTGGAGCGGCGACAGCGGCTCTGGCTCTAATGATCGACGACATAACACCTGAAGGAACGTTTTCCGCACCGCTGGTGTTATAAGGTGGCGTATTAACCTTACTGGAAGGAACGTTAACACCGGGAATAATTTCAGTGCCAGTGTTCTCAGGGTTTGTTGCTGATCCGGACCGTTTCCGAGGATGTAATCTCGAGTTGGTAGTTCCACCGAGACATGTGAATAACCTTTGAGTTCAGCGCTCCCTGGTTCGTTGAGGGTTTCACCGAGATCCAAAAGTCGTAAATTAAGGTGACCGAAGGCTCCTCCGCGGATGTGATCAACCAACAGGAAGCGGGAATCGGAAGGTTTCCCAAAAAGTTGAAGCTGAAACAGGCGGCTCTCCAAAGTGTGAAGGAGGTTTTCTCTAAGAAGAGCAAGCCATTGTTGAATGATTTTCTTTGAACATCTTCTGTCTTCTGGACCTCTTTTGCTTATTTTTTTTTTGAAAGGCAAATGAAACGCCTAGTTTATGGTTTGGTTTTCTGATTTTTGGATTGGTAGATGATTGTTACGTATGAGGATTTGGCTTATTCTTTAGAATGAATTTTTATAATAAAGCCGTTTTGATTATGACTGTTAGTAGCATTAATATTCCAGGAGAGTCATGGAACCGTGAATGTTGTATGACGGTAGAAAGTATGGGATGATATTTTTTGGGGATAAAATGGTTGTCGGTTTCCAATGTGAAAACCTGAAGTACTAGATTGTGTACTTTGTCTAATAAGACTTACTCGATTTTAGGGTCTCCCAACAAAAGGGATCTTCCGGGCGTATGTCTGAGCTTCATGAGCGACGTCGTTGTATCCATGATAAGTCCCCGGTCATTCCTCATAGTGTGATAACTGACAACTGAGCCATTGAACCCCGCGCGATCGTTTGCTTCTACCATCTTGATGTCTGGGTTGAAGAATGAAACTTGGAATTGGAAATTGATATTGTAACCGAGAGATTAATCTCCCACTATGGTCGCCGATTGTTTGTGGGTGAAAACCGTTTCTGCTGATTTCGGTAATTTTGTATGAGTGCGGGTGAGAAACGAATCTAAACCCAAAACAATGTACTGCACGGAGTACTTTTGATTCGAGAGATCAATCTATACAACCCTGGCCTAAACCAAGAAATGGCCATTTCATGTTTGCTTCGGTCACAAAGTGAAGGATAAGGGTTGGTCTTAGGGAGGGAAGCTAAGAAAGTATTGAGGCCAGAATAGTTGATTCTGGAAGTGTGGGTGTTTTGCGACTTGTATCCGAAAGTTGAACTAGCGAGCAGAATGGAAAGCTACCAGGTGATTTCTGGATGTGTATTGTTCTCCTGACCAAAAAAATTGTTTTTTGGTGGAAATAGGTGAAACCTATTTATACAAGTCGTAATGAAACGTACCCTGGCCTCGTAAGAAGTGGAAACGGTTGAGTAATGGAAGAAAGTGGTAACGGGTAACGCCTGGAATTGATGTTTCCATAATGAAGAAAACGTTGCACCATTACTTCTTGTATTTACTAACCGCCTCACTCTTATGACACTTTGTTGTAACGGGGGTATTGCACGCCGCATGCTGTAAACCGCCAGACCAATACCCTGATGAGCATCCCCCAGTTTGTGACATGTTTTGATGTCTCGAGTGTTTTCGTGGAAAACGTATAACAGGTTTCTACGTGTGGCATGGTGGCATGACAGTAGCCGTGGCATAGCGACGTGCTAGCAGCTGTGGCATGGTGGCATGCCAGTAGTCGTGGCATAGCGATGTGCTAGCAGCTGTGACATGGTGGCGTGCTAGTATACGTGACATAGCGACGTGCTAGAAGCTGCGGCATGGTGGTGTGTCACGTGCCAGTAGCCGTGGCATAGCGACGTGCTAGCAGCTGTGGCATGGTGGCGTGCCAGTAGCCGTGGCATAGCGACGTGCTAGCAGCTATGGCATGGTGGCGTACCAATAACCGTGGCATAGCGACGTGCTAGCAGTTGTGGCATGGTGACGTGCTAGTAGCCGTGGCATAGCGACGTGCTAGCAGCTATGGCATGGTAGCGTTCCACTAGCCGTGGCATAGCGACGTGCTGGCAGTTATGGCATGGTGGCGTGCCAGTGGCCGTAGCATAGCGACGTGCTAGTAGGTGTGGTATGGTGGCGTGCCAGTGGCCGTGGAATAGCGACGTGCTAGCAGCTGTGGCATGGTGGTGTGCCAGTAGCCGTGTCATAGAGACGTTCTAGGAGTTGTGGCACGGTGGCGTGCCAGTAGCCGTGGCATAGCGGCGCGCTAACAGCTGTGGAATGGTGGCGTGCCAGTAGCCGTGGCATAGCGACGTGCTAGTGGTATGCCAGTAGCCGCAGTATAGCAGTATGCCAGTTGCGGCGTGCCCAAAGTTAGCATCGTGGACAGATTTTGTTGTGTCTTGTCTGGATTAGGGTTTGGGTGTGTTGAAACCCTAATTAGTGCGTGCGGCGCGTTTAGGGAGACCTGATTGGTCGATGGGAAGTTGTTCCGGCAAGCTAGGGCGCCGCTACACTTCCAGCGCGCTGTGGCGGATTTAAAGCGACCTGATTGGTCGATAGAAAGGGGGCCAGCAAGGAACATGGGGTCGGCCTTGTTTGGAATGCGCATGGCGCATTTAGGGAGACCTGATTGGTCGATGGTAAGTGGGGACGTTTAAGCTAGGGCGCGCCGCACCTCTAGCGCGCTGTGACGAATTTAAAGCGATTTGATTGGTCGATAGAAAAGGGGTCGGCAAGCAACATGGGGTCGTCCTTGTTTGTAATGCGTGTGGCGCATTTAGGGAGACCTGATTGGTCCATATGAAGTGGGGACGGTCAAGCTAGGGCACGCCACACTTCCAGCGTGTTGTGGCGGATTTAAATCGACCTAATTGGTCGATAGAAAGGGGGACGGGAAGCAACATGGGGCCGACCTTGTTTGGAATGCGCGTGGCGCATTTAGGGATACATGATTGGTCGATGGGAAGTGGGGCCGGTCAAGCTAGGGCGTGCCACACTTCCAGCACGCTGTGGCGAATTTGGTTGCCTAGCTTGGCTAGGCGTGGTTTCAACCAACGGGGTCTAGTATATGGGGCGAGGCGCAAAACCCTAATTTGCAATTTAGTTGGGTTTATGAGTTCTTTGCAAGTTATCACAATGATTAAATGGATTTTCATATGTTGTCACAAAAATATTTACCTACAGAATGCAGTATGCTTTCTTTCCGAGCCTTTCGTGCAATGACCTTAGTTTTGGTACTTGGAGGTTTCATGCTACTCAGCTGCGAGTGAACATAAATCCATCATTCCATACCGACTTAAGGGTTCTTCTGAGGAACATAGCACAGGAAAGTACTCAGCGAGTATAGTATTGGCGAGGCGCCAGAAAAGGTATATTGAGCGGCTCAATAAATGTGTCGGTGGAGAGGTTAGCACTCGCAGCACCGTTTCCTTGCAAAGTGATGTCACATCTGATGCAAGGTTTTACGATTTTAATCCTAAGCTAAAAACCACCATCAACAGTTAGTTAACTAGCATTTCTTGTTAAGGAATTTTATTAGACTTGAATAACCGAAACCTCCACTTTGATGAGTCTAACTAAGATCAGAATTAACTTAGTTTCTTTTATCCGGAATCGAATTGGACTAAACAATTCATCCCGAAAACCTTTTTGTTAAGCCATAAACAATTCATATAAACCAAATAAATTAACTTGCATAATTATTTACCTCAACTGGAAGCAATTGAAACAATCATAGACATTAAAGTACCGCAATTGCACCGTAATATTGTAAGCCTAAACAATTGATACCAAACAATAAAGCAAGATAACAATAGTTTTTATTAAACGGAAACAATTGAATCAGACACATATATCCATACACAAACAATGGAATAAACATCAATTGAATCGAAATTTCGTTAAGAAAAAACAATAAATATATGCAATAAAATCAAACTTTTCTTAAACAGGAAAAACGATTAACTAACAAATTCGTTACATCAAGTTCCGCATCCTCTTCACCCCAAAAAGATATGTCATTAAGCGCAAGTTCACAAAGAACTCTCCCCCGTTGTGTTGTCATCCTCTCGCAAGACAAAAGAACAACAACAAGGACCAACCTTTACCAAAGAAAGGTTGAAAAACGGTTTTAACTAATGCAATGCAAAAGTTGAAACCCCGAAACACATACGCTTTTATGCTAAACCAAATGATTCAACATATTGTGACTTTGTCACATATTAGTTTCAATCGGAACCCCTTATGATCCTTTGATAAAGCCTACCAACATGGGCTAGAACTCAATCCCGCTAAATCAAAAAGTCACTCAAAACATAAGGGTTCACACTATATGAGATCGAATATCAAGGTTATGAAAACCGAAATCAAACATCCCATAAACATACATAGCAATAATATAAAGCATTCAAGCACAGGCTATGTAATCGAAAACTATCACAAGAAAGATTATAAGATAATAATTTTATTCATAAATAAATAGATAGTTTTATTCAAAATAGACCTTATACAATTATTGAAAGAAATAAAAAACTGATGTCTATTTTTCTTGATTAATCCTTCATCTCAATGCTAGAGGCAGGTAGATTATTACTTTCAGTCTTCAGCTTGTGAAATTCTTCAAGTAGATAACCTTGTTGTTTGACCAGAATTTCTTTCAGTTGAGAAATTTTCGTGAAGGATTCTGCAAGAACATGTAATTTTGTCTTGATTAAACACAGAAGTGTGTCAATGCTTCAATACACTGATCTTTCTTCAGCATATTCTCTCTTTCCTTCTTGCTAAGTCAATCTCTCTTTTGATTTTTCTCTTTGATTTCTATATATCAAGAGAAGATGCAGACTCATTCTTAAATGATCTTTCTGATCTAGCATCTTATCAAGAGACGATATTGGATCCGAACTCATAGTTCGGACAAGGAATGACCAAGAAAAGAGAAGGATCTTTTTATAATTTTCATACTTCCAAAAATATAATATTCCTAAAGATACAAATATCTCAAATATTTTCAATTACTAGATTTTACTTCCATAATCTACATATAAGTGCCTTGACCTTTCTTCTTCCTCACAAAAATTTGGCACACGTGGTGAGGAAAGAATTCTAATACCGATCAGGTGGTATTAGTATGAGATTTTCTCTCACTAAGGAATTTTGAACAACCAGAGTGTCCTTGATCTAGTATCGTATGAGAAAGTCTCTTTTTGTTACCTCGAACTAACGAAGTATCTTGAGATTAACTGGGGATGCATAAGCAACTTTTAGCAATTCTGCTTTTTGGGACAGTTGCTGCATCTTGTCTTATTTTTCCCTTTTACCTGTTAGAGCATTGCTCGGTCGAACTCGCATGCGTTTCTATCTCATGCATGTTTGTCAATGTTAGTGATCAAAACTATAAGTCTTGATTTCTAGTCTATTATAGCTAAGTCTCGGACTAGGATAGAAAGTGTAGTTGTGCTCAAGGACTTCATGGCGATTCATCATAAAAGTAGAAGAACTACTCAAGGAACCGGTGGAACTTCTCAGCAAAAAGGTATGTGAATACTTGAACTTATCTATCGCTCAAAAGTATATCTACTCTATCTCCTACTCTTTGAGACAAGAAGTCGTATACTATATATATAGACTTTGATTATACACATTTGGTATTTCGAGCCGATTATACCTCGCCTATCGATATCTCGAAATATGAGTTGGTAAGATTTTCTCTTTAACCAAGTTTATCTTTACCATGTGACGAAAGTCATGATATGTTTCAATCATCTTGAAAATTGCTTTGACGAGAAATGGTGTAACAACTATATAACGTCCTCTAAGAATGTTTCAATGATTGAAATGAGAGTTTAGATTAGATAACCAATGATGGACATAAGCATTGTTGTGGAAACACATTTATGTATAAGTCCTATTCCTTGAACCAAAGTTTGCGAACTTTGTTGATCAAGAAAACCGGAAGAATGGCGTGAGCCAAGTCCGCAAACTCAGTCCGTGAACTGCCAAAGTTCTCAAACCCGAGAATTTCTGCTAGAGTTGACAAACTACTTGCGTGAAACTAAGTCCGCGAACTCATTCCGTAAACCCAATCCGCGAACCGGCGAAGTTCTCATACCCGAGAATTTCTGCTGGAGTTTGTAAACTCTGCCCGGTAACTTAAGACCGCGAACCTAGTCTGCGAACTTGAGAAGGTTATATATCTGAAGATGATTTCTGAACTTAAACTTAAAAAGACTAAGGAATGCATTTTTCAAACCGTGGCTATAAAAGTTCATGAACCGATTCAAGTGAATCAAATCATCTTTGCTTCAGTTGTGTCTTGTGTAGTACGTGAGATTTCATTTCAATTGAACAACTCTCTAACTAGTTCATTTGAAATCATTTGAACTAGTTATGGTGAAGAAGAACGTGGTTGATATGGAATGCTCATATGGCTAACCTTTATGGTTAACTATTGTTGAACCAACAAGTGCATACGTTTAGGTACGGTTAACAAACCTAGAAGCGTGCATTTTCAAGTGTGTGTAACCAGCTAAGTTTTCGATCTAACGGTTGAGAAATATTAACTTGAATCTAAATCAGGTTTTCATATAACGGTGGATATTGATTGCTTTATGACCTAGGTAACTTAATTACAAACCCTGATTTGAAAGACTATATAAGGGGAACTCTAGTATCTGTGCAAAACTAATCCCCACACCTCACTTGTGATACTAGTTTGCATACTAGAATCGGTTCTCCTTTAACCATTGGTTTTCTTCTTCTAAAACCAGGTTAACGACTTAAAGACTTCTTTGGGATTGTGAAGCCAGGCCGATCATAATTTTATCGTAGTTGTGTGATCTGATCTTGCATCTTCTATCATACGAGTACAATCAGATTGATTGGCTTGATATTGATATCTCTGATAGGCAAGACATAAAAAGTAATCACAAACATCTTCGTCTCATTTTTTGTGATTCCGTAACATCTTGTTTCACTACCATACGATTAAGATTGTTGTGAGGTGATTGATAACTCCAGGATGTTCTTCGGGAATATAAGACCATCAATTGGTTCCTGTTCACCTTGATTATTATCAAAAGACGGAACAAAACATTTATGGTTTATCTGTGGGAGACAGATTGATCCTTTGATAGACTTGTCTGTGTGAGACAGATTTGTTTATTGCCAAAGCCTACGATTTTGGGTCGTAGCAACTCTTAGTTGTGGGTGAGATCAACTAAGGGAATCAAGTGCGCAGTATCATGTTGGAATCAGAGGCGTAGGGAGTACAACTGTACCTTGGATTAGTGGGAGACTGATTGGGGTTCAACTACAGTCCAGTCCTAAGTTATCTTGGAGTAGGCTAGTGTCTGTAGCGGCTTAATACAATGTGTGTTCAATCTGGACTAGGTCCCGGGGTTTTTCTGCATTTGCGGTTTCCTCGTTAACAAAATTTCTGGTGTCTGTGTTATTTCTATTTCCTCATTATATTTGTTTATATAATTGAAATAATACATGTTGTGCATTTAAATCGATCAATTGGAAATCCGACCTTCGGTTATTCATTGATATTGATTGATCCTTGGATATTGGTCTTTGGTACCAACCAAGTTATTCCATGTATTTGATTAGAACTCTCAGTTCTTTCTTGAGTAAATCAAATCAAGAAGAGAGATATAAACTCGTTGATACACTTTTAATTGATTGAGTCTTGTTGATTCTCTTAATAGTATGTTCGAGTTTGTCTATACGGATTGCTAAGTGAAATATTGGGTGGTGTTGTTAGACCCCCGCTTTTTCATTACCATTAGATGATTTAGTAACATCGGAAGACATGTCCATTCTTAAAATGGTTAAATCACTAATGGAGGAGGAAGGAATAAGATTGACAACTAATGCAATATTGGTTGTTTCCTCTTCATCAGAATCATATGAATCAGAGGTCTCATCTAGAGTTACAGCCAGAGCCTTGCTTCCAGTGTATTTCTTAAGATTGGGACAGTCTATAGATATATGACCAAACCCTTTACACTTAAAGCACTGAGGCTGATATTCATCATCTTCTTCGTGATCCTTTATGACAGGAACTCAATCATGTGGACGAGAAGATCGATGAGTATCCTTTATGAATCTCTTATTTCTTTTCTTTAAGAGATCTCGAAACTGTCTAGTAACCAATGATAATGATTGTTCAATTTCATCATCAGAATTTTCTGCAATCTGTTCATGTGAATCATCCATCTGTCTATTCATCTCCATTGGAGCTTTCGGAATTTTTGCAGCTTTAAAAGCGATTCCTTTAGTTTGAATAGACTGTGATTCATGATCAAATATCTTTAACTTTCCAACGAGTGTTCTTTCTGAGAGTGTTGAAAGATCATTTGCTTCTATGATTGCATGCTTCTTAGAATCGTATCTAGATGGCAACGATCTGAGAATTTTGCACACTATATCCTTTTTAGAAATAGTCTTTCCAAGATAAAAAGAAGCATTTACCATCTCAGAGAGTTTGATATAAAACTCTTCAAAAGTGTCGTTGTCATCCATTTGAAGGTTTTCCCAATTGGACGTAAGAGTTTGAAGTCTATATTCTTTCTCTGATGTGTTTCCATCGAATACGATCTGAAGATTATCCCAAGCTTCTTTCGAAGTTTGACATGTTGATACGTGATGTTGTAGATCACGACTTACAGCATGTATAATAGCATTCAAACCATCTGAATTATTCTTAGCAAAAGCATTTTCTTCGTTTGAAAAATCCACTAAGCGTTTAAACTCAGTTTCCGAATTTTCTACTTTCGGGCGATTATAACCATCGACGACTAATAGCCACGTATTAAAGTCCCGTGATTGAAGAAAATATCTCATAGAAGATTTCCACCATAGATAGTTTGTTCCGTCAAATCTTGGCAGTACGTTAATTAAAGTTGATTCATGAGAACTCGAGTTCATTTCTTATAGGTTGGATTGCACCAAACACAAATTGTTAGATCTTTTCGTGTTTGTCTTCTCTGATACCAATTGAAAAGACGAGGGTACCCAAATATACCTCAATCTAAAACTTTTACACCTATAAGTCCTTTCTCCGAAAGTGATTGTCTATGGACTGAGTCGAGACAATACAACTAATCGGTTGACACTTCGTGTGATCGTCTATGGATACGAGATCGAGACAATACGACAACAAGATAACTTGTGTGATTGACTGTGGATACAAGATCGAGACAATAAAACAGCTAAGTATGATTACTTGATAATAGGTTCGGACTCAAACACAATAGGATTGCCATCAAGTAATTAGTAATTAACGTTTGTGTATTTTACTTCTAATTATAATAAAAAAAATTATAATTGCGGAAATTGAAAAGTAAAATACACGGCAAGATTTTGTTAACGAGGAAACTACAAATGCAGAAAAACCCCGGGACCTTGTCCAGAATTGAATACTCTCAGGATTAAACCGCTATACAAAATCTAAACTAACTTCGTATAGTTCATACCAAGTAAATAAACCTATAGTTCACCTAGCTCCGTCTGTATCCCTGCGCCTCCAACTTGAAATAAGTCACGCACTTGGAACAATTCCTTTGGTTCGTATTCCAAACAGTAAAGGAACAACAAATCTATTCGGTAACAACTCTTTTCAAACAAGTGATATGAGTTTGACAAAAGGCTATTCCATTTATCCCAATAAACTCCTTTG
The DNA here is from genome assembly GCF_003573695.1 of Papaver somniferum. Taxonomy (NCBI): domain Eukaryota; kingdom Viridiplantae; phylum Streptophyta; class Magnoliopsida; order Ranunculales; family Papaveraceae; genus Papaver; species Papaver somniferum. The sequence goes on from NW_020622492.1 coordinate 19,292,281, forward strand.
TCGGGTTCTTAGATCAATCTATTCAACAACTCCAAAGTAATTGTTTAGACTATGCAATCAATAATAAGATCTGATCAAGATACTAAATACTGATGTCGATCTACACAACTAATCAATCAAATCTATCAAAAGATAAACCGATTGTAGTTGGATCCCCATTCGATCAAGTTTTGTGCACACCAAAGATTATGAACTCGAACAAGCAATCTTCTTTGTCTTCAAATCTTCTTAGATCTTCAATAAACACCTGCACACAATCAACTTGAATCTCTTGTGAACAATCACACACATAACAGAGTCTGTTAACAATGGATTATCACAAGACGTCTTTAAATCTACAAACAGTCTAAAGATCCCCGTCGAAAATTCGATCTAGTTTGAGTGAATCTTATATCAGAAGAGAAGATTCTCAAGCATAAACAAACTAGGTGCAATCAAAGTTCAACCACCGTTAGTTAAACAAATCAGTCGAAAACTAATAATAAACTACAATTATCTAGTTTCCCACCAACGATACTCGTAGATCTTCCAAATCCCAAAGAAGTCTTTAAAACGAGCCGTCGTAAGAGATTTCACATGATTAGGGTACTTTCCTCTTCGAATAGACGGCTCCACCAGTAACAGCACAACTAGATAGTTTTGCTGGCTGTGAGGATTAGTTTGCTCGAATGCAAACTTCAATATTTATAAACCAAGGAAGTTTGGACACCAAGGAATTTCCAAAACCGAAAATATTCTCAAGATATGCAATACATTTTCAAATTCGGTTTTCATAATTCCTGAAAATTCTCTGTCCAAATATTGACCGAAATCTCAGTAGAAAATCTCCAATTAGTAAATGCACATTACCAATTTTTATTTTTTAAAGATATGCATTTTAATTGCTGGAAATTAAAAGCATATAAAACTAAAAACCTTAATTAAAAGATTCTCAATTTATTTCGATCCGGGATTCTCCATTAGTTATTAAGGAATATCTTTGAACAATAAAAGATAAGAGTCATTGCACATGTTCAAAGTATGTCGACATCTTTACTTTGCAATTCCTTTTTCGTATTTACAATCTTGGAACCGATTTTCCACACTTCCAACGAGTTTAGAATTGGTTCATCTGATTTCCAAGAAATATGTGATTGATCAAAAACATTCAATCACCATTCATGGGTTTAACGGTTCTACCAAAACAAGTTTCGGTTCTACATCCAAGTGGCTACTAGGATCGGTCACATTAGTTTCAAAAACATTGTTATTCCCGACTCTTAAACCTGCTTAGCTATTATGATTACAACCTAACTGAAGCATCAAATGCAGATTATCGATCTTAATAACCATATTCACAAAAAGTTCTAATAAACAAACCCAAACTCCCTGATACAGTATACTTGAAAGTCTCTCATGTTATATGAATATATAAATGTGTTGTTTTACAGAATAAAGATAAAAATACCTATATCAAAAGATACATGACAACACTAGATTCAGTATTGCACTAAACTACGAAAACGAATATCTTCACGCGCTCCATTCTTTCTGATTACTGAAACTGAAGCGGGAACGAGTGAATATATCATCCCGAAGGGGTGCCCAATGGAAAACATATAAATTTCAAGTAATCACTTACATACTTCACAACTTTAGAAGGTAACAGTAATTTAAAGAGCAGTAATGGACTAAAGTAAACAACTATTCATGCATCATGAAGAAAATGTCATCCTAACCTCGCCAAATTCATTGGAGAAGACGACATCAGAAAAACCCCAATCAGTAATAATAACATCATCCACACAAAGTGCCCATACAAACCATGATTCAGAACATTACCATCAAGATCAGAAAGTTAGACAAACAAGTATGATATTCCCACAAGTGATTTTCCCAATTTAATATAGTACATAATATCAAAACGGGGGATGCCGTCATACTAGATAATATACAACTGGGGGTATGCCAGCCTACTAAAACAAGGTAGTAATATCCAACCGGGGGATGCCGGCGTACTAAATAAATTTAATATAAAATAATAATAGTCAATTGTGGGGATGCCGACCTACTAAATAATATACAACTGGGGGATGCTATCCTACTAAAGTAATATATAACCGGGGGATGCTGGCTTACTTGACTTAGCCAGAAGCTATGAGGAAACCACAGACATTCCTAGCAGGGAAAAATATACAATGCATGTCACATAACATACCCATTCATTTACAACAAACATGCACATTAATAAAAACTCATCATGCTCGCAATGAAAATAAAAATGATTACAAAAAAATTACAAAATTCCAGCTGATTCGACGATAAGCCGTGCCTACCTTCCATTTCCCAGTTCATTAGCTCTTCGAATTGACTATTGTTAATTAGTACTGACAGACAGACGCAAACAATCTAAGAATAGCCACTAGGCCTAGAGAAAATATAAATATGAACGTAATACTTAAAAGTAAGATACCAAAAATATCTAATTCAATGGACCCTAATTATTTGACTTGACCTATTTGTCTAAACAGCTAAGCATATATACTATTCTGAGATGATGACAATTAATTCGGCAATCAGAAATACACCAGATCAATTCATCTGGTATTTACTTATAAATTAACATCTTTGCCTAATATATATACTCAAATTATAGAACCTCATTTCCAAATATTTCTATTAACTCTTAATGCACTGCTGCCACGTTCTCAATTAAATCCCCAAACACCCACTGTATCCATTTTTCCATTGTGATCTATCCCTGGCTATGTTCATCTCTTATTCTAAGATTCTGTCTGCCCCATCAACTGCTAATACGTCCCTCTCTATTTCTCACGAATTTTCCCCCTGCTAATTGCTTTAAGTGTACTAGGCAAGTTGATTTATATGCAAAAGCTAAGCTTACAATAACTATTCATGCAGATAGAAACAATTCAGCATATCCCATACAAGAACAACAAAGCATATTTATGTTTGTTAATATCCAACTATAGAACTCAAGATATTAAATATTCTCTCATACAAGATTTATAGATACTTAATTAGTAAAAAGGGTGGATTAGCTATCCATGATGATATACACAGCATAGGTAATTAGTATTCTAAAACGAAACTAATTGTTGGAAATAATAATTGAGATGAAAGTACTTCATTAAAGATTTCTGATAACTGTCCTTACAAGAGTCACATGAGGGACTTAAATAGATAAGCTAGAGTGAAAGACAAGTTAACTGGTAACTGGAAGAACAAGTTACACAGTAACTGTAAAAATAAAAAACAGTTTAGTAATAAACTAGTGAAAACAACAAAGGTAAAATAAAGTTACTTCTAACATTAATATTTTAATATCTTAATTCAACATCATTTGCAGATGTAATTGACGTCAGCTATATACCCAACTCCACAAATGGTTCCTCTACAATATTTTCATGATAATAACATGTCTTTCGGTCATCGAATGAACTCTCTAGAGAAAAATCGGGTGACTAACTCCGCCCTAAATCGTTTTCTCCTCTTCTCTTAATTTGATTTTTTACATGTTCTAGATTTTAATCTGATTTTCATTTCACTCTTAATCTGTTTTTTTAAATCTTATTCTTCTAATTTGGTGTGTTTATGGATCTTTTATAGGTTGGCGGTGCGTTTGGACGAAGCTTGGAGAGTTAGAGTGGTTTCGCCTGACTCCACAAATATTATCCCTTTCTTACAAGCTTTAAGGCTTTTGATTACGTGAAGATCTCCCTTATACTGTCAGATCCTAATATTTTATAATCCTTGATTCACTCTTCTGTTCAATCTCTCTCACACGCTGATGGACTCACTAAACCCTGACAACAAACTTTCTACTAATAACACCTGTGCTCTTCTCAGGAAAATTTACAAGTGTAAAACATTCACCCCTCAAAAAATCGGTCTGAACTTTTATCATATTTTAATCTTCATCGTTTTCTTCTCCAGCCTTTTATGTAGGTTTCCTTCTATTTTTTATCAGCAACAAAACTTTATTCTCATAAGAAACCAAAAAGGGCAACAGTATCAAAGTCTGATGGAAAGTTCTCTTCTTTCTAACAGGCTAAAAGCCTTAAAACTCCCTGATATATCTGTTGAAGATCTCGTACAAGGTGCAGCTCAATGGAAATTTTGTTTTCTAGGTAAAGTTTATTCAGTAAAGATTTATACTGTAACTGAGCTGGACAAAGAGTTGAAGAAGTTATGGATTAAAAGTAAGGATATTTTTATTAAAAAGGAAGAAGATGGCTCCTTTATGGTCAAATTTTACTCTCAAGAGGAATATGATGTAGTCCTCAAGTTTCGCTCGTGGTTTATTGAAGGTGACTTGTTCGTTCTTAAACCTTGGAATCCATCAATCCCCAAAAGTGATGTTGATCTCAGTAAACAACTACTCTGGCTTAGATTTTACAACATGCAACCATAATTTGCGAACCCTCCTATTGTAGAAGGAATAAATGCTGCGATGGGTCAGGTACGTGAATTATACCCTCCTGATTGCATTGTACCAAAAGGCAAAGTACAAAAAGCACTTGTTCTGATAGATGTTAGAGACCCACCGAGAGTAGGTTTCTGGATGAAGAATGCAGTCAATCAAGAAGTCTGGTTACGTATTTTTTATGAAAAGCAACCTTTTAATTTGTGTGGAAGATGTTACACTATAGACCATAAGGAGGAAGAATGTGAGCCTATAGCAAATTTCTTGTTGCAGCAACAAAGGGGTTATCTCTCATCCAACTCTATTTTCGATCCTCCTTCATGGGATAATCCAAACAACAAAACCGCTAGGGTGGTGATTCCTCAGCTGCAAGCTCAAGAAGGTCAAGAAAATGAACATATGGAGGAGGCAGCTATGCATGCAGAAGAAGCTCCAGTCTTAAATGAGGCTCAACAGCTGCATGCAGAATTGAATGCGAGAAATGGAGAATCTTCTCAAATGGGTATGACTCGTAATCTGAACAAGGAAGGGCCGATACAAATCGCCAGCCAAGTGGACAACTCACCTGTTTTGGATATCCCAGTCACCAACATTGAATGCAATACACAAGGTATGCTACAAGTAGTTATTAATCGAAATAGAGAGAGAGAGGAAGACATTTAAAGAAAGGGAAAGAGGGTAAGAATGGATAAAGAACAGTCAAGTCATTTTTCAGACTCAACTTCTACTCAGGAAAATCAGAATAGAGAGATTTATCCTCAAATTTCTTCTTTATATGATAATCTGAATAGAAATGTAGGAGGAGATTTGGGTATGTTAAAAACATATTTAGCAATGGGTGAAATTGATGTCTCAGTAGAGGATTTTAATGCTTAAAATTTAGATCCAGATGATATTGTAAATCCGAAACTGTTTAAAGAACCCCTTCACGAATTAATTCAACATTTTGAGCTGAATCAATCAAGACAGTATGCTGCTAGTTCAGTTGGAGGATCCTCAGAACAAACTCGTATTATTCTGGATGATCATGTTCAATCTCCTAATTCATATCCCTCTTATCATGGAACAGTGTTAGAGCAGAATCAAACTAGAGCTCTCCAAAGCAAAGATCCAAGTGCTTCCAACCAGGTAATCATTCATCACTCTAATCTCAATCACTCTAATCTCAATCAAGTTTTTTCTTTTTCAGTAATCTATTTACTCTTTGTCAAGCATTACTGTTTTTATAATCCTTATATCCTAATAAATTTTTTGGGTTCTAAAAACAGTCAAATCAGTATAAAAATAAAATTGCTGGCTTGGAACACTCAAGGTTTTGGGTCTAAAGATTCTAGAGATTATTTAGATGATATCATAAGAGAACATAACCCAGATGTCATATTTTTATCTGAAACTAAAACCTCTGCTGATAAAGCAAAAATTTTAACACAAAAGTTTGGTTTTCCTAATTTTTGGTTTGTAAGTTCTATTGGGTTTTCAGGTGGATTGATTCTGCTACGGAAAGATTGGTTTCCTTGCGAAATTGTTAGTAGTGCAGATAATATGATACATGTTTTAATTCAATCTAATCCATCTAAAGAGGAATGTCTGCTAACTTGCATGTATGGCTCCACTAATGTGGAAGTGAAAAAATTACAATGGGACTTCATTAAGGAGCTCAGTGATAATAATTTTCAGCCTTGGGTGGTTTTTGGTGATCTGAATATTCATCTTCATGACAAGGTTCATCAATTTAGTAGTAACTCGAGTGATAAAGGGGTCAACAACCTAATAAACTCAGCAGGCCTTATGGATCTGGGGTTTGTGGGTCATAATTATACCTGGACCAATAAGTCCAATGAAAAAGGTTATAAACGAGCCAGAATTGATATGGCCTTGCATAATGCATTTTGGAAAATTCAATATCCTAACTCGAAGCTATATCATCTTCCATTTAGGGCTTCTGATCATTGTCCAATACTCCTTCTCTCTGAGGGAGATGAACAAAGAACACATAAATCTTGGAAATTTTACAAATGCTGGTTACGTGATAAAAAATGCATGGAGGTAATAAATTCTGCATGGCATAATGAATCAACAGGGGGGTAATTTTGGTGAAAGAATAAATAGTACGTGTAAATCTCTTGCAAAATGGAATAGGGAAGTTTTTGGTCATATTAATGGAAGAATAAAATGTTTGAAAGACTATCTTTCTCATATTCAATCTCTTCCATATAGTGATTCTAATAGCAATGAGATTCAGGAAATAGTGGATAACATCTCTCACTGGGAAAAGATTGAGGCCGAATTTTGGATCTTAGACTCAGATAATAACACAACATACTTTCACTCAAAAGCAAATAGAAGGCGGTCAAGAAATAACATAACGTCCCTTAGAGATAATACAGGGAAATGCTTTCATCAAAGAAAGGATTTAGAGACTTTGCTCACTAATCATTTTTCTTTGATAGCAACTTCTTCCAATCCTATATTATCTTCTATGTCTCCCTATCTTTTCATTCTGTTGATGGAATATTTATCAAGAGTATTACAAGGAGCTCAGGATCATAAATTAATTCAAGAGATCAAAATTTCTCAAAAAGCAACTCCAATCAATCATCTACTCTTCGCAGACGATTGCTTGTTGTTCTTCCAAGCTTCAGATGAAGGTATCTCTTATATATCTGATATCTTGAAAGAATTTGGTAATCTGTCAGGTCAGCTCATTAATTATTCGAAGTCTTCGGTTTTTATTTGTGGTGATATTTCTCAAGAAGAAAATCTATCTATAACTACTATATTAGGAGTTAGAAAGCTATGTTCTTTAGATAAGTATCTTGGTCTGCCAATTCTCCTAGGAAAATCGAAAGTTTCTTCCTTTCACTCTATTAAAGATTCTTATAATAACATATTCAATGGTTGGAATTCTAAAACCCTTAATCAGGCTGCTAGAACAACCATGGTGAAATCAGTTTTGAATTCAATTCCAACTCATTATATGAGCAATTTTAAAATGCCGAAATCTACTTTGCAACAGTTAGATACCTTGCAAAGGAATTTTTGGTGGGGTCATAAGGAAAGTAAAGGCATAAAATTTGTCTCCTGGAACTCATTATGTGTTGCAAAAGAGGATGGTGGTCTGGCTTTTCGCAATCTAGAGCATTACAACATCTCTTTGCTAACCAAATTAGCTAGGAGAATCTGCACTGAACCAGATAAGCAATGGGTTAAGAATATGAAACAAAAGTATTCTCCTCACTGTGAATTCATACATCTTCAGCAAAAATTCCAAAACTCTTCTTGGATATGGAAGGGAATCGAATTAGGTCTTGAATATGTTAAGAAATACCATAGATTGGATATAAGGAATGGAAATAAGGCCCTAGTGTGGTATGACAGATGGATTCTAGGTCTAAATGATCCTCCATACCCAAAAGAAAATTATAGAGGTAATCATAGAATTGTGCATGTCTCTGATCTCATGCTACAAAACCATAGAAGATGGAACTCTAACTTGATAAAAGATGTCTTCCTAGAGAACATTGCTAATTTAATTTTACAGATGATATTAACTCAGCATGGTGAAGATACATTAATCTGGGAGCCAAATAGGTCAGGATACTTTTCTGTTAAGTCTGCCTACAAGACTATTAACAATGAGTCCTCTGATCGAGCTAGACAACAAAGTTTATTTCCAAAAGAAGTTTGGAAAAATATTTGGAAGACAAAAGCTCCACATAAGATCAAGCTGTTTCTTTGGAAATGTTGAGAAACATAGTCCCAACACTGACTAAAATTAGCCATTACAAGAAAGGAATTGAAAAGAAGTGTACATTCTGCAACAGTCAAGATGAAGACCTTCAACATCTTTTTATTGATTGTGAGTTTGCAAGAGCAATATGGATAAGAATGAATGTTAATGTGGGTCATATTCAAAATCAAAATATTCATGTTTTGACCTGGATCTCAAGCTGGTTTCAAAATGAAAATCAGTCTACAGACAGTCTGATCTTGTTGTATACTTTAATGTGTACTGCTTGGCATATTTGGAAAAGCAGATGCATTAAGTTATTTCAAGATAAAAAAGTCAGTTGTTGGTTTGTCTGCCATGAAATTAGAAGTTTAATACAAAACTGCCTGGAAGACAAACAACATATGGACCATAATTCCTCTCAATCTCATAAGCAAACTTGGTGTCCTCCTAATGATAATTGTCTTAAGCTTAATTTGGATGCTTCTTTTGATCATAATTCAAAAGAAATTGGAATTGGTCTAATACTCAGAGATTCTGCAGGTTCAGCCAAAGGAATCAGGGGGAGGTACTTCAATGGAGGAGTGAATGCTGAACAAGCTGAGTGCGTGGCCATGATAGAAGCTATACAATGGGCCAAGTAGCTTAATATCAACAATGTTACTTTAGAATCAGACTGTATAAATGTGGTTAGTGCTATCAGCAATGTCAGCTCTACTATTCAGTGGTTGAATATGAGCTATGTAGAAGAAATAAGACATATGCTGTCTTCCGTATTATCTTTTGGTGTTGTTTACGTGAATAGGTCGGCGAACAATATAGCTCATGTTATAGCTAGTGAAGCAAGAGCTAAGAAAACTTCTTTTGATTTTAGTGAAATTATCCCAACTAAATTTGAAATGCTTGTAAGGGATGAAAAGAAGTTAATATAGAAATTACCTCTTTTAAGTTTTGATAAAATTGTTTGTTTGCATAAAAAAAAAAACAAACATGTCTTTCATTTCTCTACGATTAACCATACTGTCTTACTAACTTCTTTGTTGGTTCTTTCAAAATATATACTACATTTTCATTTGAATTTGATAAAAGATAACAACTGTAGTTCAAGTTAATTATGTAAATCCTTGTCATCCTTTAGTTTTGACAAATGTCAACCGGATAAGCACACTACAGCCACCTATTCATTATTAATTAAACAAAATTAATTACTTAATTTCCAATTAGTATTAAGAATAGTTAGTGGAGAAATATAGTAAGTTAACTAATAATAATACACAAGTAGTTAAAAAGAAGCCAAATTAACTATTCAAGGTCCAGATGAGTTAGGCAAAGGCCCATACAACACATTCCAATTAATCTTAAGCCCATTATTAAAGTCAAACCCGAATTCAACCCGAGTTTGACTAGAGTCAAACTTTTGCTACCTAATTTGTAACTGTCATATTTTCTTCCACCGATGTCCGAACGACACGCTATAATATTCTATTTCACGTAACTTTTCGAGGTCTACTCATTGATACTAGTTCTATCTCTAGATTATTGTTGTATTGATTTCTAATAATTAATTTTCATATTTAATTAGTCTAGTCTAAAACGTATCTTGATCGGTCAAATAATGTTGACAAGATTACGAATCCTTACACTAAGTACCAGGATCGGTTACCACTTATTTATGGTACTTATTTGTGATCGGTTGCACAAGTTATAGGATCGGTTACACCAATTACTTAAACTTGTTGACCTACTACAAGGATCGATTACACATCTTATGATTAGTCACAACCAAGTTCTAGGATCGGTTACCCAATGACAAGTAATGGTCACACCAATTACAAATATCGATCATACCATCTCAGGTGATTACTTAAGATCGGTTTCACTAATAAAAGTCATACCAATACAAAAGTCAGGCATTGTGAATTGTTTTACCAAGATACATAAACAAGTTATGAGCGGTTATACTAAACACACATATTAGTAATCCAAAGATTTGCAATGAATAACAATACCAATAAGCCTAGGGATTTCCCTTTCGATTCATAAAACAAGTTTATGAATTGTACTTCCTTTAAACGAATGTAAAACATTGTTTCATAGGACGAAGTCTTCACCCATACTCATACACATAATCACAATAGCATTCATACGATTATGTCGATGTCTTATATACGAGGTTCAAAAGATAGACGTTATACTTCGTATTGTAATTCCTTAATACTATGTGTAACTAGAGTATAATCATTCACATCTTCGCAGTTATGTTTTCAATATGCACGACTTGAAAGATACGTTAGGAATGAAACAGTTCAAGTCAAATATTACTAACCTCAAGAGGAAGTCGTCGTTGTAGCTCTTTACTTCTTCACATTCTTCAAGTCTTCATGTAATACTTGTAAGTCTCATATACTAGTAACTTTCTAGCTAACCTATACGAAGTTGAATCTAGTAAATAATCAAGTGACTCTTTAAATGAGTTTTGATTCACTAAAATATGACAATCAAACTTGACATACCAACGCTTGGTGGGTTCAACCGATCTATTCTCTAACAAAAGTCCTTCCTCCATGGCTTTAGCAGTTTCATTATTGTGAGTTTGTATTGTTTCAATCCTTAAAAATAAAATAAAATATTATTGTAGTTTATTTTTGGTTTTGTTTAATAAACGCCGTTGTAAAGAAGAAAAATTCAAGAAGAAAGTTCAAGCAACAAGGAAAATTGAAAAGAAGAATTAGAAACTGTCAAGGTTCTACGAAGTTCAGAAATTCATCATTAACTGTTGAAGACTAAAGACGAAGAAGTTTCTATGGATGTTGTGAGAGCGGTGTTGATTTCCGATCAGATGTGAAGGTAAGTGAGTACTCCCATCCTTACTAATGGTTGATTTCCTTTCTTAGAGATCATCTGAAAAAGATTCTTATTCCCACAATTTTGTGGAGTCTCCAGAAATTATTTCAGAAGGTTCTCCTTCCCACCATTCAACGTGTGCAGGATTTCTCTCTTTATTCCTTCATGCACACATGAGAGACTAAAAAAGCGGTCTTTTTTAGTGCAATTATCATAAAACCCTATTGGTGAGGCAGAAGTCGAGGCTTAGATCACTCTCGAACCTGAATTCTTTCATATGGTATGGTTATTTCTCGCTCAACTCTTTAAGATAAGAATGCGTTCTTTGGTATTTTTAACTTCTTGTTACTAGCATGCAGAAACTCTGTGTCCTCATAACTCCTTGGATGCTTGGGACTATGATACGCTCTGAAGTTGGAGAAGGTTTTGTGGGTACACCTCTGGTAAACCCTCACGAGACTACAACTCGTCCACTAGGGACACCTAGGGGTTTAAAGGCTTATTGCATTCACTAAATGCATTCGAGAGACCAGCGACAGTGGTATAGTTAGGATTTCTTAATTTCTGTTTAACCTGAGGACAAGTAAAATTCAGGTTTGGGGGTATTTGATGAGTGAAAAATATTGCATATTTTTACACATTTTTATTGGCAATTAACTCATCTTTTGCTCTTTAAAGTCATATATTATCCCAAATTCTATATTTTCATTGTTTTCAATAATAAATACTTGTACTAATTAATTTTGTGTTTTTAGGTACTAAATAAAGATTGGATGAATGAAGAAGCCAAAAGAGCGGAGTATTGGTGACAATGGGAGAGCGACAATAAAGCTTCCGCTAGAAAGCAGTGAAGAATATTGTTTGCACCTTATCCACAAGTGAAGAATGTCGCTTGCACGACCTAAAAACTAGAAGTGGGCTTGAGATACTAGCTTTGAAGAAGGTATGGGCCTAGAAGAAGATCTTCCAAGAGATAAAACCCTAGATCTAAGACCCAAACCCGTTTCCACCTTGAGCCATTGGATTTGATATAACTGCTAAGCATCCAAGGAATATCCATGCGGTTCATCAATGTTTGCTAGTCCGCCTCACACCCTAGCACCTTATATCCTTCTCATATTCGAGCAGAACCAAACACCACCTTCTCTTCGTTCTCATCTTCTCCATACTCTGCAAGACTATCATTTAACCATCACCTCTATCGCTCCATCAGTCAATTCCATCCCTGATCATCTCTGGTCATAACCACCCATGCAATTAAACTCTTTCCCCTTTTTTCTCTCAATCTTATATTTTTATCTTGTCAAACAATAACCCTAGAATCTATGATTGAGAGAGATAAGATTAGGGTTATCTTCTATAGCTGGAGCAAAATCAAATCAAATTGCAGAGAAGAAATAGCAGAAGGGACAAGAAATTCAGACAATTATGGTGAGTGGGTAGATATTTATTATTGAATTGAAGCCCAATTGAAGATTTTCATGTATAAACAAGGATGAGAATTATGATGCAAAAGGGCATGCCCGGAGTAGCCGTTGCACCAAGCAGTAGTTTAGGTTTTATTTTATTGTCTTCATGATGTTATGATTTCATAGTTAGGGTTTACATGAAACCGTTAATCTACTGCTAAGTTTAATTCAAGTTTTGATATTGTTCTTGTTATGCTATAATATTTTGGATAAATATAATATGAGCACTTCAGCATTTTGCTCTCACAGTGTATGCCATGTATCCATTGTAGTTAGAACAACACTATATTGATTATGCTGCAACACGTGTTTAACTGATTATGGTTCGATCCTTTGACTAGTTGTGCTTTAATCAGACAATTAGTACATTTGGAGGGACACCTTAGTTGCGATTAGAATATCCATATCAGGATTGTTTAATCATCTAAGTGACTGATCTGCGGTTAGTTGTTTTTCTATAGGAAAACTAATACTAGGATTAGGTAATTATCTTAGTGACACTAAACCATCCTCCTGAAACCACCCTTTGATGTGCAGCAGACTAGAATCTTCACTGCTATCTGGATAGTCGGCAGAGCCTAAAAGTTCATCGGTGTCTATACAAGGGACAAGAGTAGTATTGAGACTGAATTGACTTAGTATAGGTTAAGAGGTAGATTCAATTTCCCTAACACCCTAGTTATCTGCTTGTTTAGAGTCCTTTTTGCTTACATCTTTGTTATTTGCATCTTTATTTTACTGTTGTAATCTCTACAATCACCTTTGTCGTATCGACACCCAACAAAAACAACCCCCTTTTTGGTTACTTATTGTTTAGAGTCAGTTTTAGTAAGACTTTGGCTTCAACTTACACCCACCTTGTCCCTGAGGATCGACCTTGCTTGCCCTGTGTTACATTAGGACACCGTGCACTTGTAGTTATCATTGTAGGTACTGTTTATAGGCCTACCACACATGCATCTGACTAGTATAACCGAGAGTTACATAGCTAAAGATGATGTCAGTTTTTCACTTTAATCATGTTATAGAGCATGCTAATTATGAAAATAAACGCAAGGGGGTTGGAAAACTTTATTGTGAAGTATCCAATTAACATTGGATACCAAATGTAAAGAGTTTTTGTAGACAATGCATAATTATGCAATCATGACAGCACAAGATATTTGGGGTATAGAAAACACCGCATAGTTCAACATTTTGTTTATCTAATGTTAACATACTTCAATCTAGACCATATTATCTCAAATTAAAAGTTACAATCAATCATAATAAACTATCTTACTTGGTTTTCTAATTGTCTCTTCACTTTTCCTGCAGATCCTTCACGTATCATTCCCTACCTGCAACAAAAACATATTATCATATACACATTGAGATTTAAAACTGAAAATGAAAAGTAAAAGATCTTGAAAAATTACTTACACCAACATTAAGTACAATAACTTCAAGAGATAAAGATGAAAATTCTTCAACTCCACCTAACCTCCATTAGATCCAATATCACCACCATTACCAACTGTTTACTCTCAATAAAGCAATTGTATTCTAATCAAGCTTATGTACCTTGTCAATTCGATGTAATGAATTAGCAACTACAACAATAATTCAAATAAAATTGTTGTAATCAATCAAGAACAGAAAGAAATTCATGATTAGTTCGAAATTTTAATCTCCTTCCCTTTTATTGAAGAATGGATGGGTAATATAGACTTATGTTCCCTAATAACAACTTTGAAGTTAAAATTTTAATCGGGATTAAGAATCAGAAAATTGATCAAATTTCAGTTATGAACCCTAAAAACAAAATTGTAATATATTTTCAAAAAATTTCTCTTGAAAATGAAGACTAAGATAATACAGTATCATATTTATGTGTTGATCAAGATTTCATTTTAAAATTTTAGTTGAAATCATAGTTATAGATTTTTTTAAGTCGTTTTCTACGATTTGTAACTTAGAATCGATAAATTGAAACTTTGAATTGAATTAAAATGATAAAGATAGACGAAACTTATGTGTTCAATGGATTTCATGGATGAATCTCAACCTAACTATTGAAGATGATATTCTTCCACTCTTCTTCGAATTGAAACTCTTATAGAATAGTTATTGTATTCATCGATTTAGATATTAAATCGAATAATTTCTGAATCTCGAAGTTAGATCTATAGACCGAATCAACCATTTCTCAGATTAGGTACCAGAGAAATCTCGTCGGTTCATCGATAGATCTGAATAAAATGGTTTTCATTTTCTAGGTTTAGTTTCTCTGGAGAGAGAAAGAAAAAGATAAGCAAGAATTGAAAATGAAAATATCTCCACTGACTTTTGTATATAAATGTGTACTTTAGGTAATATAAAAATTCCAGATTAAAAAGTTTTATTGGTAAGCCCGATAATTAAAAGTTTTGGGCCTAAGAATATCAGAATTTTAAAATATGAGAAGCATGTACCCATCACTCCAGCAATGGCGCTGAAGTTTTTTTTTTTTTTTTTGAAAGAAAAGTTACTTTTATTAGGCAGAAACTTCTCTGGGGTATAACCTCCCCATTGAATCATTCGTTACAATTACATTCAAGAAACTTGGGCAAGAACTGTCCCAGATAAATGTTACAAGTACCCCTTTGTTGTAGTTGTCTTTCGATCTCAAAAATCGCTAGCTCATCTGCTCCTTGGTTCGCCTCGTTGTATGCATGCGTGAGCCTGGTTTCCTCTATTGAGCTAATGAGATGTTGAATTTATGCTATCATATTTCGAATGATCCAAGGTGTCTGGTCATCGGTCTTCTCGATTAACTTCAGTGTCATCGAGTCCGTTTTGAACCATATTTTTTTCCAGCCCTGTGTTGTAGCCATCCTTGCTGCCAGTAGGAAGGACCACGTCTCGGCCACTATTGCTGTTGTTGTTCCAATTGGTGATGCCATTGCCATTACCACTCCGCTTTGTGAGTTCTTGCAAATCCACCCTGCACCTGCCATATCTGGTCTACCATCTTGGGATTTTCTACTAGCTCCATCCGTGTTTATCTTCAACCAGTCGTCCTGTGGAGGGTGCCATTTGATCCATACTGTTCTCTGTGTTGCTGGCATGCGACCATTATTGGGTTGATGCGTTGCATTTGGATTGAAACCGTGTTGTCGGTTAATGCCCTTTCGAGCCCATTTGAGCATAGCAATCTGAAACGTTTGCTTTGGGGACTGTATATTGATCTTGTAGACTCGCGCATTCCTGGCCAACCGAATATTCCATATGGTGAAGCAGTATAACGTGAAGGAATCTCCCAATTGCGTATAGTTGATGAAATCTTGGAAGTTTCCGGGTTCGTGTGTTACATTTACTGCCATTTGTCCTTGCACTCTGTGGTTCTGCTGTGGGCCGGGGTTATGACTTCCCTGTTGTGGGTTTGCGTTGTGAGCAATTATGTTCGGTAGTGGGTGAGGTGGTAGAGCTATGTTGTTGTACGTGTTGTGACTCTTAGCATCTCTACCTTGTTGTAAATGTTTCACCAAAAGTGTCCAAGTTTCTTTTGCATGAATGCAGGTAAATAAACAGTAAGTAACTGTTTCCGTACCTGTATTACACATAGGGCAGATGTCGGTGTTGACGATGTTTCTGGCATGGAGTTTCCCAAAGGTTGGTAAACCATTGCGACTGACTTTCCACAAGAAAAGTCTCATTTTTGGGGGGCAATTTGCATTCCAAATCCTTTTTGACCTCAGAACAGTTTCCCAGTTCAGCATCGTGTGTTTGTGCTGACACATTTCCTGCTGATTGTATTTGTTCAAGCTGTGGCTGTTTGATCAGAGCCGTGTATCCACTTTTGTCTGTGTATTGGCCAGTTTTTGAATTTGGCCAAATAATGGAATCCTGGCAAGGTGGTTCCAGAATGTGGATGCTTCTAATCCGATGGGCAATACTTTCGGGAAAGATGAGGTTTAAGAGGTCTTGGTTCCAAGTGAACGAGAGTGGTTCAATCAATGTACTAACCAGTTGTTCACCCCAGTTTCCTGGAGTTGTTACGTGCCCACAAGTTGGTATCCGTTTCTCCCTGATCAGCGTGCTATTTCCATCTCCAATCTGCACTGCACAGTGGTCTTTCAGAAGTACCACTACCTTGGATAATTTTTTCCACGTCGCACTTGCTGTGTCAGGTGGTTGGAAAGGTGTAGTCAATAACGGTTGCTGATGGAGATATTTGGTACTGTATAATTGATTGCATAAAGAATTTGGTTTATCCTGGATTTGCCAAACTCGCTTTCCCAGTAGTGCCAAGTTGTGTGTGTTTTGCTGTCTCGAATTCCAAGTCCTTCTTGACTTAATGGAAGTTAAGTTTTTCGCGACCAATAATGTGAAGTTTTTTCGTGTCCTTGTCGTGACCCCAGAAAAAATTTCTTGCAATTCTGTCCATCTTGTTGTGCACATGACTTGGAAGCAATTGTGTCATCATGATGTGGTTTGCTGTGGGCATTAGCGACGTGTTGATTAAGAGCCGCCGTCCTTCTTGGTTGACACATTTGGCAATCCACCCTTTTGCTTTTCTCTCTAACCTTTGAAGCAGCTGAGCAAAAATCGGCAGAGTTTCTACCTTATTTAAATTGAACTCCTAAATAGGTCGGTGGGTTATGAGTTGTTGGGATTTGGAATGTATCTGCTAGCCAGGATTGGGCATGTTGTGGGGTGTGTGGGTGATGAATGAGGGTGGATTTGTATTTGTTGATGACCTGACCAGCCGAAGTGGAGTAAGGGCCAACAATAAAACAAAAAAGGTCACCCAAAGGGAAAATGTAGCCAGCCCTTATCTCGCGTAATTCGTAATGGCGAAATTACCTTATATATTCGGAGGATATGATAACATTGTTACCCTCCGAATGCAATCGGAAGCCAAAATCGTTCCCATACTTCCGATTGTAGTCGGTGCAGTATTAGAATGATTTGTGTTTCATTTTTTCCATTTCTTTTTAATTTTTGAGTTGTTAGAGTTATAGAGAAGAAGGTGAAGGAAAAAAAGAGAAAACCCATTTTATCACTACAAAAATGGATGGATACGAAGAAGAAGGTGAGAATCATGACGAAGAACAAAATGTTGAGGGTTCACGACCGTTTAGAGAAGACGATTTGGGGTATATGTTGAATGATCCAAACTTTTGTGGAGAGGAAAACATAGACGACCCTTTCATGGAAGAAAATGGAGAATCGCATGATATTGAAGCTAACGATGCATGCAAAACACAGGTATTGTGTTAAGAAACTCAAATACTCGATTTGCATGCGTTTGTGTGCTTTTGTAAACAAGAAAAACCGATTATTGCATGCATTGAATGCCATGAACTACCCAGATTCGGTAGATAATTTCTAGATTAAACTTACGAATATAACACACTGAGTACCAAATATGTATATTCGGTAGTTACAAGATACTAGTTTACTTCCGAATATGAGAAAAACCCCAAACTGGTTTTCCAAAAATATCTACATTCGGTAGTTATGTAGAGTTATTTACCTCCGAATGGCCCCAAAAACGAATTCCTCAGAAAATTTCAAAACTCAGTATTCTTATCCTTTACAATCGGTAATAGTTTAACATTATTTGACTGCCGAATATAACAGTGGCCTCAAAATAAAATTTCCGAAAACTTGAAAATCGGATGTTTATCGATTAAAGTTATCTCCCGGTTATTTATATTCGACTGTTTTACTATATATTTTAGCTTCCGATTATATCATTTTTTGCACTCAGTAAACTGTGTACATTCATTTGCATAAATCGGGTGTTTTGGGTAACCGATAGGATTCCGAATATAAAGTATTCGGAAGTTTGACTTATTTAATTATCTCCGAATATATCATTTTTTTCACTCAGTAAACTGTGTACATTCATTTGCATAGATCGGGTGTTTTGGGTAACCGATAGGATTCCGAATATAGAATATTCGGAAGTTTGACTTATTTAATAACCTCCGATTATTGTATAATAATTTGTTGCTTTCATATGCAGGCCGTTGAAGAGTTTGTTGATGACTTCTATTTGAGGCCCGGCACTTCCCTATACTATGCAAACGATTTGGTATACTCATTACTACTTTTTTCTTTTTTTCAAAATTTATATGTTAAATGGTTATGCTTATTAGGTTTGTTTTGTTTTATGCACGTTTAGACATTTGGAAGTAAGAAGGAGGCAAAGGAATGGCTTATGAACAAGGAAAAAGATAACATGTGCGTGGTAGTTCAAAATAATCATGTTAGTGACACTCGATTTGAAATGATTTGTGAGCGAGGTGGGACGCGAAAGAGTCACGAGGGAAAGAATAGTAAGTACATACGGAAGACGAATAGGAAATACCGAAGCAATACCAAGAAGATAGGATGCCCATTTAAGATTGTCTTCTATAAGCCCGATGGTATTAAAGGTAAAGAGTATAAAATGTATAAAGTTGATAATGGTTGTCACAACCATGATGATCCGTTGGATTTAATTGGACATGTAATGGTTGCCAAGTTAAAACCACATCAAATGCAGACGGTGAGGTCTATGCGGATCCAAAAAGCGAGTGCGATCTTAAGTAAAATAAAGGCGGACGATCCCGACAACTTGTCTTCTTTGTCTACAATTAAGTCGGCCCTAGCTACGATCAAAAGGACTGATTGGGATGGTAGAACGGTCATGCAACAATCGGAGTGGTTAGCGGAGTTACACGGCTACACCTTGAGAAGGGAAGAAAAGGATGGTATAGTGGTTCGTATTTTCTTGGCACATCCCGAAATGATCCAATTGGCTCAATGCTTTCATCAAATGTTGTTGATAGATGCTACTTATAAGACAAACAAGTATAACATGCAGTTGTTGAACATTGCTTTCCATACTTCGGACAAAAACACGTTTACGATTGCATGGGGTTTAATGGATCATGAGAACAATGTGAGTTTCATTTGGATGTTGGAGACGTTGAGGTCCATTTATAACGGTGATAATTTTCCAAGGGTTATTGTAACGGATAACGATCAAGCCTTAATGCATGCAATAGCGGTAGTGTTTCCGGAAGCCCAAAACTTGCAATGTACGTGGCACATTCAATGCAATCTCAAAACCAATTGCCATCATCATTTCCAAGCTAAAAGACCAAGGAAGGGTACCAAGAGGTCAAAGGAAGAGGATGAGCGCATTAGTAAATTAACCTTGGAAGAACGTAAGGAAGAGGATAGGCTATTTGAAGAAAAGTGGAAGGAGGATGGAATAATTTGGAAAATGTTCATGAAAGCATGGGACAAAATCGTTTGGTCGATGACCGAGGAAATTTACGAATGTAACTTGAAGAAATTTGAGGATGAATACAGCACGGACTACCCAAAACCGGTTGAGTATTGTAAAACACAATGGTTAACGATTAAGGAGAGGTTTTGTGTTTGCATGGACATATGAATATCGTAACTTCAAGAACGAGGCGACAAGCATTGCGGAGGGGTCTCATGGTCGACTAAAGAAAATACTAATTGGTAGTCAAAATGGAGTTGTGTCGATCCAAGAAGCAATCCATGAATTCACCAATCGTGATCTCGTAAAGATTAGGAAATGTATGCAATTTAGTGTACACCAATTCCCGATGGAACATATTAAGGAAAAATTGCTTCTAAGGGGAGTTGTTCATAAAGTTTCAAGATGGGCAATAAATCGCATGATGAAACAATTGAAGTTATATAAAACTTATGATGACGAGAATACGGTTTGTGTTTGCAAGGATATGATAGGTATTGGACTCCCATGTCGTCATAAGTTGGGTAGGTATGTTGAAGTGATTGACATCGATGATATTCACCCATTTTGGAAGCAATTAAATTTCACTCCGAACACCCCTAGTTGATGGTCCGTCTTTCTTCGAGTCGGAATTGTATGCACGAATAGCCGAGCGTTACGCTACATCAAACGGCACCAAAAAGCAAATATTGATGCATAATTTGGAGGAAGCCCTTCACCCTTGTTTAAGGGAGGTTGATGAACCTATTAAGCAAAAGAACACCGGTAGGCCGAACACCGAAGTGTCGAGGACCATCCAAAGAAAAGAGTTGAAGGAGTATTTGTCTAATAAAAGAATATTGTCTAGGCACGAGTGTTCGGAAGCCGAATTTGAAGATGAGCCGGAACCTAAGAAAAGAGGTCGTCCAAGAAATGATCAAAGTGGACCAACCACCCGACAAGTAAGGCCAAAGATCTCTACAGAGCCTTCTCAAGTAAGTCAACCCAATGTTGTCGAAGAAGTTGTTGAGCAAATGAACGCCTCGCAACAAACCCAACCAATGGAAATTCTTACTATAAAAGAGGACAAAGGTACTCTTCGTTGCCCTAGAGATCTTAATGGAAGACCAAATCGATCCACATATACAATATACAAAGAGTATTTGGAACAACTCCCTCCACTTATCATTCCATTTGTTTTGTCGACCGACGAGGTTGATGGGGATGGAAATTGTGGGTTTCACGTTGCTACGGAACAAATGGGTTACTTTAGAGAGGCGGATATCGAAGATGTCACCCAATGCCAATATTTAAGAAATAAGATGGCGGTACAACTAGTGAAGGACAAGGGTTTTTATATGGAGATGATGAGGCGAGGAGATAGATACGACAAAGAACAAGAGTTCAAAGACTTAGTTGCGCGTGTGAAGTGTCGAAAGGGATTGAAGACAATCGGATCCAAGTATTGGATGACAATGCCTAAATTTGGATATCTCCTAGCGGACGTTTTGAATTGCGTGGTACATTTCTTCGTTCCTCCTATGTATGGACTTAGCATGACGTTTGCACCCACAAGAACGGCTTGCGACGAGTCGGTTAAAGATAGAAGAATCGTAATGGCATTTGTGAATGAAATGCATTTTATCGGTTTAAGAGTAAAGAAAGATTGTCCGTTACCTCCGTTGAGTAAGTGGCACGATTACTTCCCGATGAACCATTGCAAGGATTGGGTGAAACAATATGAGTCCAACATGGTTGATTGGGATCGTGTTATGGACAACAACTTTCCCGCTGAGTTACTCGAATTGATCCCCTCGGATGATGACGATGTTTGATCGTTTTTTTTCGAGGCACGATTATAATTTTTTTTGAAACTATGTAATCGGAACAACAGTATTATAACACTTCAATACGATTAATCATATTCGGGAATTCCATATTTTATCAAACCGCCGATTAATATTAAAAATTTGAATTTACAGCACTCAAACATCACATGTTATTCTTTTTTCCCAGTCCGAGATGCAACAATCAACGCGGCTTCGAAATGTAGAAACGACTCTCCTCTCCACTTGGAATAAGCATCTTGTGCCGCAAACCTGTCGTCTCTGTGCCTAGCAAGAATACGGTTGTACTCGGTGCACAATTTTATAACATGGTGCACCCTTGAAGAAACATGGGATGGTTCATAATTGTGGCGTGGCTTCTTGTACTTACCAACAAAAGGACCCAATGAAACGTTAATCCAAAATATACGATCGTCCTGCTGTTCTTTGGGTAGATCTTTCACAATGTAATAATTTTTTATCCATTCGGTCTCTTCCTCAACTTTTTTAATCTTTCTCTATGATGGAATTGTTCTTGACCTCGCTTCTTAGCCTTGATTTCCTCTTCCTCCTCCTCCGTTGCCACTAACGATGGTTTAATTTTTTTGGGTTGTTTGTTCCTTTTTTGTATTTCTTCTTCCCTTGCTGCAATTGATGTAGTTGTTCGCTTGCATCTTCGAAGTATGTTGTCGATTGATGATGGACTTGCCATTGAAAAGGTTTTTCATTCAGATTTGTTACTCAATAATAACTGAGAGGGGTTACCCTCCTTATATAGATTAGAGTTCCAACGGATCTAATTTTTGAAAATATGGCCGTTGAGGTTTCTGAAAATATGGCCGTTGAGGTTTCGTATCATTGGTGCACTACAATCGGTTTTTAACGATACACGTATTACCTCCGAATAAGACATTCGGTGGAAAACTTAAATTCTTATCTACCGATTAAGTTGGTATTTCTAAACACGACTATATTATTCGGAGGATAATTGTTTTGTAAAGTTCCGAATGTACGATGGCCCAAAAATCAGAATTTGGGAAAAACTTATACTTTTCAAATTTTGAAATTGAAATAATCGGAAGTATAATTAGTTACCCAAACTTCCGAATATGGGCTGTCTAACATTCTATATTGGCCCTTGGAACCACCTAGAGCCAAGGAATGGTTTGTTTTGAACTTGCTATATTCGGAGGATAATTGTTTTGTAAAGTCCCGAATGTACGATGGCCCAAAAATCAGAATTTGGGAAAACTTATACTTTTCAAATTTTGAAATTGAAATAATCGAAGTATAATTAGTTTCCCAAACTTCCGAATATGGTCTGTCTAACATTCTATATTGGGCCCTTGGAACCACCTAGAGCCAAGGCGTGTTTGTTTGAACTGCTATATTCGGGGATAATGTTTTGTAAAGTCCCGAAGTACGATGGCCCAAAAATCAGAATTTGGGAAAAACTTATACTTTCAAATTTTGAAATTGAAATAATCGGAAGTAATAGTTTACCCAACTTCCGAATATGGGCTGTCTAACATTCTATATTGGCCCTTGGAACCACCTAGAGGCCAAGCGTGGTTTGTTTTGAACTTGTTATATTCGGAGGATAATTGTTTTGTAAAGTTCCGAATGTACGATGGCCCAAAAATCAGAATTTGGGAAAAACTTATACTTTTCAAATTTTGAAATTGAAATAATCGGAAGTATATAACATTATATTGTCTTCCGAATAAATACTGGCCCCAAAATGGGATTTTTCCTATATCAGAAATTTTGAGATTTTTCAATATATATATATATATATATTCGGTAGTGAGTGTACTTCCGAATACTGTGTGTCTACTTAAATATATTCGGGAGACAAAAAATTCATTAAACTACTGATTATTACCAGTTTGTATCCAGGAAGATATGACCAACAATATTCGGCCGATAACCATCAAATATTTCTCCCGAATACTGTCGATGTTCTTGAGAAATGAAGAACACGACTACATTCGGAAGTAAAGGAGCATGAATATCGCCCGAATCTGGATAAATAACCGAAAACCCTAGAATTATTTTTTCTCGATTCGCCGAATTAAAGCGAAATAAACCCCAAAAATGATAGTTCTTACCTAATTGGGGCCATTTGACTTTGGAGCGGAATTTTTTTTTCTTCCACAATCGAAAGATAATAGGAAACTGGAAGAAGAAGAGTTGAAATGAGTAGAATTGTTTTTGATTTGGTTTTCATACAGTTTTACCATAAGGGCATTTATGTAACTTCAATATCATATAGGGTACCCCTTAACTAGAGTCTTTGGCTGGGTATAAATTGATGGCCCCTAAATCCTTTGGGGTGGCCCCTAAAAACGCTAGGATAATTTGATCCGCTGAGTACCTATATCTTTATGGTTAGTGGAGAAGAGCCATCCATTCAGATTTGTCATAAAATAGAGATTAAATGATTCCCCTTGCATCTGTAGGTGTTTCGAAGAGGAAAACTCTCTTTTTCTCGCATGCCTGCAGAGTGGGGTTTTAGAGTGTAGAACCCTATTGGGGTTTACAATAGTTTTCACTTTCGGTTTTCACTTATCTTTTTAGGATAAAAAAAGCGCGGGAGGCATCCTTCGATTCCTTCCTAACCAGAAAAAACCCTAACAAGTTTATTGTGGAAGTAGAATGGGTTGGTCACACCCAGAGATTCCTCTCGAAGATTTACTAAAACTGATTAAAGGGTTTATAGATATAATGATTTTAGGTTCTGGTTATCAATCATCTGGTTCTATTGCTACTTGGGATTCTCATAACATCCAGAAATGTATACAATGGGGTATTTTCTATGAAAATGTAAGTACT
This sequence comes from Papaver somniferum, assembly GCF_003573695.1. NCBI lineage: Eukaryota > Viridiplantae > Streptophyta > Magnoliopsida > Ranunculales > Papaveraceae > Papaver > Papaver somniferum. The sequence goes on from NW_020622492.1 coordinate 19,316,639, forward strand.
ACTCAAAATTATTAGTTTGAATAAAACATTTCGATAATTAGTCGCTAGATAAAACTTGATCACATTTGATTTGATTATATGTGTTAATTGTTCTGAGGGTACTTGACCTAGACTTGACTCTGTTGACTTGTTTGATATGAGTATAATCTTCAGGTATTTAAGGGGTTAGAAAGTGCAGATGATTATACAGGCTCAGTAAGGGAACTTGATGCAGCTCTACTCGAAATGACATCTAATTCTTATTTCCCCCAGGTTTACTGAAACTCATATCTATGTTTTCTTTTTAGTACGAAAAAATTTAGTCTTTTTTTTTCTTTGCTTACTGATCGGGATTACTATGATTTCTAGGGAATTAGACATCTATCATCTGCAACTCTAATGAAAGGGAGAGACTTAATAATGAGACATCTAATTCAGACGTTGCCCCTAAGAGATGTACATTTTACTGCTTTACTGACGGCAACTGTTGAATTGGAACTTGATAACCTTAAAAGAGCGGAATATGATTTTCTTAGTGTTTACTTTGAGAAGTTGTTGCTGCACAGTACATATTGTAATACTCGAGCACCTCAGTCTGTTTCAAATGTTAAGGTGCAGGGCAATTGCATCAATGATCCTTCGGAATTTGTAATTCAAGAGATCTTAGAGAGGGAAATTTCAGTGTCTCGTGTACTGTCAGTTGAAACTGGGTTGACTATTCTTTCAAAGAGTCTAACATGTGGAGAATTGGTCGGGAAGGAGAGCAGTCTATTGGAAATGCAATCACAGGATGGCACTTTTCTTGTGTAAGTATGTAGTACTATCTATGTTTGCTTTGTGTAATATGTAGTACCTTTTACTTTGTTTGTTTTTTGTGAAATGTAGTACCTTCTCGTTGCTGCCTTTCTTATAAAACAGCATTGCTTTATTCAAGTTATTGAATCCAAATGCATAAACGGATACAGTATGATTACTTTGCTAAAATTATATTGTTTTTTACCGTCTGGTTCATCAAATATATCTAATTACCCTGTAACCCAATTACAGGGAATTTCAATTACTTTGAGCCAAATATGCATAAAGGTGTACTACTATCCTAACCAATCATTTTCATGTGAACTTATGGTTTTTACTTGCAAACAGGAGCAAAGAGCAGTTGGCTGAATTTGAGTTATGGAATAAGTGGAGATCAAGGGGCCTTTCCTATCTGCTTGACGAAAGGACTATTAAATTGGTGTCAGGTGCTAAGTTAATATTTTCATCCCCTGAAGTTCAATGGATTCAGGTGTTTGAACGATTGAACACTTCCAATGGTGATGAATTGCTTGAAATAATAGTAAGTTGGTTCGACTATTTCCTAGAGATGCAATTATTTTTAAGAATTGACACTAATAATCCAGAATAAATCAATAAAGTTTTCTCTAGAATGTGCAACCAAACACCTGTGAACAGTTTACAGATCATTAAGATTTGTTTTGGGAATAGAAGTTGTACTTGGTAGGAGAAAATATCTGCCAGAGACACCTGTTACCCTTTTGAAATCAGAATCATGTACAATAAGACTAATACTGATGCTTAAATTGTAACAGGAGCTCTGTTTGTTAGGTTACATTTCCAGCAGCTGGAATCCTCTAATCGAACACGTCATGTCAGTTTCTTATGACATTTGTTCCAAATCAATAAACTACCATGAAATGTTCAACCTACTGCAAGAGAGATCTCAAGTTCCTCACTGTAAAGAAGAAACAAGGAATTCAAAGGTATTTCTTACTACAACTTTTCATACATTAGAATCTTTACATTCTAGTTTCATATTTTGAGTTTACGAGTTCTCATCCATGCTTCTTACATTTGTAAGTTAGTTGGGTGTTCTTAGAATTTTGTGATTTCTGTTTGTCTCGGAATGCTCATAATAGGAAAATGACATTCTTGAATATTTGGCGGTGTTAATGAGGAGTCAATCTCACGCGTTTTGGAAATTATCACCAATTCTTCCAGCAATTGCAATTCCTATCTGGTATGTAATCGTATCACTTCAGTTAATATCACTTGTAAGAGTAAATAACCCATGTATAGTGAGGCAACTTCTTAACAGATACTCACCTTACTGTGCCTGCATATTAGGCACATATCTGTGCCTATTGCATGCATTTGAACTAACTCCAAAAACATTTCTACGCAGGTCACCCTTATTCAAATTGTACTTAACTGGGATAGGGGCAATGTTCAAAGGAAATCTTTACAAAACAAGGTTATTCCCATAAACCATGTAACCTTTTTCTTCTAGTAAGAATGAATGCTTTGGGATAACATTTCTATCCTTTGCTATGCCTGGGATGATCTTCCCTGCAGGTGCTGCAGCTGCACACGAGAGGTGAAGGAGCACGAGGACTGTAAGTTAATCCTAATGAAGCAATACTGATACTGAGAGTCAGTTGTCATATTAAGGAAATATTTTGGAACCATTTGTATGAAGGAATTGAATATTCAGAGAAATGGAACTTTGGAACCCAAATCCGTAAGAAAAGACTGACAACAGGACCCGTAATCCTGATTCTAGTGAGCTGGAAAACCAGAAATAGCTTATTTACCAAGTTTTAGTGCTGGATAGATCCATAACTTAATTGACACCCATATATCAATGCAAATATGGCCTGGAAAGACATCAGCCCATATTATGTCATTTTCATATCAACTCCGTTGAACTTGTTAACCAATTATGGTAATAAACTCAAAGGTTCATTTGATTTATTAAGATATCCGAACTAGAAAACAACTAGCATATTTTGTTGCCAAATGGGGTCTCTGTTTATCGCTATTGAGGGGTGTTTAGAGTTTTTTGGTTGATCTAGGCTGCTCCTAACTGTTACCCAGCCAGGCTCGTGTTTGATGCAAATTAAGATGGCAACTAGGCGGCCCAAGTTTCTTTTCATTTCCAATTAACCTTTTGCATCTACCTACTCCAAGAAAAAACTAATTAAACAGATGTCATTACATTGTTTAAGATAATTCAGTGTTACCATATTCTAACCTAGAAGAGAGAAAAAACAATTGTTTTATAAAATGTGCATGTAGCATGCATAGTTCAGTTTTTTTTTTTTTTTTTTTTTTCATGTTTCTCTGTCTTTGTGTTGGATATGTTATGTTTCATATATCTCCAGGTGACCTTGCTGAAAGGATTTGGTGTCTTGTCGTTTTCAATATCCATGGTTCACATCAAAGAGCCATTACTAGTTGCAATCTTGACTCATTAGGGTAAGAAGCCTTTTGAACAACCACGAGGACCGACTGTGAGACACTGGTGGTGTGACTATTGATTTTGTGGTAGGCCAGACCTCTTCAAAAGCTACTTCAGGGTTAAGGAACTCGGATAAAAACAACTCTCGAGTGCTTCATGAAAGGCGAGGAAGTTTGGAATGACAGGAGGCTTATTAGGCATGGGTATTGAAGACGCTGGTTGTAGAACAGGAGCTGTCTTTATGCACTTGGTACGAGACTCCATCTGGCAAGAAACCCCCATTGAATTAGGACATTAAAGCAGACGTAGCATTGGCGGTAATCTTAGAGGTAGAATACACAGCCATGATCCTTGCATTGATCAGGACATTTAAGCTCCAGCTGTTTGGAACAAAGTCAAAGAATCGTATAATTTTTTTTTTGAGATAAGGTAGATATATAGAAATAAAACAGAGTCTGCTAATCATTTTATTCTGTCTCGTTTGAGACAGACTCCAAATGAGCTATCCTAATTCTTTTTTGAACATAAGGTAGATATATAGAAATAAAACAGAGTCTGCTATCATTTTATTCTGTCTCGTTTGAGACAGACTCCAAATGAGCCATCCTAACAATGGCTGAATCAGACGGATTAGCTTCTTCAGGTGACATTGTTACTTGAAGTACTAGCATTGTATGCTTTTACAGAGTCGTATGTAATGCTAGGAATTAAAAATGAACCCAAGTCTTCCAAGATAGATCTGTAGTTGAAGTTCTTCCTTTCTTTGCTAATAAATCAGCTGCCCCATTTGCTTTTCTATTGATTTGCTAATTTCATTGCTTCATCTAAGATTGCTATGCACTGCCACTGGATGAACTACTCTTTCCCTACACATACAGAATTGTGGATAAGTTATCCCCTTCAATGACCAGATTTGCAATTTTTCTTGATATGTCCCATTTTATTGCCTGTAGCAAAGCTACATTTTTTGCTGATACTGCTCTCAAGATTCCCATTTCCGCTCCTCCGAAATTTCATGTCCGCACAATGATACCAAAACCAGCATTAGTAAGTGCAGAAATCCAAGATACATCACAGTTTGTATTATTAGTATGTACATCAGGTGTTTTCCAAATATTATCTCTATGAATAGTTTTTATTATTGATTGTTGTTTTGAGAAATCAGTGGTAGGATGCCAGTGAGCATAATGTCTTGTTATCAGCATAGCTGATTGTGAAGGAGAGCATTGTCTATTCTCAAAAATTCCGGAGCATCTTTCCTTCCATATGAACCAACATTTCCTTTTCTTTTTTGGAAAATAGACGATAATAAAAGGACTAACTAGTCAGGTAAAGAGCTTGACTAGCATAACATTTTACAAACGCATCAATGTCACGGAATAGCTCTGTTAACTCATAGTTTTGAGGATTAGAGTTATAATTTGAGGCTATCTCCTGCCTTAGGGATTTACATTCAAACTTGCGAAAATAGGAAAGGTAATCGACATAGTTATCTAGTAGTGCATTGTTGGACTGGTACTGGCAATTGCTCCACTTCTTCTTCAGATCTTTTATCAGCTTATCTTCCACCTGGATATTGCAGGTTCTTTCATTGTGCATTTGTTCCCACTTCATTGCTGCAATTACGCCAAGTGTGTTTCCTTCGTGTTTTAATTCTACTCTGTAGGTGAAGACGTCTTCAACTGCAAAAATAACAATAAACAAATATTGTCTAGGGTGAGATTGATAACTACACTGAATAATGACAGACCGAGTCTTTAGGGGGACTCTTAACCGAAGAGTTTGCAAATGAGTTTTTGTTGGGTTTCTATTGAGAGTATAGGTTGTGGAAGGTGGTTCAGTTTGTTTAACGTGATGAGTGATTTGATTGATTGGCGTCTCAGGTTTGATATGTACTGCTTGGAAACTTTTGGCACATCGTGTTTCCCATATAAACCAACAGGCCGTCGCTTCAAGTCTTTCCCTCGTACTATTTTCCTTGACAGTATTTCCTACATTGACAAACCAGTTTTCAATCCATTGTTGAATTGTTACATCAGCTGTATTGGGATTTCTGCATCCTAATCCAAACCAGACTGCCCTACTAAAAGTTCAGTGGAGAAAATAATGTGAGATTGATACATTATGAGTCCCGCAAATGCAACATAAGGGGAGATGTTGGCTATTCTAGTGCTCAATTTAGTCTTAACTGGGAGGATATCACTATAGCATTTCCAGATAAACACCTGTATTCGAGTGAGAACATCCGGATTCCAAATCTTTCTCCATATTGGGTTGGGTTGTGGTGTCTGTGGGATCGACTGATCTGGCAGAGTCAGACACCTATATAACAGATTTGACTGTGAGATTCCCATTTGGGGTGTACGACCTACTTAGCTTGTCTTGTTGGTTTGTTGAGGTGCTGAGGTCTATAGACTGTATATTTTCTAGTGCTACAGGTTGAAACACTTGTTGTAGAATGTTGGCATTCCACTCTCTAGTTTTCCCATTTAAAACTTCACTCACCAAGCCCAGGAAGACAGGTAACTTATGCTCAATCTCAGCCTCTTTTCACAATGATGGACCAGACCGGTAACTTATGCTCAAGACTCGTTTCCAGCAGAAGAGAACTGCTAACCCACCAAGAACTAAGTGGTGGAACCTTAAGGAAGATGTAGAGCGAACCTTCAAAGAAAAAGCGCTCTCGGAAGGTGTGCTCTGCGAGGATGGTGAACCTGACCAGATGTGGAAAGAAACTGCTGGCCGGATTCGACAGCTAGCAGTGGAAGTGTTGGGTCAGGCAAGAGGAAGCGGTAAGCGGGACCCGAAAGAATTTTGGTGGTGGTCAGAGGAAGTGCAGCAAGCAATAAGACACAAAAAAGATTGCTTCCGGAAACTCCAAGCACTTGAAAGCGACGAAAACAACCGGAATTACAAGATGGCGAAAAGTCGGGCAAAGCGAGCTGTAAGGGTGGCAAAAGGTCGTGCTTATGAGGACTTCTACCATAAACTAAACAATAGAGAAGGATAACAAGACATATACAGGACTGCACGGCTGCGCGAACGGAAGATTCGTGACCTTGTCCAGGTCAAATGTATTAAGGCCTCAGACGACCGCGTACAAGTGGAGGATGTAGAAATTAAAGCTCGTTGGAAGGATTACTTCAACAACCTTTTCAATGGAGAAAGCGATATCCCAACCAACACCCTTGAGGGCGTTGCCGAGCGTGTGGATTCGTTTGAGGACGTCATGGTCTGTAGCATTCATGAGAGTGAAGTAAAGGAGGCCTTGAAAGGAACCAAAAGAGGAAAGGCCTTGGGTCCGGATGCCATACCGACTGAGGTGTGGAAATGCCTGGTTAATGGGATAACTTGGCTGACCAAGTTATTCAATAACATCTTCCGGTCAAACCGAATGTCGGACGAGTGGCGTCGAAGCGTGATCGTCCCAATCTTTAAAAACAAAGGAGACATCAGAATTGCTCTAACTATATGGGAATCAAACTGACGATCCATACACTCAAGTTGTGGGAACGCGTCATTGAACGACGGTTACGCAGACAAACCAACGTCTCACCAAACCAATTTAGATTTATGCCGGGAAGATCGACTACAGAGGCGATTTTCCTAGTTAGACAACTTATGGAAATATACAGGGAGCAAAAGCGGGACCTGCACATGGTCTTTATTGATCTGGAGAAGGCCTACGATAAAATACCCCGTGAAGTAATGTGGTGGGCTCTTGAACAAAAAAAGGTATCACCGAAGTACATAAACTTAATCAAGGATATGTACAAGGGCACAGTCACCGGTGTCCGGACGAGCGGCGGAGTCTCAACCGACTTCTCGATTAAGATAGGGCTTCACCAGGGATCATCCTTGAGCCTATATATTTTCGATTTAGTGCTAGATCAAGTTACGAGAGAAATTCAGGGTGAGATCCCCTGGTGCATGGTCTTTGCAGACGATGTGGCGCTTATCTGCAACTCAAAAGAAGATATAGAGGAAAAACTGGAATTGTGGCGCTAGACTCTAGAATCGAAGGGCTTCAAACTTAGTAGAACAAAAATCGAGTATCTGAAGTGCGATCTCAGCGATTCCGGGAGAGTTGAAGGGGAAATTCTGCTGGATGGACAACCTGTACCAAGGAAAGAATCGTTTCGTTATCTGGGATCGATACTCCAAAGTAATGGGGGCATCGAGGAGGATACTCGCCATCGAACTCAATCTGGCTAGGGGAAATAGCGTCTGGCGTCCTTTGTGACCGCAAAGTGCCGCTAAAGCTTAAAGGTAAGTATTACAAATCCGCGATCAGGCCTGCAATGTTATACGGTGCAGAGTGTTGGGCGATAAACAGCCGGGACACTTTGAGACCGAAGAGTACCGAGATGCGGATGCTGAGGTGGGCATGCGTACATACGAGGCATGACCGTATCAGGAATGAGTACGTACGTAAGAAACTTATGGTAGCTACAATCAAGGAGATGCTTGCACAGCATCAGTTGCGCTGGTTTGGGCATCTCCAGCGAAGACCGCCTGATGCCCCTATGCGAGTAGGTCGCATCAGGCGCGCTGAAGGAAGGATGCAACGCAGAGTCCGACCGAAGCTAACTTGGACGAGTGTGTAAAGAATGACTTGAGTAACCGAAATCTTTCACCAGAGCAGGCGTTGGACATACAGACATGGAGAGCGGCAATACGCGTGGAAGAGGTGGGTTTCAGGTATGTAGGCTAACAACCTTCTCCTTTATTTCCTATAATTTTCTTTACAACCCAATCAGTGAACACGTAAAGGAAACCCTGCAGTTTGTGAAGGGGGGGGGGGGGGGGGGGGGGGGGGGGGAATCCCCCTGTAGCGCTGCAGTTGGCAGGATTGTGAAGGGGAAACACCCCGTAGCTTCTGGAACCGAGACATGGTGTAAGTATATCCGCATTAATGGTCGAGAATTCGTAATCCCATCAACACGGTGATTACTGTCCATCAGGTCCAAAAACAAAAACAATCGCTACGCGGGTAGCGCCAAGTATTTTTGCTTGTCGTAGTGCAAGTTGTGCAAGGCTCGGACAGGCCGGCGTAAAACCCTATGTTCGACTCTTAAGAGATATTCTCTAGTCGACCCGGTATTTGCTTCTGGAAAAGACTTTGGATTTGGAGCAGATGGGTCTTATGGACTTAGGATTCCGAAGTGACCCTTACACCTGGACAAACGATCAAATGGAGAAAGATAACATTCTAGAGATACTAGATAGGGCACTGGCAACCCAACTTTGGCGCACTGCAAATCCACATGCAACAGCTCATCTTCCGAGAATAGCATCTGATCACGCCCCAATCTTACTGCAAGTAAAAGCAATGGACTGGCAAGGAACAAAAAACTAAAAATTTGAACATATGTGGCTTACTCATCCCCAACTCAGGCAAGTGGTTGAATTAGCATGGGCACGATAGTAAGATATCGAACCTTCCCTTGACCTTCAGCTAAATCTCATAACAACCGGTCAAACCCTATTGAAATGGAATAAGGAAACTTTTGGCCACCTGCCGACTATGATCAAGAATTCAACAGCCAAGATAACAATTTCCCAACATCAGTGTGCTATCCAATCTGGTAACAATCTGGAATTTTGTTTGGCTCAGGAAAAACAACTAAGAATCGATAATGCAGAATTGATACAATGCCATGCAACATACTGGCAACAAAGATCCAGAATTCAGTGATTACAATCAGGCGATATCAACACAACCTTTTTCCACATTAAAGAAACCATCCATAGGTCCTTTAACAATATAAAACAACTGCAAGATTCAAAAAACACTGGGTTAATAAGAAGGAGGGCGTAGTTCAACTCATTCTTTACCATTACACTCAACAATACACAACACCACCTACAGTGATAGATGATCTTTTTACAAATATCAACTTAATAATAACTCCCAGACAATCCTTCCTACTTACTAAAGAGGCAACTACAAAAGATTTCAAGCAATCCCTATTCTCCATAAATTCCGAGAGTGCTCTTGGTCCAGATGGTTATACAAGTAAGTTTTTCAAGGTTTTATGTGAAACAACTCCATCAATTTATAACAATGGTTAGAAGTGTTTTTAATGATCTTAATATGCATCCTCTCATGAATTACACAAACATAACACTAATACCTGAAGTAGATCATCCATCAAAACCTTAACAGTTCAGACCCATAGGGCTCTGTAATGTCACATATAGAATCATTGCAAAAAATCCTAGTTAATCGACTATGACCCCTACTCCCTTTCTTAATAAGCCCATTTAAAAGTTCCTTTTTACCACTAAGATCGATTCACGATAACATAGCAATCACTGGAGAGCTATTCCACCATATCAGAACCTCAAGCCTCACCAAAGATCCTAAAATAGCTCTCAAACTGGATATCCAAAAAGCCTACGATGGTTTAGACTGAGAATTCATCAAAACTGCATTTACTAGGCTTGGATTTCCACGACCTTTATAGATTACATCATGTTATGCATCACATCTGTTACATACTCGATCAACATAAATGGCACACCTCATGGTTACATCAACCCAGACAAGGAGACTCGCTTTCCTCCTATATTTTCATAATATGTGCAGAAATCCTGTCCAAAAATTTAGAAAACCTTCAAAACCAAAAAATGATTCGAGGACTTAACATATCAAAAAAAAAAAATCACACCGCACATTAGTCATCTGATGTATGCTGACGACCTACTAATCACTTAGAAAGCCTCTCCCCAGAGTAACCTCCATCTTAAAAACCGGCTTCACTCTTATAGCACTTCAGCGGGACAAGTAATCAAAACTTCCAAATCAGTAATCATTCATCACCCGAGATTGGATCCGATCAAAGTGAGTAACCTTCAGCAATTTTTTGATATGACGAAACATCAAAGCCTCCAACCTATTTTGGAGTCCAATTCAAACAAGTAAGAGCATCTAATCACACTTTCACGCCTATCCTTCAAATATTAACACGAAAAGCTAAAGGATGGATGACAAAATATCTAACTCTTGCTGGAAGACTCGTCCTCATTAAAACCTCCCTAATACACACCTCAAACCACCTTATGCAAACACAAAACCTACCCATCAATTTCCACAAACAAATAGATCATATCACCAGGAATTTTTTTGGGACATGATTCGTTAGACAAAAAACTTCACCATATTGGTTGGGACAAAGTAGAAAAATCGATATCTGAGGGAGGGCTAGTAATAAGAAAAAGCAGTGATCATAAAAAGGATCTTCTCATGAAAAGAATTTGAAAATTGCATGAATAACCTAACTCCATCTGTGGAAGTCTTTTCAACGAGAAATATCTAGATCAGCAACCAATTCTACAAGGCATCGATACTATACCTTCTTCCTCCAACGCTCAATGGAGACAATTGGCATCAATCGTCCCTGCAATGCAACAATTGATATTTCATCGTATTGGAAATGGACTATCAACACCTATAGAAGCCATCTGGATTCCATATTCTCAAAATTTGGGCCCAACACAGTGCTACCTAATCTGAAAGGTAGCTAATCTCATCGATCCAATCTCTAATAATTGAAACTAGGAAAAATTAAACACTTTACCCAATCATATAACCCAAAAATCATAAACATCCACCTTCCCCAAGATAACCCCCAAGACAAAATAATCTGGTCGCACTCAAAATCAGGAAAATACGCTACTTTATCGGGATACAAATTTCTAACCCATGGTCAACTTACTTATACCCCTCCCCCCTACTAAATTTCTGTGGAATTTACCGTGTCCACCAAAAATTCAAATTTTCTTGTGGAAATCAATCAATGAAGGTCTACCAAACTTCTCTCTCCTATATCACATCCATTTGACCAACTCCGACATTTTCCCCTTATACAACGCTGATCCTGAATCAGCGATTCACCTTCTAATTCACTTCCCAATAGCGACTACATCTTGGAATTACTTACTCACACAAATATCAACCACATCAAACTCCAATCATACCCCCACATTGGTTTTAACTCCTCAGATAACCATTTCCCAGATCTTACAAAAATCAACACCAACATCTGTTATCTATTCTTTCTGTTTTCTATTCTGGACCTTATGGTTGGCTAGGATGACCTAATATACCGCCAAAAGTAAAAAACATCAGAAGAAATCTTAACTTGGACTTAAAAAAAACAACAAGCATACTCTGCACCGCAAGATTCCTTACCTCCCGTTCTACCAGGAGATTCACCGACACCTAACCGCCCAAGAAACAACAAAAGGATTTTAACAATATCAGTAGGATGGTCAACCCCAGACATGAAATGGATTAAGACTAACATAGATGAAGCAGCCAAGGGTCATCCGGGTTTCTCCGGTGCAGGTTTCATTTGCAGGAACTCCGGTTCACAAATTGTTGTGGCTCTAGCTCAACCTCTAGGAATTACGACAACTTTAACTGCAGAAACTTGGGCTATTATTTTGGCATCAAGAACAACAATAGAAAGGAAATGGACAAAAGTAATATTCGAGACATACTCAGAAAACCTTTTGCGCTTCATCACATCCCCTACTCCCCCACCTTGGAACATCTCAGGGATGATCGAGGAAATAAAAAATATAATGCAACAGACCCCGCAGGCTGCTATCCAACACAACTACAGAGAAGGAAATCAAGCAGCAGATGGCCTAGCCAACCATGCAGCAGATGGAAGTCAAATGCGAAATTTCTCAACCAAAATTTGGGACCAGGCAATCCCGGATTTTCTCAGTCAAATTATTTACCATGACTTTGTGGGTACCACATACCCACGTCAAATTGTAACCTAATCTTATTTTAATAAATGCATGCTTCAAAAAAAAAAAACTTAGGATGTTTGTTGTGGTAGGTTTTATCTGCGCAGGGGTCAACTGATTTAGTTGCTTGAGTAAAACCCAATTGTGTTTCCTAAGTTTAACATTCTCTCACGTACCTATTTTTCAGGTGCTCCATTTTTTGACCTATTCTAATCCAACATTTAGAAACTTCCATAACCAATATATATTCTCCTTCAGTTTATCTATACATAGGGGAGAAATACCTTTGAAGTATTTTTCCTCAATCACTCTGGCCCATAATTATTTAGGGTTCCGAACCAACCTCCAGGTTGTTTTTTTTATTACCACCTTATTAAAATTTTCTCTAAAACCCAAACCCCCTGAAATCTTTTGAGATGCACACAAACCCCCATCCTTTGAGGCATAAACCTATGCCATCCTCTCTGGAATGACCACACCAATAAGCCATATTTTTATTGTCCATTCTCTTAGAAATTGTCTTGGGTATGATGAAGCAGGTCATATGGTAGGTTTCTGACGAGTCACCCACATGTTTTATCATGACTCATTTCCCCTCCCCAGAGAGGAGTTTAGCAGTCCATCCCGCCAAATGATACTTATGTTTTTCGGCTAACGATTCAAAATATTTGACCTTAGATTTCTGAGTAAAGAGTGGGAATCCTAAGTATTTGTCTTCTAGATTTATTCATCCCGCCTTTAGGATATCAATTATCCCCAATTTTTCATGATTTATCAGCTGACCCAAACCCTTACTGAACATCTTTAGGATTGTCAATAATCTTCTGCAATTCTTTTTCATAGCTCTAGTGAAAATGAGACAATCGTCCGCAAACAGAATGTGGGACATCGTTAGAGAATTGTTGGGAAAACATACCCCATTTATCCGTTTTATTTTTTCGACTTCAATGATCACTCTAGATAGACTTTCCATGCAAATTATGAAGATATAAGGAGATAGAGGGTCCCCTTGACATATTCCTTTACTGGGTTTGAAAAATACCGTTGGAGAACCATTGGCCAGGACCGCACTGGTTTTTGTACTTATACATTGCATTCTTAGCCCAATCCACTCCTCACAAAAGATCACTTTTCCCATTACTCCTTCCAAAAAACTTCATTCAACTCTATCGAAAGCCTTAGATATGTCCAGTTTTAGCCCTAAATAACCTGTTTTAGTTCTCATTATGTGAATAACCTCATGAACTATGACAATATTGTCAGAAATTTATCTACCAAGGATAAGAACCGATTGATAAAGGGAGATGAATTTATCAAGAAAGGGATTTCTTCTGTTTGCAAGAAATTTAGAGATTATTTTGTAGATAGTGTTGCATAAGGAGATTTCTTTGTAGTCTACTAGGAACTCTGGGAATTTTTTCTTTGGTATTAGAGTTACGAATATTGAATTAAGTTCTTTTAATATATGTTTTGATTCAAAGAATTGTGTTACCATCTTGGTAATATCATCTTTTAGGAGGTGCTAATTCTTTTGGTAAAATCCCGCTGGGAAGCCATCCGGGGCTAGAGATTTATTTGGGTGCATATCAAAAATAATGAGTTCTATCTCTAGCTCTGATGGAGTGCTCCAGAGTTTTACATTGTCCATCTATGTTATGCTTGTCGGGATTAGATTTAGGATTTCGTCTGGGATCACTGGTTGGTGGATGAAGCCATTTTGTTAAGGTGTTTATAAAAGGTATTCACAATATCCACTATATTATGGCACCATTCCCCATGAAAAAGAGGGGGTTTAACAACCTCACCCAATATTTCGCTTAGCAATCTGTATGGACTAACTCCAATATACTTTTAAGAGAATCACTAGACAGTCAGACTCAATCTTAATAAAAAGTATATCAAAGAGTTATATCTCAATTCAATCCTCACTCAAACAAATAGAAATCTGCGATTTTGATTGAATACAAGAGAAATAAATTGAACGGTACAAAAGACCAATGTTCAAGGATCAATCAATTTCAATCAACAAACAAAGGTTGGATTTACCAATTGATCGATTTAACGCACAACCTGTGATATTTCAATTATATAACAAAATATAATGCGGAAAAGAAATAATACAGGCACCGTAAGTTTTGTTAACGAGATAATCGCAAATGCAGAAAAACCCTGGGACCTAGTCCAGATTGAACACCATACTGTATGAAGCCGCTACAGACACTAGCATACTACAAACTAACTTCGGTCTGGACTGTAGTTGAACCCCAATCAATCTCACACTGATGCAAGGTACAGTTGTGCTCCTTACGTCTCTGATCCCAGTAGGATACTATGCACTTGATTTCCTTAGCTGATATCACCCACAACTAAGAGTTTCTACGACCCAAAGTTGAAGACTTTAATAAACAAATATGTCTCACGCAGAAAAGTCTATAGGAGTAGATAAATCTGTCTCCCACAGAAATACCTACGGTTTTTGTTCCGTCTTTTGATAAATCAAGGTGAACATGAACCAATTGATATACCAGACTTATATTCCCGAAGAACAACCTAGAAATATCAATCACCTCACAATAATCTTAATCGACTAGCGAAACAAGACATTGTGGAATCACAAATGATGAGACGAAGGTGTTTGTGACTATTTTTCTATCTTTCCTATCAGAGATATAAATCTCAACCCAATCTAACGATTGCACTCAATCACGATAGAAACGACAAGATCATATCACGCAACTACAGAGAAAATAGTTGAGTCTGGCTTCACAATCCCAATGAAGTCCTTAAGTCGTTAACCTACAAGGTCTCGATATAAGCCTAAGGTTAAAGGAGAATCAACTCTATCTTATACAACTAGTATCACACAGGAGGTGTGGGGATTAGGTTACCCAGTTGCTAGAGTTCTTCTTCATATAGTCTCCAAATCAGGGTTTGCAATCTAAGTTACCTTGGTAACAAAACATTCAATATTCATCGTTAGATGAAAACCTGATTAGATTCAAGCTAATATCTTTCAACTGTTATATCGAACTTAGATTGTTATACACAAATGAAAAGTAACTTCATTTTGGTTTGAGTAACCGTACCTAAACATGTACACCTAGTTGGTTCAACAATAGTTAACCAATGATTAGCCATATGAGCACTTTCATATCAACCTTATTCATCTTCACCATAACTAGTTCAAATGACTCAAATTAACTAGTTAGAGAGTTGTTCAATTTCTTGATCTCATAGAAGTATACAAGACACAATCGAAGAAAAATCGGTTTTGATTCACTCGGATCGATTCATGAACATTATAGCCACAATTTGCAAAGATCGCATCCTTAATATATATAAATGTTTTAGTTCATGAATAAACCGATTTTAGAAAGTAACCTACCTAAGTATGCGAACAAGTACGCGTACTTAAATAACCGGATTGAATTTGTTTTCAATTCCAAACTCCAGCAGAAATTCACGGACGTGAACTTTCCGCCAGTACGCGTACGGGTACGCATACTGTCCCGGATTTCCAATAACCGCTAGTACGCGTACGGGTACGCATACTTTGGGTTCCTGGTTTTGGACTTTTACACAAATGTGAAAACACATTATGCTTATATCCAAAGATGGTTACATGTTCTAAACTCTCATTTCAATCATTGAAACATTCTTAGAGGATGTTATATAGTTGTTATTCACAAACTATTTTTCATCAAAGAGATTTTCAAGATATCGAAATAATCAACATGACTTTCGTCACATGTAAAGATGAACTTGGCCACAGTGAAAGCTTACCGACACATATTTCGAGAAATAGATAAGCGAGATAATCTCGGCTCGAAATAGCAAATGTGTATAATCGAAGTTTATATAAAAATACGACTTTTGTCTCAAGACAAGAGATAGAATAGACAAACTTTTGAGTGATAGATAAGTTCAAGTCTCCACATACCTTTTTGTCGATGAAGTTCCACCAGTTCCTTGATTAGTTCTTCGTCTTTGTATGATGAACACCGTGGAGTCTAGAGCTCAACTACACTTACTATCCTAGTCCAAGACTTATCTATAAGTTGACTAGAAATCAAGACTTATAGTTTTGGAAACTAAATTTGACAAACAAGCTTGAGATAGCAACTCTTGCGAGTTCGATCGAGAAGTGCTCTAACAATCTCCCCCTATGTCAATTTTAGTGACAAAACTATCAATATATACGGAATACAAAATAAATAAACTTTGCAGCTTCTCATCCACATGCTTGATCTTCTTGGTTCTTCAACATTACTCGAAATCTTCGTCCCTTCCAATTACTCCAATGATTCCAAAGATATTCAATTCAACATTATCGTTGTTGAAGATCCGTATCCATAACAATGAGAAAACAATAGATCTCAATCATTGTTACACTGTGTCATAGTATTATTACACAACATCGAAGTTCAATTGTATCACAACTTTGACAACAATACTAAGGTGATATGTATCACTCCCCCTCAGTCAATACTTCATCTCATATGAAAACCACTCTCCCTTACATAATGATCCGAAAACCATATGTATTTGTAGTGTGAACTACACATTAATTCTTCCCCTTTTTATCAATAAAATTGGAAAAGGTATAAAAACTAGTGGGATCCTAATGAAATTTCCATAGAGACATTTCATGACCAAAAGAAAGCACATATCAACTTTTTTAGATGCAATCATATAGTCGAAACTAAATGCATTCATCAAGGAGTTTATAAAGATACAAGATAACCCCTATAATATTCCACAGCGGCACTCCCCACAAAGATTTGGAAATTAAGCACAAGTTCAATTAAGAACTCTCCCCCATAAAATGTCATTCCCGAAAGAATAAAAAGAGCGACCTTACTTTCACAAGAAAAGAAAGATTTCTTTGGACATTAACAAATCACATGAAACATGAATTTGTATCCAAAAATCTCAATTAAATTAACCACAAGAGAACCTATGATTAATTTAATCGGAAATGCTCATATAAGCGAACTTACGGAGCCGCACAATATTTACATAAATAATATGGATCAAGGAAGATCAATACTGCGGAATAAACAAAGATTCATTCTATTCTTCATCACTATTTGCACAAAGACATATAATAGACTTAATCTTTGTAAACAAAAGCTCATCCTATCTTCCATCAATATTTTCATAATGACATAATAGGCTTATCTTTTGTTTGTCAAAAGTTTATTCAATTTTTTTATCAATACTTGCATATCGACATATGAAAGACTTAACTTTTGACCAGGTATGGAACAATCATAGTTCACGGACGCAAACACACATATCCCTTAACAATTTGCAATGTATAAAACTATAAAGATTAATACTGCAAAATCATCTTCCAAATAAACTTTAGAATTTAAATAAATAAATCTAAAAACATTGCAAGATGAAAACGTTGGACATAACTATGTGTACTCGCAATAATGGCTATTCCAAACTCTAGTTATCCTTCTTAAAGCACAAGAATAAATTCTCATAAGAAGTTTCCTAGACATTGAGACCTCTGAAAAATTCTTTATCGTCTCCGAATTCCTTTTTGTCAACAACCATTGGAACATACGGTTGGTGAAGATATGAGTCAATTCCAACAAACCTTCTAGGTTGATGATGTCGAACCAGGACCTTCTGAATTTCAAGAGTTCTCAGAACAAAAGTCTTTATTTGTTGAATCTCCTTCCTTGTTTCCTTCAACTTTTCAAGAACATCAGAAAACTTCTGAGAATTTGAAGGAATGGCTCTTGGCTTCCTCACATTCCTTCTTTTTCTTTTCAAAGTTGGAGGTAACGAAGATTTTTCTTTTTCATTCATGATTGATGGCATAACAATCATATTAACATCTTTTCCACCAGAACACATGATGCTTGGAGTATCCATATGAGTACGGGTTTGTGAGAGGAATTCACAATTTAAACTCAACAAGTAGTCTTAAGATAAGAAAGAGTTTCAGAGAAGGAAAAAGGAATGTAGGGTTACGAAACCTTTAAACACAGGTTCGTGCACGCACAACTCACAACCCTAAGAAAGGTAGACTTGTCGAGAATAACCCTCTTTTATTGATTGAGCAGGGAAGTCCTTTCCAATATCAATTAGATATGGAAGAATTCCGAAATTGCAAAACCCAACAATGCTAAGAAAAGAAAGAGAAAACAAAAAAAAATTATTTTTCATAAAGCCTGAGGTGTGCAAAATCTTGTCTCTTTTGATCAGGCACATGAGACAAGATGCACCAAACAACACAATCAAGTTGTGTTGCGGTGAATGATGCGTGTCGTAGGTGCACAAATTAACTCACTTATCTTCTACTTTAATAATGATTAATATAACAACAAATAAGGTTCGTTCCCACGAAGAGCAGGGAGTTTTAGTTGTTGAAAGCGTCACAAAAGGGGGGTTTTGTTTTTTAGGTTTTGAAAACAAAATAAATAAGAAAGTGAATGAAATTTATTTTTAAACAATAAAGTGAATATATGATCAAGGAATCCTTCTTCGTTACTAAATATTCATTAAATTAATATTTTCATCTATTTTTCATTCATCACAAATTATTATCAACCGCAGGATAACAGCTAGATCAGTGTTAACCCCAAAATTCCTTAAATCATTGAACACGAAAGTTCTCGACTACCAGATTCTATTCAGCGAACCACCAAGTAGTAGATCACTCAAGGTGTAATCCAACCGAACGCTTTAGGCTTTGTGAATTATAGGTTGATCCTAGTAGTTAGACTCTTAGATCAAGGTCTGCTTTCTAGGGTTGTTTTTACTCGCAATCACTCTACAGAATCCCTCTGCAAGGTCTCACGATTTCTACTTGTGTAAGAGTTATTTGACGATTACTTATCTCCTAACTCAATACTAGTATTAGAATAATTAATAAAACGATTTAGTTAGCCACCCAAATAAACAATAATTGTAGTAAAAACACACAAAAATCATGTTAAGAACTCAAAATAGGTTTTTATAAGAATTTAAATCATATTTAGAACTTAGATTTCATTCCTAATCAATTAACAATTAGCTAGACGTAATGGAGTTTATAGAAAGCAAACTGCAGTTGTGGAAGAGTTTTAGCTGCTTCCGCTACAGTTGCAAAAGATCTTCAGCTCTGTCGCCTCTTTTGCAGGAAGCTTTCAGCTACTAATGCATATAAAGAACTATGCTTCCGTTCTTCTTTGAGTACTTCTATCGAACAGTTTCTTTGAGTCTTGCTATATCATTGGATGAAAATTTGGTTCTTCAATAGCCGCGAGTGCAAAAGACAATTCATTTATATGAGATGAGTTCTGCTGGTTATTCGACCCTCTATTTATAGCTTTTTGTAACTGAAATTTCGAATTTGATAAACACCCAGCTCTCCTTAGCCGACTCAAACCCTAAACTCCTGTTTATCATCCACCGTTCATCTTCAAAATCAACGGAAAAAGTCTCACCTGGTGACTGTTTTCCAGCGACAAAACTTATCAAAAACTCTGAATTCTCGCCCAAGCTTTAACTTCTAAAGATTCCACAAACACGCACACTGATTCATTGTTTATCCAAGACTCGTAAATCTTCTCTTAAATCTTCCACAAAGTCCACTCCAATCACGACTGCACAACTAGGTTCTCCCTGTTTTTTTGGATATAACATGATTGAGTTAGCCTCTAACCGTATCATATACTTCGTACGCACTAGTTTCCTGGCAGTTGCCTAATTGCACTTGGCTCAGCAGCAACGATTACAAGACAGACCCACAACTTCACCATCCATGTTTTGCAAGCTTCAACAGCTATACAACTTCTGCAATTTCCATAGACTCCATTAACCAGAAAATAATGGTAGCAGAAACACTCGAGTCCCAACTGATCCTAGATCGAGTTATTTTCATCTACATACTTGAGCTCCACCATCTCAACTTCATCAGCGTATTCCATCCATTCCCTTTACAGAAAACATTCACCACTCTTCGTGTTCACTGCCATTTCTTATCGGCTTCATGAAACCAGACTTCTTATCACTTCCAATGACAGCGACTCCCTGTTTTAGTCGAGCTCGGAAACAGATAAAACCCGTGCTCCACTCCATCACCGTTATCAACGATAATATCTTCATCACGGCCATCAATGGCAGCAATCCAACTTGGGAATCATTCCCTTGTTTCTAACCCTTTTCTTCTGCCTTCGTAAACATTTCTTATACCTTCATACGTTTATATATCGATAACTAGTCATCATGCCATATATCACCGTCTTGACGAACTGAAGAGGAAGAAGATAACTCGAGCGGTTTCCTTTGTGTTTGAATTAAGAAGATGGCAGCCTTAAGACGAAATGATGGTGCCTTTAACAACATTTGAAGTCCAGCCTCCCCCTAGTAATGGACTCGGCTTCCTTTAACAATTCCTTTGCAACTCGACTTCCCTTAACAGAGTGGATGCTCCTTAACCATCTTCATTCAACTGTCAATTCTTGGGAACTGACAAGTTTGATCTTAAATTTTGCTCATAACTTTCTCATACAATGTCGGAATGACCTCGTTCTTCGTCGTTGGCTTTGTCTTTTCGTCCTCTTCAAGATGAAAAGTAGAAATCTTGTACTTGAATGAGTTTTCCTTGGTCTTTGGCCCTTCTCCACTTGTAGCTAGATTCTTTTAGTGCACAATTAAGTGCCAATTCATTTCTTTTGGATGATTCACCTAATAAAACACAAATAAGAGAAAAAAAGGGTAATATACAATAATTTGCAAGAATATAAGCAATTACTAGCATGGATTGACACCAAATATATGTAAAATTTGCACTTATCAAATTCCCCCGCACTTAGCTTTTGCTAGTCCTTGAGAAAACTAATTAACCAAAAGTACAACAACTCCATGTCGTCGAGAAGACGGGTGCACTTAGCTAATGCAACATGCCTTTAAGCCCCTAGGTGTCCCTAGTGGACGATTTATAGTCTCGTGAGGGATTACGAGAGGTATACCCACAAAACCTACTCCTAATTCAAAGCGTTCCAGCGTCCCAAGCATCCAAAGATCTATGAGGACATAGGGTTTCTACATGCTAGTAATAAGAAGTTAAAAATACCAAAGAACATATTCTCATTCTTAAATATTGAGTGAGAAATAACTACACCATAATGAGAGAACGCGTGTTTGAGAGCGATCAATAAGCATTTTGCCTTGACTTTTGCCTCACTTAAAAGGATTTTATGATAATTGCACTCAATAAGACGGCTTTTTTGGGGTCTCACATGTGCGCAGGTAGGAATGAAGAGAGAAATCCTACACACGTTGAATGGTCGGAAGGAAACGTTCTGAATTATTTATGGAGACCCCACAAGATCGTGGGAAATAAAAGAATTTTCTGATGATCTCTAAGAAAGGAAATCAACCATTATTGCGAGGATGAGAGTACTTACCACCTTCACATCCAATCGGCAGTGACGAAAGCACCGCTCTCACAGCATCCAATAAAAACGTAGTCTTCAGCTCGTCTTCTTCTTGGTCCTCGGTCTTCAACTGTTGATGATAAACTCTTGAACTTCGTAAAACTTTGACAATTAATAACTCTTTTCTCTTCAGTTTCCTTGTTGCTTGAAACTTCTTCACATATTTTTCTTCCTCATGCCTTTATTGGAACATAAATGCAAATCTTTCTTTTTATTTTTTATTTTTTTCTGAAGAAAAAGATTGCAACTAAAATAATAAAAACGGAATTAAAATATCATGGCCATGAAAGAAGTACTTTACCACTTTGATCTTCACAATTGTATTGTCTTTGTATCCTGAACTTCAATAAACTCTCATCTTTTGATTTTCTTCGCTCTTGTAAATAAGTCTTCAACTTGGATATAAAATTCCGCTCCTTATTGTTTATTGCTTACTTGTATATGAAATTTGCTCTTCCTTGTATTATTGCTTGTAAACCTTAAACGTCTTCAACTTTCCTTGTAGATTTTGATGTCGCTCCACTTGTTGATGATGATGGTGTTTCTATGGATATGTTGTTGGTGAGAGAGAGAATGCTGCTAACTGCAAATCAAACTACAAGAAGGTGGTTTTTATCTATAGGCGTCACCCTCATGATTGACAAAATTAGCACTCAAGAGATCAAAGAGTAGTGCTTATATTGGTGGGAGGTTGGGTAGCTCACCATTCTACCCTGAATTAACGTACGGTGACACACACTCAAAAGAAAGCTCTTTAGTCAGATACAAAAAAAATTTGGTTTGGTGCCTCTCTTGATTTGAAAATAGGTAGTCTCCAATAATGATTGATCAGCAACTCTAATAATGCATTTCTCCCTGCTTCTCAGTTGCATCACCGGCATGATTAAATCCATTATTTAATACTCTAACAAGAAAGAAATCCAAACGTAGTTCCGGTCAGAATTCTCTATGTAAACATACCTAGAAGTATGCTAGTGACTCTAAAATCTCTACAAGTTAGAGGTTTTATGCAAAATTTTGAAAAATCAAAAATACTAAAAACTCTACATGCAAAATACTCCCCCACACTTAAACTTTACATTGTCCTCAATGTAATTGACTCATCCTAAGTAAAATCAAGGTGGGAAATCAAAATATGATATGAAAAGCTAAGAAAAATAAAAGAAAGTGATAGAAATACAAAACCGTTGGGTTGCCTCGCATGTAGCACTTAGTTTAACGTCCACAACCCGACTTGGCATTCTCCAAACTACTCCTCCAGAGGGAGCAAATTACGAAATTATAGCACATCCATATCTACATACGCAATGATTTCGTAGTATGGTTTCAATCTATGGCCGTTTACCTTCGAAGTTGTCCCATCTCGGAGACTAGTTATATGAACTGCACCATGAGGATAAACATTAGTAACGACATATGGTCCAATCCATCTGGACCTTGGATTACCAGGAAATAGTTTAAGACGAGAATAAGATAAAAGAACTTTTTTCCCCATAACAAAATTCTTTCGAGAAATCATCTTATCATGAAAAAGCTTAGTCTTTTCCTTGTAAATCCGGGAACTTTCGTAAGCATCATTTTGTATATCCTCTAGCTCATTAAGTTGTAACTTTCTATATTTCCCCGCATTATCATAATCCATGTTTTACATCTTTATCGCCCAATAATCCTTGTGCTCAAGTTCAACCGGAAGATGACAAGCTTTGCCATAAACCAACCGATATGGAGACATACCAATTGGTGTTTTGTATGCGGTTGTATATGCCCAAATTCATTGTTGAGTCTATAACTCCAATCTTTTCGTTTCGTGTTTACGGATTTCTCAAGGATGGAATTGATCTCACGATTTGAAATTTTAGCTTGCCTACTAGTTTGTGGGTGGTACGGCGTACCGACCTTTTGATTTATGTTGTATTTCTTGAGAAGGGCATGGAAGGATTTCCTGAAGTGCGAGCCTCCATCACTAATAACCACTCTTTGTGTACCATGTCTAGAGAAAATATATTCCTTCACAAACTCACAAACAACTTGAGAATCATTAGTAGGGGTGGCTTTAGCTTCCACCCATTTTGAAACATAATTCACAGCAAGAAGTATATAAAATTTTCTATTCGAATTGAAAAAAGGACCCATAAAATCAATTCCCAACACATTAAAAATCTCCACAACAAGAATCCGTGTGAGTGGCAGTTGATTTCGAGTACCTAGATTGCCCGTTCGTTGACATCTATCACAAGACTTACAAAAGATATATGCATCCTCAAATAAGGTGGGCCAATAAAATCCATTCTCAAAGAATTTGAGAGCGGTACGTTTAGAACCAAAGTGACCACCACATGCATATGTATGACAAAAGGTAATAATAGATTGAAATTCATAGTTAGGTACGCACCTGCATATAATTTGATCGGAACCACATTTTCACAAGTAGGGCTCATCCCACACATACTGCTTGGCTATCTTCTTAAGCTTAAGCTTTTGAAAATTAGACATTGTACTAGGTACTTGCTTTGTAACTAAGTAGTTCACTATATCAGCGTACCAAGGTGTTGAATCTTCCATTGAGAAAGGTTGTTCGTCTGGAAAACGATCGTGTAACGGAAGTTCTTCTTAGGATACAACAAGTCTACTAAGATGATCCGCAACAGTATTCTCAACACCTCTCTTATCCTTTATTTCATAATCAAATTCTTGCAACAACAAAATCCACCGTATAAGTCTCGGCTTAGCTTCTTTCTTCTTAAATATGTACCTAAGTGTTGCATGACCAGAATATACAACAACTTTTTCACCCACCAAATATGATCTAAATTTTTCTAGTGCAAACATTATAACCAACAACTCTTTCTCGGTGGTAGAATAGTTAATTTGAGCATCGTTTAGGGTCCTAGATGCATAATACATCACGTGGGACAACTTGTCCACTTTTTGATCCAAAACGGCTCCAACTGCATAGTCACTTGCATCGCACATCAATTCAAACGACAAACTCCAATACGGTGACTTGATAATCAGCGTAGTTGTCAACAATTCTTTCAACTTGTTAAAGGCATCCTTGCACTCCTTGTTGAAGTCAAAAGAAACCTCATTTTGCAACAATTTGCACATCGGCATTGAGATTTTGGATAAATCTTTAATAAACCGCCTGTAAAAACCTACATGACTAAGAAACGGGCGAATCTCCCTCACCGAAGTGGGGTATTGTAAGTTCCTTATTAAGTCTATCTTTGCTTTGTCGACTTCGATCCATCGAGAGGACACGATGTGACCTAGCACTATATCATGGTTTACCATAAAGTGGCATTTCTCTCAATTTAAAACAAGATTAGTGTTTATGCATCTTTTTAGCACAAGTTCAAGATTTTGTAAACAAATATCAAATGAATTTCCATAAACACTAAAATCGTCCATAAGTACCTCAATGATGCGTTCCACGTAGTCAGAAAATATACTAACCATACATCTCTGAAAAGTGGCAGGCGCATTGCAAAGACCAAATGGCATCCGTCTATAAGCAAACGTACCAAAAGGACAAGTAAAAGTAGTCTTATCTTGATCCTACGGTGCAATAACGATCTGATTATACCCCGAATAACCGTCCAAAAAGCAATAATGTGAATGTCCCGCTAACCTCTGTAGCATTTGATCAATGAAAGACAAAGGAAAGTGATCATTTCTAGTTACGGCATTAAACTTTCTGTACTCTATGCACACTCTCCATCCTGTTTGAACTCTTTTAGGAACAAGTTCATCGTCTTGATTTCTAACAACAGCGACACCTGATTTCTTAGGCACCACTTGTACCGGACTAACCCATTTGCTGTCAGAAATTGGGTAAATCACCTTCACACTTAGCAATTTGAGGATCTCTTTCTTTACGACCTCCATCATTGGGGGGTTAAGCCTACGCTGAGCATCACGTACCGGCTTGCTATCATCTTCCATAAGGATTCTATGCATGCACATTGATGGACTAATTCATTTTACATCCGCAATTGTCCAAACAATGGATGTTTTATACTCCTCCATAACCCGAAGTAGACGTTCTTCTTGTATGGGATTGAGATTCTTTGCAATAATCACCAGAAGCTCCTTTTTTATCACCCAAGTAGGCATACTTTAAGTGATCGGGAAGAGGCTTCAATTCTAGTTTAGGTGCCTGCACAATAGCAGGTAAAGGAACCTCATTAGCTACGGTTAAATAAATATAAGAGATATTACCCGCTTGAGCTTCTTGTAATGCTGTTAAAGCACCACACATCTCCACTAGCTCTTTGGCTAAGTCGACGTTCAAATTCGGATGCCCATTAACGTTCAAATCAATATTATTTCGCAACACAACTCAAAGTTCATCTTCATTGCTCAAATCAAACATTTTTTGTGTTAACGAATCAATAACATCAATAGAGAAAGTGGAGTGTACATCAATCGGATAACGCATGGCCTCAAAATGTTGAAGCGAATGATTTCCTTATCAAATTCCATAGTGAGTGTACCATTGTCCACATCAATCTTCGTCTTTGCTGTTTTCACAAACGGTCTCCCAAGAAGTAACGAAGTAGATGAACAACTATCTCCATTTTGCATATCAACGATGTAAAAATCAACCGGAAAGATTAACTGATTCACTTGAACTAACACGTCCTCCACGACTCCTTTCGGATATATATTGGACTTGTTTGCTAATTGAATAGTAATCCTTGCCTCTTTTAAAGGTCCAAGATTCAAAGAATCATAAACGTCGGCTGACATAACACTTATGGATACTCCCAAATCAAGAAAAGCACGCTCAAATCATCGGTTACCAATAGTAATTGGCACTGTGAATCCACCCGGATCTTCACACTTTGCAGGCATCTTCTTTAGTAACATAGCTGTAGCACTTTCGCCCACCTGAGTAATTTGATTCGCAATCAACCTATACTTCCTTGTACACAGATCCTTCAAAACCTTGGCATATCTGGGTACGGTTATGATGGCCTTAATAGATGGAATGTTGATTTGTATCTTGCTGAAAATGTCCATGATTTCCTTGTATTGAGCTTGCTTCTTTGATTTGGAAAACGACTAGGGAAAGGAGGTGGTATGGTAAAAACGGGAACCGTGTCCTTAGGTTGGCCGGTTGAGGTTGGATTTTTCTTTGGAACGGTCTCCACCTCTACTTCCTTTTCGATGTCGTTACTAACCTCCTATTGTTGTTTCGCCCCTTCAACTTGCCTCCCACTTCTTAGAGTTACCGCATTGGCGTGCTCTATTGGGTTCACAAAAGGTTGTGATAGCAATTTTGTTGATTTTTGTTCCTTTAGTGAATTCACATCCGTAGCCAATTGCCCCATCTTCATCCTTAAGTCCTTAATGGCAATTTCATGTTGCTAGTGATTTTGTTGAACCGTTTACTTTAGACTCTGTGTTATAGATGCTACACCCTGCATGCTTTGGATTAACATGTTGAACTTATCATCGATAGAAGTCCCCTGCTCTTTAACTTGTTGTGGTTGCTCAAAGTGTTGTTGAAAACCACCTTGTTTTGCATATGGATTAGGAGATGTTGCTTGCTTGTTAGCATAACTGAAATTAGGATGACCTTTCCAACCAGGGTTATAAGTATTTGTATATGGATCATACTTTGGATTCTGATTTTGGAATAAAGCCTTTACCTCGGCCCCATCTTCGCATGGTGGAGCAACTACCGAAGCTAAACGATGAATTTCCTTTTCAATGGTGCTTAACCGGTGCTATATATTAAGAGACTCTCCCATCTCGCTAACTCTTATAACATTTGAGTCGTGCCTTGTATAAAATTGTTATGCATTTAATGCCATACTCTCAATCAAACTAGTTGCTTGCGATATTGTCTTCTCAGTGAGTGAACCACCGGCTGCTGCATCAATCAAGTTCAATTGCTCTGGAATGAATCCTTCATAGAAGTATTGAATGATAAGTGTTGGGTATATGTTGTGATGGGGGCATCTTGCCACTAACTTTTTATACCTATCCCAATACTCATAGAGAGATTCCCCAGTAATCTGAAGAACACCACTAATATCTTTACGAACAGAGGATGACTTTGAAGAAGGAAAATATTTCTCCAGAAATAACTTTTTCATCTCAGTCCATGTTGTAATACTCCCTGGAGGAAGGTAATACAACCATTCTTCTGCTAGGTTTATTAAAGAGAATGGGAAAGCTTGCAGCATTTCCGTATCACTGTCTTCGGTACCTTGCCTAAGACTTGTCATCTTGTGTTGAAATTTTTGAAGATGAAGATTCGGATCTTCACCTGGATGTCCCTAGAACTTTGGGAGATGATGAATTAGATTCGACTTCAGCTCCACTGGATTAGTGATTGTAATACACAATGGTTGCGAATCTAAGCATGGAGATGTCAACTCTCACAGCTTCTCTCTAAGGTGGATGTGGTGGAGGATTTGTGCCGTCATTCACCATTGTTGATGTAGAAGGTTCTTCTTGCAACTGTGGACGTGCTTGTAGTACTGTTCCTTTACGAGTTTGAATTCCACACCTGGGTAATTCCAATCCTTCGATGCCAAAGATTAAGTACCTAAAAGAAAAATCTAGAAAACAAAGTTAAAAACTAAAAAGAAAATATAAAAACAAAATAAAACTAAAAGAAACAACTAAAGCTACCGAGTGCTCCCCAACAGCGGTGCCAAAATTTGATGTGTGTCGTAGGTGCACAAATTAATTCACTTATCTTCTACTTTAATAATGATTAATATAACAATAAATAAGATTCGTTCCCACGAAGAGCAGGGAGTTTTAGTTGTTGAAAGCGTCACAAAAGGGGGGGTTTTGTTTTTAGGTTTTGAAAACAAAATAAATAAGAAAGTGAATGAAATTTAGTTTTAAACAATAAAGAGAAATTATGATCAAGGAATCCTTCTTCGTTACTAAATATTCATTAAATTAATATTTTCATCTATTTTTCATTCATCACAGACTATTATCAACCGTAGGATAACAACTAGATCAGTGTTAACCCCAAAATTCCTTAAATCGCTGGACACGGAAGTTCTCGACTACGAGATTCTACTCAACGAACCACCAAGTAGTAGATCACTCAAGGTGTAATCCAATCAAACTCTTTAAGATTTGTGAATTATAGACTGATCCTAGTAGTTAGACTCTTAGATCAAGGTATACTTTCCAGGGTTGTTTTTACTCGCAGTCACTCCACAGAATCCCTCTACAAGGTCTCACGATTTCTACTTGTGTAAGAATTATTTGGCGATTACTTATCTCCTAACTCAATACTAGCATTAAAATAATAAATAAAACGATTTAGTTGGCCACGGAAACAATTTTAAAATTAATCTTAAACAATAATTGTAGTAAAAAACACACAAAAATCATGTGAATAACTCAAAATAGGTTTTTATAAGAATTTAAATCATATTTAGAGCTTATATTTCATCCCTAATCAATTAACAATTAGCTAGACATAATGGAGTTTATAGAAAGCAAACTGCAGTTGTGGAAGAGTTTTAGCTGCTACCGCTACAGTTGCAGAAGATCTTCAGCTCTATCGCCTCTTTTGCAGGAACCTTTCAGCTATTGATGCATATAAAGAACTCTGCTTCCGTTCTTCTTTGAGTACTTCCTTCGAACAGTTTCTTTGAGTCTTGCTATATCAATGGATGAAAATTTGGTTCTTCAATAGCCGCGAGTGCAAAAGCCAATTCATTTATAGGAGATGAGTTTTGTTGGTTATTCGACCCTTTATTTATAGCTTTTTGTAACTGAAATTTCGAACCTGATAAACACCCAGCTCTCCTTAGCCGACTCAAACCCTAAGCTCGTGTTTATCATCCACCGTTCATCTTCAAAATCAACGGCAAAGGTCTCACCTGGTGACTGTTTTCCAGCGAGAAAACTTATCAAAAACTCTGAATTCGCGCCCAAGCTTTGACTTCTAAAGATTCCACAAGCGCATACACTGATTCATTGTTTATTGAAAACTCGTAAATCTTCTCTTAAATCTTCCACAAAGTCCACTCCAATCATGACTGCACAACTAGGTTCTCCCCTGTTTTCTTGGATATAACATGATTGAGCTAGCCTCTAACCATATCATATACTTCGTACGCACTAGTTTTCTGGAAGTTGGCTAATTGCACTTGGCTCAGCAGCAACGAGTACAAGACAAACCCACAACTTCACCATTCATGTTTTGCAAGCTTCAGTAGTTATACAACTTCTACAACTTCCATAGACTCCATTAACCAGAAAATAATGACAGCAGAAACACTCGAGTCCCAACTGGTTTTAATCCTAGCTCGAGTTATTTTCATCTACAGACTCGAGCTCCACCATCTCAACTTCATCAGCGTATTCCATCCATTCCCTTTACAGAAAACATTCACCACTCTTCGTGTTCACTGCCATTTGTTCTTGGCTTCATGAAACCAGACTTCTTGTCACTGCCAATGACGGTGAATCCCTGTTTTAGTCGAGCTCGGAAATAACTAAAACCCGTGCTCAACTCCATCACCGTTATCAATGATAATATCTTCATCACGGCCATCAATGGTAGCAATCCAACTTGGGCTTCATTCCCTTGTTTCTAACCCTTCTCTTCTGCCTTCGTAAACAATTCTTATACCTTCATACGTTTATATATCGATAACTAGTCATCAGGCCATATATCACCGTCTTGACGAACTGAAGAGGAAGAAGATAACTCGAGTGGGTTTCCTTTGTGTTTGAAATAAGAAGATGGAAGCCTTGAGACGAAATGCTGGTGCCTTTAACAACATTTGAAGTCCAGCCTCCCCTTAGCAACGGACTCGGCTTCCTTTAACAATTCTTTTGCAACTCGACTTCCCTTAACAGAGTGGATGCCCCTTAACCATCTTCATTCAACTGTTAATTCTGGGGAACTGACAAGTTTGATCTTAAATTTTTCTCATAACTTTCTCATACAATGTCGGAAGGACCTCGTTCTTTCGTCGTTGGCTTTGTCTTTTCGTCCTCTTCAATATGAAAAGTAAAAATCTTGTACTTGAATGAGTTTCGCTTGGTCTTTGGCCCTTCTCCACTTGTAGCTAGCTTGTTTTAGTGCACAATTAAGTTCCAATTCATTTCTTTCGGATGATTCACCTAATAAAACACAAATAAGAGAAAACAAGCGTAATATACAATAATTTGCAAGAATATAAGTAATTACTAGCATGGATTGACACCAAATATATGCCCTTCTCCACTCGTCATCAGTTTCATCATTATCCCTGTTTTTAGGAGGAGCACGATTATGGGGTTTATCTGATGACCTGGTTTTATCTCTGGAGAACCGTTTACTTATTTTTAAAAGAAGATCCCTAGACTGTCTTGTGATGAACAAGACTGACTTGTCAAGATCTTCATCTGATGAATCAGTCTCAGAAAGATCATCTTCAGTGATGCAAACACTTTTACTTTTATCAGTAATTTAGTGTTCTTTTGTGCTTTGAAAGCAACATACTTCCCAGATTTGGATGTATGCTCATGATAAAAGATATTTAACTTCCCAACCATAGTATTTCTGGAAAGCGTTGCGAGATTATTTCCTTCAACGATGGCATGCTTCTTAGAATCGTATCTGGATGACAGAGATCTGAGAATATTTATCACAATGTACTTTTCAGGAATAGTCTTACTCAATGCAAAAGATGCATTAACAATTTCAGACACTTTGTGACTAAACTCATTAAATGATTCTCCATCTGCCATACGAAGGTTTTCTCAATCAGAATTTAGATTCTGAAGCCTAGCTTCTTTTTCACAGGTATTCCCTTCAAATACGGTTTCCAAGATATCCCAGACTTCTTTAGACTTCGTGCAAGTAGTTACATGATGCTGAAGATATGGGGTAATGGCATGTATGGTAGCATTTAAGCCATCATAATTTTTCTTTGTAGCAAGGATTTCTTCTGGACTATGTCTACCAATTTCCTTAGGTATAGATACATCGCTTTCTGTATTAACTGGAGGTCATAGCCATTAACAACATGTACTCATGTTTGAAAAGCACGCATAGCGATTTTCCACCACAAGTAGTTTAATCCATCGAATATTGGTGGTACGTTTATGGAGATAGAATTTCTGTCCATAGAGTCAGGTCGCTTACAAACACAGACTTACGAGGTCTTTAAACGTGTTTGCCTGCTCTGATACCAATTGAAAAAGCGGGGGTCTAACAACCTCACCCAATATTTCAATTAGCAATCTGTATTGACTAACTCCAATATACTTTTAAGATAATCAACTAGACAGTCAGACTCAATCTTAATAAAAAAGTATATCAAAGAGTTATATCTCAATTAATCGATTCAATCCTCACTCAAACAAATAGAAATTTGTGAGCCTGATTGAATACAAGAGAAATAACTTGAACGGTACCAAATACCAATGTTCAAGGATCAATCAATTTCAATCAACAACCAAAGGTTCGATTTACCAATTGATCGATTCAACGCACAACCTGTGATATTTCAATTATATAACAAATTCTAATGCGAAAAATAAATAACACAGACACCAGAAGTTTTGTTAACGAGGAAACCGCAAATGCAGAAAAACCCCGGGACCTAGTCCAGATTGAACACCACACTGTATTAAGACGCTACAGACACTAGCCAACTACAAACTAAGGTCTGGACTGTAGTTGACACCAATCAATCTCACACTGATTCAAGGTACAGTTGCGCTCCATACGTCTCTGATCCCAGCAGGATACTACGCACTTGATTCCCTTAGCTGATCTCGCCCACAACTAAGAGTTGCTACGACCCAAAGTCGAAGACTTTAATAAACAAATCTGTCTCACACAGAAAAGTCTATAGGAATAGATAAATCTTTCTCCTACAGTAATACCTACGGGTTTTTTTTCCGTATTTTGATGAATCAAGTTGAACATGAACCAATTGATATACCGGACTTATATTCCCGAAGAACAGCCTAAAAATATCAATCACCTCACAATAATCTTAATCGACTAGCGAAACAAGATATTGTGGAATCACAAACGATGAGACGAATGTTTTGTGACTACTTTTCTATCTTGCCTATCGGAAATATAAATATCTAGCCAATCTTACGATTGCACTCAATCACGATAGAAACAACAAGACCATATCACGCAACTACAGAGAAAATAGTTGGGTCTGGCTTCACAATCCCAATCAAGTCTTTAAGTCGTTAACCTACAGGGTCTCGATAGAAACCTAAGGTTAAAGGAGAATCGACTCTAGCTTATACAACTAGTATCACACAGGAAGTGTGGGAATTAGGTTTCCCAGTTGCCAGAGTTATCCTTTATATAGTATTCAAATCAGGGTTTACGATCAATGCTACCTTGGTAACAAAGCATTCAATATTCACCGTTAGATGAAAACCTGATTAGATTCAGGCTAATATCTTTCAACTGTTAGATCGAACTTAGCTTGTTATACACAAACGAAATGTAACTTCATTTAGGTTTGAGTAACCGTACCTAAACGTGTACACCTAGTTGGTTCAACCATAGTTAACCAATGGTTAGCCATATGAGTACTTTCATATCAACCTTATTCATTTTCACCATAACTAGTTCAAATGACTCAAATGAACTAGTTAGAGAGTTGTTCAATTGCATAGATCTCATACAAGTATACAAGACATAATCGAAGCAAAATCAGTTTTGATTCACTCGAATCGATTCATGAACATTATATCCACGGTTTGCAAAGATTGCATTCCTTAGTATATATGAATGTTTTAGTTCATGAACAAAACGATTTGAGAAAGTAACCTACCTAAGTATGCGAACAGGTACGCGTACTTAAGTAAACGGATTGAGTTTGTTTTCAATTCCAAACTCCAGAAGAAATTCACAGACGTGAACTTTCCGCCAGTACGCATACGGGTATGCATACTGTCACGGATTTCCAACAACCGCCAGTACACGTACGGGTACGCATACTTTGGGTTCCCGGTTTTGGACTTTTACACAAATGTGAAAACACACTATGCTTATATCCAAAGATGATTACCTATTCTAAACTCTCATTTCAATTAGCGAAACATTCTTAGAGGATGTTATATAGTTGTTATTCATAAACTATTTTTCATCAAAGCGATTTTCAAGATATTGAAATAATCAACATGACTTTCGTCACGAGTAAAGATGAACTTGGCCAAAGAGAAAGATTACCAACACATATTTCTAGAAATATAAACTCGTCTCGAAATAGCAAATGTGTATAATCCAAGTCTATATAGCAATACGACTTTTGTCTCAAGATATGAGATAGAATAGATAGACTTTTGAGTGATAGATAAGTTCAAGTCTCCATATACCTTTTTGTCGATGAAGTTCCACCAGTTCCTTGAGCGTAGTTCTTCGTCTTTGCATGATGAACGTCGTGGAGTCTAGAGCTCAACTACACTTACTATCCTAGTCCGAGACTTAGCTATAAGTAGACTAAAAATCAAGACTCATAGTTTTGGAAACTAAACTTGACAAACAAGCTTGAGATAGCAACGCTTGCGAGTTCGACCGAGCAGTGCTCTAACACCCCATTTTTCTGTTTAATCGCCTCTATTCTAAGTTTCCCTATATATTTAGCTGAAAAGAGAAAATAACTTGTGTTTTTGTCTCCTAGATTCAAACTATTATTAGTGGCATGATTTTCCAAAAAG
Source organism: Papaver somniferum (assembly GCF_003573695.1). Classification (NCBI taxonomy): domain Eukaryota; kingdom Viridiplantae; phylum Streptophyta; class Magnoliopsida; order Ranunculales; family Papaveraceae; genus Papaver; species Papaver somniferum. Next base: position 19,350,743 of record NW_020622492.1, read on the forward strand.
CTTCTTCAAAATCATACCATCTTTTCAGATCTTCGTGGAGGAGTTTTATCCTAGGACTATTTTTCGGGAGTTTCAAAATATTTTTTGCATGTAAAGGAGTTTGATTAAGATTTTTAATATTATGTTGAATATTTCCAAAGTGAACTCTTTTCCAAATTTTAGTCTTCCTTTATATTTTTTTAGCTTAGATACAAACTTAAAGCTTTGGATCTATCTATCTCCAAGGCCCACGTTTCTTCAATTACTTTGAAGCACGAAGGGTCCTCCAGGTAAATTCTAAAGCATTGAAACGGTTTAGATCCATCCTTCTAGCAAGGAGAGGTTCTAATGAGAATAGGCATGTGGTGTGACCCCATCAGGAGAAGATGGTAGATTACTCCTCTAGGAAAAAGATCAAACCACTAAGGGTTTGATAACACTCTATCTAGACTAGCTTCTACAAAGTTTTTACCTGTTCTTTTGTTAGACCAAGTGAACTCATAGCCTGCAAAACCCGAGTCCATTATACCTGCATCATTAATAAGTTGAGAAAATAAACGAGATTCGGCAGAATCCAAATTGTTTCCTCCTCTCTTCTCATTTTCCTAAATCACAAAATTCTGATCCCCCACTACAAGCTATGGCAATGGCACAGATTCACCAGCCAGATTCCTAAAATAATTCCAAATTAGATGTTTTTTAACCTTATAAGGACATCCATAAAATGCAGACAAAATCCACTCAAAATTCCTAAATCTATCAATAACCACAACATCAATTTAATTATCAGAGGTATGAACTAGTTGGATGGTTACACTTGCATACCAGGCCAAAACCATTCCTCCAGTAATACCAATCACTCATGTTGGGTTGAAAACAATCATATCCAGGTATTGAAGTTTTTTAATTATGGGTTTGATATATGATTCATGGTGTTTGGTTTCCCATAGAAATAAAATATCCGGGTTTTGATTTTTGATTAGAGTTTCCAAATGCGATTTGGTATTTTTATCCAGTCCTTGATATAGTGAGACATAACTTAAAAGTGATAAGTCCTAATTGAATTGAAATCAATATTTTGAAATACAAATTTTGGGTTTATCTGGTTCAGCTCCGAGCTTTGTCCCTTCATAATTGAGCTAGAAATACTCCCTTCGTTCATTGTAGATGCGAAATCCATTCAAATATAATCCTCTTTTCCTTCCCTCAACTCACATTAATTAGTTCAAAAAGAATTATCACTAGTAGAGTTAGAAATTACCTCTTGGGAGGCCATCGGGACCAGACTCCAAATTTCTTTAGCAAATGCACAATCGAAAAAGAGATGATGAGTTGTTTCTATGGCATGCAGACAAAAAAATACATCTAATTGTATGTTAAGGATTGATCATAGATTTTTCCTTGTAGGTAATGCATCTTGAATGCTTCCAGATAAACAATTTGATTCTTTGAAAAGTATCCATATTTCATTATGATTTGCAGAACTTCTAAGTTTCTGCAGATACAAAATTAGAAGGTTTTGTAGTTTCGTGTGTAAAGATTTAACAGAGAATTTCCCATTTTTTAATCAGAGTCCATATACCATATAAGGATATGGGACATTCTTTGAGCCGTAATACCAGCATGCACATGGGGATCAAATTTATTAAAAGGCACTCTCTATGTTCTGGTGTCATTTTCTTTCTTTCGAAGCCTTTTGGTTGTTTATTGGATTTTCTAATTGTAAAATGCGAATAAAATGATCTTGAGTAAGTATCCACTTATTATTATATTTTTCCAGATGCCAAAATGATCTTGAGTAAGTAACCACTTATTATTATATTTAGCCAGACTTTTAGATATTTCATAATTTCATTATATTTACCTTTTCTTATCCATTTGGGGTATATATATTAAGTGAGGAAAACTTTAAACTTGATCATGAATCATTTTGAGGTCAGTGGGTACAATAGCAACCAAATCGCTAATGGGGTGCAGATTATTGAAGAGGGTACCAAAACCTATATAAGACAGAGAAATTTCCAGTTTGTCTTATATGGATTTTGGTACCCTTCCAGTAAACTGGTACATCCCATCAGCAGTCATGATATCAACGTCTACTGGGGTTTACAAACCTAATGATCACTTTTTATAATGCCTCAGCTAAAACTTGGTAAATGAAGTCATAGTAAAGTGGTTTGCAGTATGATTCCTGCTGTGTACTTTGGACGGTTTGGCCTTATGGAAGGAAGGAGAGGAATTCTCGCTTTGTTGAATACATGTACAATTTTAAAACTGATAAAGATCCGGGTTTGGGAGATAAGGAATTTTTGAAGAGAATCACAATTTTAACCAGTACAATCTAGGTTTGGAAGTGCTGATGGTGGATTTTTGACGAAGGTTAGATTCGTAAAATCACCTCGGAAATTATGTGTGCCTTTACATTAAATACTTGCTAGGATTATTTATTTGTTTTTAGAACATGCCTAGTTTTGTTTATCTTTGTCTTAAGATAAGTCCATATCATATAAATAGTCAATTTAATTATGATTGTTGATCATTAAGAGTTTTGGTTTTAGTGTTATTTTATTCTCTTGAATATGATATTGGCTATAGTTGAATGATGTATTTTGTTTAATTGGTTGTACCAACTCAATTACAATGTATTTATTTGGGGTTTAGATTTAATTGAGCACCATTATTGTGTACTTGATATTTTCTTCCCAAATTTGAAATGTTCTGTGGGATGCAATCTACTGGCTCGACTATTAAGAGTCGGTATTTTCAAAAGATACGTTGCAAATAAAATCACATGTATTCCAAATTTTGCGGAAGAACTCACAAAAAAAAATGATATGAGTCAGAAAATTGCAATTTCTCTACTTCATACATGATACTAACGAACCAGTATATGTTGAAATATGACAACAAGAGAACTGTCTTTAGTAATATATTCAACCTAAAGTAATTGGTTGACATGTATAGTGTGATTCTCTTGGCATATTGAGATAAAGAAATTTCTCAAATTAAGCTAAATGTAGCAAAATTGAAAATGGAAAGAACCCCGAAGTAATAAGGTTTAGACGTAATGACTCATATAAAGCATGTAAAAAGGGACATATATATCATGAGAGAAAGATGTATTTTTTCCCAGTAGTAATGACACTAAAGTATAGGTATCAACTGAATATGGGATGAAGCTAATATGTAATTGTAGCTCCCATCATAAATGAAAGAGTTGTAAATGCACCTGGTCATAGGTGTTTGTATATACAATGTAATGTGTGTATCACAGTAGCAACCAATTTCCGCATCAAATTTAATGGCAACAAAGAATTTTGCCTGGACAATTGACTATCTTATTTAGTTGAACTATATCCAATGTCTGCACTTATTAAATGAAAACACGAGACATAAATTCTCTAAAGCACTTGAGATATATTGGGTGAAATGTAATATATATTCACTCTAAAGTAGTTGAGTTGAATCCCGCTTTTGTTACGTAATAAGGCCACGACACTTATTAAAACTCTCAAGGCCCAAATATCTAACTGATAGTTGTTTTTCTTCTACTAATTTAAGAAATATAAACTAGTTGTTGAACTATTTCCTTATAATGTGACTACGAGGATTGGATCATCGAGTGAAGTGAAAAGACGAGGGTACCCAAATTTACCTCAATCTAAAACTTTTTCACCTATAAGTCCTTTCTCCGAAAGTGATTGTCTATGGATTGAGTCGAGACAATACAACTAATCGGTTCACACTTCGTGATCGTCTATGGATATGAGATCGAGACAATACAACAACAAGATAACTTGCGTGATTGACTATAGATACAACATCGAGACAATACAACAACGAAGTGTGATTACTTGATAATAGGTTCGGACTTAACCAAACACAATAGGATTGCTATCATTTAATTAGGAATTAACGTTTGTGTATTTTACTTCTAATTATAATAAAAACAATTATGATTGCGGAAATAAAAAAGTAAAAGACACAACAAGATTTTGTTAATGAGGAAACCGCAAATGCAGAAAAACCCCAGGACCTTTCCAGAATTGAATACTCTCAGGATTAATCCTCTATACAAAATCTAAACCAACTTCGTATAGTTGAGACCAAGCAACTAAACCTACAGTTCACCTAGTTCTGTCTGTATCCCTGCGCCTCCAACTTGCAATAAGTCAAGCACTTGGAACAATTCCTTTAGTTCTTATTCCAAACAGTAAAGGAAAAATAAATTTGTTCGGTAACAACTCTTTTCAAACAAGTGATATGAGTTTGACAAAAGGCTCTTCAGTTTATCCCAATAAACTCCTTTGTCAGGTTCTTAGATCAATCTATTCAACAACTACCAAAGTAATTGTTTAGACTATGCAATCAATAATAGGATCTGACCAAGATACTAAATACTGACGCCGATCTACACAACTAATCAATCCAATCTATCAAAAGATAAACCGATTATAGTTGGATCCCCACCCGATCAAGTTTTTTGCACACCAAAGATTATGAACTCAAATAAGAAATCTTCTTTGTCTTCAAATCTTCTTAGATCTTCAATAAACACCTGCACACAATCAACTTGAATCTCTTGTGATCAATCACACACAGAACTGAGTCTGTTAATAATGGATTATCACAAGAAATCTTTAGATCTATAAACAATCTAAAGATCCCCGTCAAAACTTCGATCTAGTTTGAGTGAATCTTATATCAGAAAAGAAGATTCTCAAGCATAAAAAAACTAGGTGCAATCAAAGTTTAACAACCGTTAGTCAATCAAATCAATCGAAAACTAATTATAAACTGCAATTATCTAGTTTCCCACCAACGATACTCGTAGAGCTTCCCAATCCCAAAGAAGTCTTTAAAACGAGTGGTCGTAAGAGATTTCGCCTAATTATGGTACTTTCCTCTTCGAATGGACGGCTCCACCAGTAACAATACAACTAGGTAATTTTGCTGGCTCTGAGGATTAGTTTGCTCGAAATGCAAACTTTAATATTTATAGGCCAAGGAAGTTTGGACACTAAGGAATTTCTAAAACCGAAAATATTCTCAAGATATGCAATATATTTCCAAATTTGGTTTTCATAATTCCTGGAAATGCTCTGTCCAAATATTGATTGAAATCTCAGTAGAAAATCTCCAATTAGTAAATGCACATTACCAATTTTTATTTTCTATAGATATTCGTTTTAATTGATGGAAATTAAAAGCATATAAAACTAAAAACCTTAATCAAAAGATTCTCAATTTATTTCGATCCGGGATTCTCCTTTAGTTATTAAAGAATATCTTTGAACAATAAAATATAAGAGTTACTGCACATGTTCAAAGTATGTCGTCATCTTTACTTGGTAAATCCTTTTTCATATTTACCATCTTGGAACCGATTTGCGGCACTTCCAAACGAGTTTAGAATTGGTTCATCTGACTTCCAAGAACTATGTGATTGATCAAAAACATTCAATCACCATTCATGGGTTTAACGGTTATACCAAAAGAAGTTTCGGTTCTACCTCCAAGTGGCTACTAGGATTGGCCACATTAGTTTCCAAAATATTGTTAACTAACTACCAGGATCGGTTACCACTTATTTATGGTACTTACTTGTGATCGGTTGCACAAGTTATAGGATTGGTTACACCAATTACTAAAACTTGTTAACCTACTACAATGACCGATTACACATCTTGTGATTAGTCCCAATCAAGTTCTAGGATCGGTTACCCGATGACTAGGAATGGTCACACTAATTACAAATATCGATCATACCATCTCAGGTGATTACTTAAGATCGATTTCACTAATAAAAGTCATACCAATACAAAAGTCAGGCATTGTGAATAGTTTTACCAAGATACATAAACAAGTTATGAGCGGTTATACTAAACACACATATTGGTAATCCAAAGATTTGCAATGAATAAAAATACCAATAAGACTAGTGATTTCCCTTTCGATTTATAAAACAATTTTATGAATTGTACTTCCTTTAAACGAATGTAAAACATTGTTTCCTAGGACGAAATCTTCACCCATACCCATACACATAATCACAATAGAATTCATACGATTATGTCGATGTCTTATATACGAATTTCAAAAGATAGATGTTATTCTTAGTATTGTAATTCCTTAATACTATGTATAACTAGAGTATAATCATTCACAGCTTCGCAGTTATGTTTTCAATATGCACGAATTTAAAGATACGTTAGGAATAAAACAGTTCAAGTCAAATATTACTAACCTCAAGAGGAAGGATGATGTCATCGTTGTAGCTCTTTACTTCTTCACATTCTTCAAATCTTCATATAATACATGTAAGTCTCATATCCTAGTAACTTTCTAGCTAACATATACGAAGTTGACTCTAGTAAATAATCTAGCGAATCTTTAAATGAGTTTTGATTCACTAAAATATGACAACCAAACTTGACATACCGACACTTGGTGGGTTCAACCGAGCCATGATCTAAAAATCTCCCCCTTTGTCAATTTTAGTGACAAAACTCTTACATTATATGGATAAACAAATTACAAGAATTCATTACACATATGCTGGATTCCAAGTTTCAACAACACAATAACCCATATACATTCAATCCATAAATGTCGTTGTTGACATTATAATAACAAATCTAATACTCCCCCTAAAGGTAAGATAGGTATATTTTCAGTCCGTACGTCTTTGTTATTCCCTTTGTAGTCAATATAACTACAAGTATCAATATGATATGTTACTCCCCCTTAGTCTATGCTTTACTCTTTCGTAAGATATAACGTTTAAGCACCATTACCCTTTCCTTGGTGATACCAAATCACTTGTTTACTCCATATATTTCTCTCCTTTTTTGTCACAAAATGAAAAAGTTACGAGCAAATAAAAGACAAACCCAAAGGATCTTACAAATCTCAAAAGACTTGCAACCTATAAGAGTTAAGCACGAGGGTTCCACACACCGTTTTAGATAACCAATATCAAAATCGAAACTACAAAGTAATTTTGTTTTGATATGTTACCAGGAACCAATTTCCCGAAGCAATTTTCCCTAATAGTTTAGAAAATCAAAAATCGACTAAGCACCTTAGTTCTTTTGCTAAACCGATTGCACAAATACAATCGCTTGTTTGATAAGACCAAAATAAAGATCAGAATTAACTTTATTTTTCTCATCAGGTTCTAATTATTCAAATAATAACTTAGACCTTTCACTTTTAAACAAGACAAGTACTAGGTTAGTTAGCTAGCATTTCTTTTTAAGGCATTCGATTAGACTTGAGTAACTGAAACCTCCACTTTGATAATTCTAACTAAAATCAGAATTATCTTAGTTTATCTTATCCGGAATCGAATTGGACTAAAAAATTCATCCCGAAAACCCTTTTGTTAAGCCATAAACAATTCATACAAACTATTAATCAACTTGCATAATTATTTACCTAAACAAACATAGACATTAAAGTACCGCAATTGCACCGAAATTTTGTAAGCCTAAACAATTGATACCAAACCATAAAGAAAGATAACAATAGTTTTTCTTAACCGGAAACAATCGAGTCACACACACATCCATGCACAAATAATGGAATAAACATCAATTGTACCAAAATTTTGTTAAGAAAAAGCAATAAATATATGCAATAAAATCAGGCTTTTCTTAAACATGAAAACGATTAACTAACAAATTCGTTACCTCAAGTTCCGCATCCTCTTCACCCCTAAAAGATATGTCACTAATCGCAAGTTCACATTAGAATTCTCCCCCGTTATATTGTCATCCTCTCGCCAAAATAAAGTAACAACAACAAGGACCAACCTTTACCAGAGAAAGGTTGAAAATCGGTTTTAACTAACGCAATGCAAAAGTTGAAACCCCGAAACACATATGCTTTTATGATAAACCAAACGTTTCAACATATTGTGACTTTTCACATATTAGTTTCAATCGGAACTCCTTATGATCCTTTTATAAAGCCTACCAACATGGGCTAGAACTCAATCCCGTTAAATCAAAAAGTCACCCAAACCATAAGGGTTCACACCATATGAGATCGAATATTAAGGTTAAGAAAACCGAAATCAAACATCCCATAAACATACATAGCAACAATATAAATCATTCAAGCACAAGTTATGTAATCGAAAATCTATCACAAGAAAAATTATAAACTAATAATTTTATTCATAAATAAGATAGTTTTATTCATAATAGACCTTATTGAAATAATCAAAAACTAATGTCTAGTTTTTCAACAGATTTTTCAAAGGTCATCTTCAATTTCCTCAAATTTTTCAGGATCTTCATCAACAGCATCTCGACTGATATCTCGGATTCCGCACACAGTACCTTGATTTTGTTCACAGGCTAAAGCATTAACCTTTCGATTAATATTCCGAGCATACTCCCTATTACCGATTCCAAGTTTAATCAGCTTTCTTTGGTTACGGATAACAGTTCTTAGAAGTGCTTCCTCTCTATGATGAGTTTCAATAGTACTGAGGAGGACTTGTCGTAGATTGATAATATCAATCTTAGCATCCAAACTGTTTTGGACAAGGAAATGAGTCATATCTTCCTTTTCATTTTCTATATCTTCACAACCAGATTTCTTGAAGGTATCATCAAGATGAACAGTTTCCTTAGAAATCATTCCACTCAAGGCTTTCAGAAGTTTTTCTTGAGATCTGGTTTGAGGATACATCTTATTACCATAGGTTCTCAAATAATATGAGTTCATATATTCGAGAAATATTTAACACATTCCAAACATGGGAATCAACCTTAAATAAATATTTCTAACTAGATTTGAAAAGATTTTCGCATATAATGTGTTAGAAAATCACAAAGATTCTTTTGAAGAATCAAACTTCTCGTATCAAAAACTACTTTAGATAGGGATACTTATCCTGTTATACAAGTTGTTTATAAGAAAACTTTTCTACACATGGAGATAGATTAAGCATCTTCAGGTAGATTGTGTAAAATCTCTATGTTGAATAAGAGATTATTGACAGGATACATATTGCCCAGATATGTGTGCTTCCTTACATCAGTAGATTGGGCATTGTAAGGATGTACATTCCAATGCAATTAGACATTGAGGTGAGGATCTTCCTCACTAAATTCCTTTTGAGGAACTTCCTTCTCCTTACTTTTAGGGTCATTATCATGACCCCTTGTGTGGGTTTTGAATCCATCCTCTTCATTAGGAATATTGCGAGATTCTATATCCTTTATTACATCTTGTGCCCAGGATGGTATGTTCCTTGAACTTGAACCTGTGTGGTCTAGGTCTGCCAACCAAAAAATTGTTGATGTCTTTTTTTCAATACCTTCCATATGTTCTCTTAAGGTATCCATTCCTTGTTGGAGATGTTTTTCTAAACACTTGTCTAGATATACCTTTCGACATGTCTCTGTAAGAAGATCTTTAATAAGGATCGTATTCCTTATTTGTGAATGCTCCAGCAGTTGAGTAAGAATTTCACACTCTGTAGTTTGTTGATGAACTTCGTTGCATAGAGCCAATTTTTTTTCCAAATAATCTACCAAATTATTTTGAAGACTGAGTGTTTCTCACTTTCCTTCAAAAATTCTTACATTCAATTGAATAATAAGTTCTAGGACATCATCTACACTGTCAATGGTTTTTCCATTTTCTGAATAGCTTTCAACATGTTTGAAAAAAATTTCTAACATTTTACGAAAACAAGAACTTGGGAAGTCTAGTGAATCTAATCTCTTTTCAGATTATTTTTCATTAGAGGTTGGAGTCGGATCCAAAACATGTTTCTTGAGTTTCAGGTTCATTCTTTTCTGTTCAGGAACTGAATCTCAATCAAGTTATTAGTCATAGACTTTTTCTTTGATTTTTGAAAATAATTACGAGACCAATTTGCATTGACCTTTCCTGAGATATTATTCTCATTATCTTGACATACTTTAACTGAGTTCTTCATAAGTTTAACTTTTCTTTTATTATTTTGACTTGTATCTTATAGGTTGGATTGCACCAAACACAGATTATCAGATCTTTTTCGTGTTTGCCTTCTCTGATACCAATTGAAAATACGAGGGTACCCAAATATACCTCAATCTAAAACTTTTCCACCTATAAGTCCTTTCTCCGAAAGTGATTGTCTATGGACTGAGTCGAGACAATACAACTAATCGGTTCACACTTCGTGTGGTCGTCTATGGATACGAGATCTAGACAATACGACAACAAGATAACTTGCGTGATTGACTATGGATACATGATCGAGACAATAAAACAACGAAGTATGATTACTTGATAATAGTTTCGTACTTAACCAAACACAATAGGATTGCTATCAAGTAATTAGGAATTAACGTTTGTGTATTTTACTTCTAATTATAATAAAAACAATTATAATTGCGGAAATAGAAAAGTAAAAGACACAGAAAGATTTTATTAACCCCGGGACCTTATCTAGAATTGAATACTCTCAGTATTAAGCCGCTATACAAAATGCAGAAAAACCCCGGGACCTTATCCAGAATTGGATACTCTCAGTATTAAGACGCTATACAAAATCTAAACCAACTTCGTATAGTTTAGACCAAGCAACTAAACTTATAGTTCACCTAGTTCCATCTGTATCCCTACGACTCCAACTTGCAATAAGTCACGCACTTGGAACTATTCCTTTGGTTCGTATTCCAAACAGTAAAGGAACAACAAATCTGTTCGGTAACAACTCTTTTCAAACAAGTGATATGAGTTTGACAAAAGTCTCTTCTGTTTATCCAAATAAACTCCTTTGTCAGGTTCTTAGATCAATCTATTCAACAACTACCAAAGTAATTGTTTAGACTATGCAATCAAAAATAGGATCTGATCAAGATACTAAATACTGTGCTGATCTACACAAATAATCAATCCAATCTATCAAAAGATAAACCGATTATAGTTGGATCCCCACCCGATCAAGTTTTTTGCACACCAAAGATTATGAACTCAAATAAGAAATCTTCTTTGTCTTCAAATCTTCTAAGATCTTCAATAAACACCTACACACAATGAACTTAAATCTCTTGTGATCAATCACACACAGAACAGAGTCTGTTAACAATGGATTATCACAAGACGTCTTTAGATCTAAAAACAGTCTAAAGATCCCCGTCGAAACTTAGATCTAGCTTGAGAGAATCTTATATCAGAAGAAAAGATTCTCAAGCATAGACAAACTAGGTGCAATCAAAGTTCAACAACCGCTAGTCAATCAAATCAATCGAAAACTAATAATAAACTGCAATTATCTAGTTTCCTACCAATGGTACTCATAGAGCTTCAATTCCCAAAAAAGTCTTTAAAACGAGCGGTCGTAAGAGATTTCACCTAATTAGGGTACTCTCCTCTCTGAATAGAAGGCTCCACCAGTAACAACACAACTAGGTAGTTTTGCTGGCTCTGAGGATTAGTTTGCTCGAAATGCAAACTTCAATATTTATAGACCAAGGAATTTCCAAAACCGAAAATATTCTCAAGATATGCAATATATTTCCGAATTCGGTTTTCATAATTCCTGGAAATGCTCTGTACAAATATTGACCGAAATCTCAGTAGAAAATCTCGAATTAGTAAATGCACATTACCAATTTATATTTTCTAAATATATGCATTTTAATTGCTGGAAATTAAAAGCATATAAAACTAAAAACCTTAATAAAAAGATTCTCAATTTATTTCTATCCAGGATTCTCCTTTAGTTATTAAGGAATATCTTTGAAAAATAAAAGATAAGAGTTACTGCACATGTTCAAAGTATGTCGACGTCTTTACTTGGTAAATCCTTTTTCATTTTTACCATCTTGGAACCGATTTTCCACACTTCCAAACAAGTTTAGAATTGGTTCATCTGACTTCCAAGAACTATGTGATTGATTAAAAAGTATTCAATCACCATTCATGGGTTTAACGGTTCTACCAAAACAAGTTTCGGTTATACCTCCAAATGGCTACTAGGATCGGTCATATTAGTTTCAAAACATTGTTAACTAAGTACCAGGATCGGTTGCACAAGTTATAGGATCGGTTACACCAATTACTAAAACTTGTTAACCTACTACAAGGATCGATTACACATCTTGTGATTAGTCCCAACCAAGTTATAGGATCGGTTACCCAATGACTAGGAATGGTCACACCAATTACAAATATCGATCATACCATCTCAGATGATTACATAAGATCGGTTTTACTAATAAAGGTCATACCAACACAAAAAGTCAGGCATTGTAAATAATTTTACCATGATACATAAACAAGTTATGAGAGGTTATACTAAACACACGTATTGGTAATCCAAAGATTTGCAATGAATAACAATACCAATAAGCCTAGCGATTTTCCTTTCGATTCATAAAACAAGTTTATGAATTGTACTTCCTTTAAACGAATGTAAAACATTGTTTCCTAGGACGAAATCTTCACCCGTACCCATACCCAGAATCACAATAGCATTCATACGATTATGTCGATGTCTTATATACGAAGTTCAAAAGATAGAAGTTATACTTCGTATTGTAATTCCTTAATACTATGTCTAACTAGAGTAAATCATTCACAGCTTCGCAGTTATGTTTTTAATATGCACGACTTGAAAGACACATTAGGAGTGAAACAGTTCAAGTCAAATATTACTAACCTCAAGAGGAAGGATGATGTCGTCGTTGTAGCTCTTTACTTCTTCACATTCTTCAAGTCTTCATGTAATACTTGTAACTCTCATATCCTAGTAATTTTCTAGCTAACCTATACGAAGTTGACTCTAGTAAATAATCAAGCGACTCTTTAAATGAGTTTTGATTCACTAAAATATGAAAACCAAACTTGACATACCAACGCTTGGTGGGTTCAACCGAGCTATGCTCTAACATGAAACACTACTTAAAATTTGTTTTCAAGATAGAACAAAGTGAAAAAGTGGGGGTCTAACAACCTCACCCAATATTTCTGAAAAGGCGAGGGTACCCAAATATACCTCAAGCTACCTATAAGTCCTTTCTCCGAAAGTGATTGTCTATGGACTGAGTCGAGACAATACAACTAATCGGTTCACACTTCGTGTGATCGTCCATGGATACGAGATCGAGACAATACAACAACGAAGTATGTTTACTTGATATAGAGGTTCGGACTTAACCAAACACAATAGGATTGCTTATCAAGTAAATAGGAATTAACGTCTGTGTAATTTACTTTAATTATAATAAAACAATTATAATGCGGAAAATAAAAGTAAATGACACAACAAGATTTTGTTAACGAGGAAACCGCAAATGCAGAAAATCCCGAGGACCTAGTCCAAGATTGAATACTCTCAGGATTAAGCCGCTACACAATATTACACTTAACTTCCTATAGTTGAGACCAAGTAACTAACCCTATTGTTCACCTAGTTCCGTCTGTATTCCCACGCCTCCGACTTATGAATAAGTCACGTACTTGGAACAATCCCTTTGTTTCGTATTCCAAACAGTAAAGGAACAAGAAATATGTTTGGTATCAACTTTATTCAACCAAGTGATATAAGTCGGACAAAGGCTCTTCCGTTTATCTCAACATAAACTCCTTCGTCGGGTCCAGATTTATCTTATGTTCAATCACCCAAAGGTAACCTACTAAGATTAAGCCAACAACACCTTTAATCCAAAGAACCGTGTTGATGCCGATCTACTCAATTAATCAATCCAATCTACCACAAGGATAAACCGATTATTAATTGGATCCTCTTTTACCAAAACAAGTATTGTGCACACCAAAGATTATAAAACCCAAGTCATATCTTCAATATCTTCTTTGTCTTCAAATCTTCTTAAATCTTCAATAAAAACCTGCATAAAATCACTTGAATCTCTTGTGATCAATAACGCACAAAACGGAGTCTGTTAACAATGGATTATCACAAGATCGTCTTTAGAACTAACAACAGTCTAAAGATCCATGTCGAAACTCTGAACTAGTTTGAGAGAAACTTATATCATAAGAGAAGATTTTCAAGAATAAACAAACTAGGTGCAATCAGATTTCAACTACCGTTAGTCAATCAAATCAATCAAAAACAAAGATAAACCGCAATTATCTAGTTTCCCACCAACGGGTCGCGCTAGAGCTTCTTAATCCCAAAGAAGACTTTAAAACGAGCGGACGTAAGAAATTTAACCTAAATAGATTACTCTCCTCTCCGATAGGCGGATACACCAGTAACAAAGACAAAAGAGGAAGTCTGTTGTTACGATGGATTAGTTTGCTAGAAAGGCAAACTTCGTGTATTTATAGACAGGGAAGTTTGGACACCAAGGAATTTCCAAAACCGAAAATATTCTCAAGATATTCATTAAAGCACAAATTCGGCTTCCATAATTCCTGGAAATGCTTTGTCCAAAAATAACAATCGAAATCTCTCGTAAAATCTAATTAGTAAATGCACATTACTAATTCTGTAATTTCGCTACAAAGATAAATTACTAACCTTAATTAAAAGATTCTTAACTTACTTATGTTTCGATCATGGGATTCTCTTCCCTTACCGGTTAAGGAATACCTTTGAACAATTATAGAAATAAACATTCACAACATGTGTTCAAAGTTTGTCGACATCTTTACTTTATGAGTTCTCTTTCATACTTACAACCTTGAAACCGATTTGCCACACTTCGAAACAAGTTTAGAGTTGGTTCATCTGACTTTCAAGAACTATGTGATTGATCAAACCAACATTCAATCACAATCATGGGATTGTTCTACTAAAACAAGTTTCGGTTCTACCTCCATGTGAGTACTACGCATAGTCACACTAGCTTCCCAAAGATTCGGTTGACTAGGTACTAGGATCGGTTCCCCATATATATATGGTATCTAAATTATATGCGTTGCACATGTCCATAGGATTGGTTCCCCTTTCTTCTATAAACCCTGTTGCACCCCATATAAGGATCAGTTCCCCTTGATGTACTGCACCCCTTACCAGGATCGGTTCACTTTCCCTTACTAGGATCGGTTCCCTTTCCCCAAGGAAGACATAATCCAATCATACCACAGGTGATTACTTAAGATTGATTTTAATAAATAAAAGTTATACCAATACAAAAGTCAGGACTTTGTGAATAGTTCTACCAAGAACACAACAAGTTGTGAGAGGTTATACTCTATCACACATATTGGTGGTACATAAGATATGCAATGAATAACAAAACCAATAACTCCTGCAATTTCCTTTTCAGTTCACAAACAAGTTTATGAACTTACTTCCTTAGAACACATGTAAACATTGTTCCCTAGGATGAAATCCTCACCTCATACCCATACATAATCACAATAGCATTCAAATGATTATGGCGATGTCTTATCTACAAAGTTTAATGATTAAGAAATAAACCTCGTATTGTATTCCTTAATACTATGTCTATCTAAAGTTCATATATGCTTCGCAGTTATGTTTTCAATATGCACGACTTGAAAGATATGTTAGGGAATGAAACAGTTCAAGTCAAATATCACTAACTTCAAGTGGAAGGATGATTGTTGTCGTTGTAGCTCCTTGCTTCTTCACATCTTCAATACTTCGCAATACTTTTAATGTCTCATATCCTAATGCTTTCAAGCTAACCTATACGAAGTTTAACTCTAGTACATAATCAAGCGACTCTTAACATGAGTTTTGATTCACTAAAATATGACAACCAAACTTGACATACCAACGCTTGGTGGGTTCAGCCGAGCAATGGTCTAACAATATCCCCCTTTGTCAATTTTAGTGACAAAACTCTTACATCATATGGATAAAAAAATTACAAGAATTTATTACACTCCGCTTGACTCCCGATTCAACAGAACAGTAAAACTGCTCACATTCAATCCTTGAAAATGCCGTTATTGACATTATAATAACAAATCTAATACTCCCGCTAAGGAAGATAGGTAGATATTCAATCCGCACGTCTTTTTTATACCAATCAATATGACATGTTACTCCCCCTTAGTCTGTGTTTTCACTCTTTCGTTAGATAAAACATTCAAGTACCAATGTTTTTTTCCTTAGTGATACCAATTAATATAAAAAATCAATGCCAGTATCACTTGTTTACTCCATATATTTCTCCCCCTTTTTGTCACAAATATGACAAAGAAACGAAAAAATAAAGGACAACACGAAAAGAATCTTACAAATCTCATAATAGGCTTGCAAACCTGAAGAGTTAGGCACGAGGGTTCCACACATCACGTTCTGATAACCAATATCAAAATCGAAAATACAAGTAGTCTTATTTTGATATGTTTCCAAGGAAACAATTGCCCGAAACAATTTTTCCCATTTAGTTTAGCTAACCAAAAACAACTAATCACATTATTCCCTTTGCTAAACCGATTGTTCAAAAACAACCGCTTAATTCGATAAGACCAAAACAAAGATAAACTCCATTTTTCTTATCAGGTTCTAATTATCCATAAACTTAAACCTTTCAATTTTAAACAACCCAAATACTAGGTTAGTTAACTAGCATTTCCTTGTTTAGGCATTCGATTAGACTTGAATAATTGAATCCTCACTTCGATAAGACAAACAAAGATCAGAATTAACTTAGTTTCTTATCCGGAATCGAATTGGACTAAACAACTCATCCCGTACACATATTATTTCGTTAAGCCATAAATAATTCATACAAAACAACATAAATCAACTTGCATAATTATTCACCTCAACCGGAAGCAATTGAAACAACATAGACATTAAAAGCACCGCAATTGCACCGTAATTTTGTAAGCCTAAACCATTGAAACTATACAAAAGCAAGATAACAATAGTTTTTCTTAACCAGAACCAATTGAATCACACACACATTAATTGTACCGAAATTTTGTAAGCCTAAACGATTGATATCACACAATAAAGCAAGATAACAATAGTTTTTCTTAACATGAACCCATTGAAACACACATCCATCATGGAATAAATATCAATTGAACCTAAAATTTTGTGAAACACAAGCAACAAATATATATCATATAAACTCAGGCTTTTCTTAAACAGGAAAACAATTAACTAACAAGATTGTTACCTCAAATTTCACATCCACTTCTCCAATATGATAGCATCTTCGTCCAGGGAGAATTGATATCGAAATATCACCACGTTGTCATCCTTATGCCTAAACAAAAGAATAACAACACACTTCAACCTTTACCAGAGAAAGGTTGAAAACCGGTTTTAACAATTGCAAGCAAAAGTTGAAAACCATCGAAACACATATGCTTTTATGCTAAACCAAAACCGATTCAACATATTCAGACTTTTTCACATATTGTTTCTATTAGAACCCCTCATAATCCTTTGATAAAGCATACCTACTAGGGTTAGAACTTAATCCCGCTAAATCAAAAAGTCACCCAAACCATGAGGGTTCACAATATATGAGATCGAATATTAAGGTAGTAAAACCGAAATCAAACATCCCATAAACATACACAACAATAAGATAAAAGAAATTAAGCACAAGCTATGTAAACCGAAAGCTATCACAAGAAAAATTACTAATCAAATAATTTTATTTATAATAGTTTATTCATAATAGACCAATATAATCAATGAAAGAAATAAAAAACTGATGTCTATTATACTTTGCAACCTAGTCCTTCATGTCCGAGCTGAATGAAGGTTGATTACTACTTTTCAGCTTTTGGATTTCTTCAAGTAGAAACCGTTGTTGCTTGACCAGAATCTCTTGCAGATGAGAAATTTTTGTGAAGGATTCTGCAAGAGCATGCAATCATGTCTTTGAGTGAACACAAAAATGTGTCAATGCCTCAATGCACTGATCTTTCTTCAGAGTATTATCTTTTTCCTTCTTGCTAAGACTTAGACGAGTCCTTCTTCCTTTCTGATTTTACCCTAAATGTCAAGAAATAATCCAGACTTAGTTTTAAGATGATCTTTCTGATCTTGCATCTTCTCCAGAGAAACCATTTGATCCAGACCCATAGTTCGGACAAAGAATGATCAAAATAGGAGAAGAGACTTTTTATATTTTTCATACTTCCGAAAATATAATATTCCTAAAGATACGAATATATTAAATATCTTCAAATACTAGATATTGTTTCCATAATCTACACAAAACTGCCTTGATTTTTCTTCTTCCTCACTCAAAAATTGGCACACGAGATGAGGATAGAATTCTAATACTGATCAAGTGGCATTAGTATGAGATTTTCTCTCATTATGGAATTTTTAACAACCAGAGTGTTCTTGATCTAGTATAGTATGAAAAGATCTCTTTTTATTACCCCGAACCAACGAAGTATCTTGGGATATACTGAAATTGCGCAGGCAACTTTTAGTAATTCTATTAAGACAGTTTTTGCATCTTGTCTTATTTCTCCCTTTAACATTAGATGATTTAATAACATCGGAAGACATGTCCATTCTTAAAATGGGTAAATCACTAATGGTGGAGGAAGGAATAAGATTGACAACTAATGCAACATCAGCTGTTTCCTCATCTTCAGAATCGTATGACTCAGAGGACTCGTCTAGAGTTACAGCCAATGCCTTGCTTTCAGTGTATTTCTTAATATTTGGACATTCTTTAGCAATATGACCAAACCCTTTACACTTTAGCACTGCGGCTAATATTCATCATCTTCTTCCTGATCCCTTTTGACAGGAACCCGATCATGCGGTCGAGAAGATCGATAAGTATCCTTAACGAATCTCTTGTTTCTTTTCTTCAAGAGATCTCGAAAATATCTAGTAACTAATGATAATGATTGTTCAATTTCATCATCAGAATTTTTTGCAATCAGTTCATTTGAATCATCCAACTGTCTGTTCTTCTCCATTTGACCATTTGGAATTTTTTCTTTAAAAGTGATTCCTTTAATTTGAATAGACTGTGATTCATGATTAAAGATCTTTAACTAACCAACGAGTGTGCTTCGTGTAAGAGTTGAAAGATCATTTGCTTCTATGATTGCATGTTTCTTAGAATCGTATCTAGATGGAAACGATCTGAGAATCTTGCATACTATATCTTTTTCAGAAATAGTCTTTCCTAACGAGAAAGAAGTATTAATTATCTCAGTGAGCTTAATGTGAAACTCCTCAAAATTGTCGTTGTCATCCATTCGAAGGTTTTCCCACTCGGAAGTGAGGGTTTGAAGTCTAGCTTCTTTCTCTGATAAGTTTTCTTCGAATACGATCTGAAGATTATCCCAAGCTTCTTTCTAAGTTTGACATGTAGACACATGATGTTGTAAGTAACGGCTTACAGCATGAATAATAGCATTCAAACCATCTGAATTCTTCTTTGCAAGTGCCTTTTCTTTGTTCGAAAACTTTGCTAAACGTTTAAGTTCAGTTTCTGAATTTTCTCTCTTTGGAAGAGTATAACCATCGACGACTAATATCCAAGTATTAAATTCTCGTGATTGAAGAAAAGATCTCATAGCATATTTCCACCATAGATAGTTTTTTCCATCAAATCTTGGCGGTACGTTAATTGAAGTCGATTCAATGAGAACTCGAGTTCATTCTTGTAGGTTGGATCGCACCAAACACAGATTGTTAGATCTTTTCGTGTTTGCATGCTCTGATACCAATTGAAAAGGCGAGGGTACCCAAATATACCTCAAGCTAAAACTTTTCCTACCTATAAGTTCTTTCTCCGAAATTGATTGTCTATGGACTGAGTCGAGATAATACAACTAATTAGTTCACACTTCATGTGATCGTCTATGGATACGAGATCGAGACAATACAATAACGAAGTATGTTTACTTTATATAAAGGTTCGTACTTAACCAAACACAATAGGATTGCTTATCAAGTAAATAGGAATTAACGTTTGTGTAATTTACTTTAATTATAATAAAACAATTACAATGCGTAAAATAAAAGTAAATGACACAGCAAGATTTTGTTAACGAGGAAACTACAAATGCAGAAAAACCCCGGGACCTAGTCCAGAATTGAATACTCTCAGGATTAAGCCGCTACACAAAATCACACTTAACTTCGTATAGTTGAGACCAAGTAACTAACCCTATAGTTCACCTAGTTCCGTCTGTATTCCCACGCCTCCGACTTATGAATAAGTCACGTACTTGGAATAATCCCTTTGGTTCATATTCCAAACAGTAAAGGAACAAGAAATTTGTATGGTATCAACTCTATTCAACCAAGTGATATGAGTCGGACATAGAATCTTACGTTTATCTCAACATAAACTCCTTCGTCGGGTCCAGATCTATCTTATGTTCAATCACCCAAAGGTAACCGCTTAAGATTAAGCCAACAACACATTTAATCCAAAGAACCGTTTTGATGCCGATCTACTCAATTAATCAATCTAATCTACCACAAGGATAAACCGATTATTAATTGGATCCTATTTTACCCAAACAAGTATTATGCACACCAAAGATTATAAAACCCAATTCAGATCTTCAATATCTTCTTTGTCTTCAGATCTTCTTAAACCTCCAATAAAAACCTGCACACAATCACTTGAATCTCTTGTGATCAATCATGCACAGAACGGAGTCTGTTAACAATGGATTATCACAAGATCGTCTTTAGAATTAACAAAAGTTAAAGATTCATGTCGAAACTCTGAACTAGTTTGAGTGAATCTTATATCAGAAGAGAAGATTCTCAAGAATAAACAAACTAGGTGCAATCAGATTTCAACCACCGTTAGTCAATCAAATCAATCGAAAACAGAGATAAACCGCAATTATCTAGTTTCCCACCAACAGGTATCTCTAGAGCTTCTCAATCCCAAAGAAGACTTTAAAACGAGCGGCCGTAAGAGATTTAACCTAATTAGATTACTCTCCTCTCCGATAGGTGGATACACCAGTAACAAAGACAAAAGCGGAAGTCTGTTGTTACGAAGGATTAGTTTGCTAGAAAGGCAAACTTCGTGTATTGATAGACAAGGAAGTTTGGACACCAAGGAATTTCCAAAACCGAAAATATTCTCAAGGTATTCATTAAATCACGAATTCGGTTTCCATAATTCCTGGAAATGTTCTGTCCAAAAATAACAATTGAAATCTCTCGGAAAATCTAATTAGTAAATGCACATTACTGATTCTATAATTTCGCTACAAAGATAAATTAATAACCTTAATTAAAAGATTCTTAACTTACTTATGTTTCGATCCTGGGAAAGTTTGTCGACATCTTTACTTTGTAAGTTCTCTTTCACACTTACAACCTTGAAACCGATTTGCCACACTTACAAAGAAGTTTAGAATTGGTTCATCTAACTTTCAAGAACTATGTGATTGATCAAAGCAACATTCAATCACAATCATGGGTTTACGGTTCTACCAAAACAAGTTTCGGTTCTACCTCCATGTGAGTACTACACATAGTCACACTAGCTTCCCAAAGACTCGGTTGACTAGGTAATAGGATCGGTTACCCACATATATATGGTATCTAACTTATATGTGTTGCACATGTTCATAGGATCGGTTCCCCTTTCTTCTATAAACATTGCTGCACCCCATGCAAGGATCGGTTCCCCTTGATGTACTGCACCCCTTACAAGGATCGGTTCCATTTCCCTTACTAGGATCGGTTCCCTTTCCCTTACAAGGATCGGTTCCCTTTCCCTTACTAGGATCGGTTCCCTTTCCCCACGGAAGACATAATCCGGTCATACCACAGGTGATTACTTAAGATTGATTTTAATAAATAAAAGTTATACCAATACAAAAGTCAGGACTTTGTGAATAGTTCTACCAAGAACACAACAAGTTGTGAGCGGTTATACTCTATCACACATATTGGTTGTTCATAAGATATGCAATCAATAACAAAACCATTAACTCCTGGAAATTTCCTTTTCGTTTCACAAACAAGTTTATGAACTTACTTCCTTAGAACACATGTAAACATTGTTCTCTAAGATGAAATCCTCACCTCATACCCATACATAATCACAATAGCATTCAAATGATTATGGCGATGTCTTATCTACAAAGTTTAATGGTTAAGCAATAAACCTCGTATTGTATTCCTTAATATTGTGTCTATCTAGAGTTCATATATGCTTCGCAGTTATGTTTTCAATATGCATGACTTGAAAGATACGTTAGGGAATGAAACAGTTCAAGTCAAATATTACTAACCTCAAGTGGAAGGATGATTGTTGTCATTGTAGCTCCTTTCTTCTTCACATCTTCAAGACTTCGCAATACTTGTAATGTCTCATATCCTATTGCTTTCAAGCTAACCTATACAAAGTTTAACTCGAGTACATAATCAAGCGACTCTTAACATGAGTTTTGATTCACTAAAATATGACAACCAAACTTGACATACCAACGCTTGGTGGGTTCAACCGAGCAATGCTCCAACAATTTCGCTTAGAAATCTGTATGGACTAACTCCAATTTATTTTCAAGAGAATTAACTAGACAGTCAGACTCAATCTTAATAAAAGTATATCAAGGAGTTATATCTCAATTTCTCAATTCAATATTTATTTAAGAAAATAACAATCTACGAGTCTAATTGAATACAGGAGAAAATAACTTGAACGGTACCAAAGACTAATATTCAAGGATCAATTAATTTCAATCAACAAACAAAGGTTGGATTTACCAATTGATCGATTCAATGCACAACCTGTGATATTTCAATTATATAACAAAATATAATACGGAAAAGAAATAACACAGACACTAGAAATTTTGTTAACGAGGAAACCACAAATGCAGAAAAACCCCGGGACCTAGTCCAGATTGAACAAACACTGTATTAAGCCGCTACAAACACTATCCTACTACAAACTAACTTCGGTCTGGACTGTAGTTGAACCCCAATGAATCTCACACTGATCCAAGGTACAATTGCGCTCCTTACGTCTCTGATCCCAGTAGGATACTACGTACTTGATTCCATTAGCTGATCTCACCCGCAACTAAGAGTTGCTACGACCCAAAGTCGAAGACTTTAATAAACAAATATATATCACACAGAAAAATCTACAGGAATAGATAAATCTGTCACCCACAGAAATAACTACGAGTTTTGTTCCGTCTTTTGATAAATCAAGGTGAATAGGAACCAATTGATATACCGGTCTTATATTCCCGAAGAACATCATATAAATATCATTCACCTCACAATAATCTTAATCGATTAGCGAAACAAAAGATTGTGGAATCACAAACGATGAGACGAAGATGTTTGTGACTACTTTTCTATCTTGCTTATCAGATAAATTAATCTCAAGCCAATTTTACAATTGTACTCAATACTATAGAAACAACAAGATCAAATCACGCAACCACAGAGAAAATAGTTGGGTCTGGCTTCACAATCCCAATGAAGTCTTCATGTCGTTAATGGTCTTGATAGAAACCTAAGGTTAAAAGAGAATCGACTCTAGCTTATAAAACTAGTATCACACAGGAGGTGTCGGGATTAAGTTTCCCAGTTGCTAGAGTTCTTCTTTATATAGTCTTCAAATCAGGGTTTGCAATCAATGCTACCTTGGTAACAAAGCATTCAGTATTCACCGTTAGATGAAAACCTGATTAGATTCAAGCTAATATTTTAGCTTGTTATACACAAATGAAATGCACGTTCATTTAGGTTTGTGTAACCGTACCTAAACGTATACAGCTAGTTGGTTCAACAGTAGTTAACCAATGGTATGAGCACTTTCATATCAAACTTATTTATCTTCACCATAACTAGTTCAAATGACTCATAAAAACTAGTTTGAGAGTTGTTCAATTGCTTAGATCTCATAGAAGTGTATAAGACACAATCGAAACAAAAACGATTTTAATTCACTCGAATCGATTCATGAACATTATAGCCACAATTTGCAAATGTGTATTCCTTAGTTTATATATGTCTTAGTTCACGAATAAACCGTTTTTAGAAAATAACCCAATCAAGTATGCATACCGGTACGCATACTTAAGTACCCAGATTGAGTTTGTTTTCAGTTCACAAACTCCAGCAGAAATTTACAGGATGTGAACTTTCGGCAGTACGCGTACAGGTATGCGGACTTGGCTTCCGGACATCCTGAACAGTAAAGTACGCATACTTTAGTTCAAGGATTTTGGACTTACACAAGTATGATTTCACATACAATTTTTATATCCATTCAAGGTTATATATTCTAAACTCTCATTTCAGTCATTGAAACATTCTTAGAGGATGTTAAATAGAGGTTATTCACACATTATTTTTTCATCAAAGAAATTTTCAAGATATTGAAATAATCAACATGACTTTCGTCACTTGTAAAGATGAACTTGACCAAAGCGAAATCTTGCCAACACATATTTTGAGAAATAGATAAGCGAGATAAACTCGGCTTGAAAAGCAAATGTGTATAATCGAAGTCTATATAGCAATACGATTTTTGTCTCAAGATAAGAGATAGAGTAGATAAACTTTTGAGTGATAGATAAGTTCAAGTCTCCACATACCTTTTAGTCGATGAAGTTCCACCAGTTCCTTGAGTAGTTCTTCGTCTTTGCATGATGAACGACGTGGAGTCTAGAGCTCAACTACACTTTCTATCCTAGTTCGAGACTTAGCTATAAGTAGACTAGAAATCTAGACTTATATTTTTTGGCAACTAAACTTGACAAACAATCTTGAGATAGCAACGCTTGCGAGTTCGACCGAGCAGTGCTCTAACAATCTCCTCCTTGTCAATTTTAGTGACAAAACTATCAATACATATGGAATACAAAATAAATAAACTTTGCAGCTTCTCTTCCACATGCATGATCTCCTTGATTCTTCAAAATTACTCGAAATCTTCGTCACTTCCAAGTACTCCAATGATTCCAAAGATATCCAAATCAGCATCATCTTCGTTGAAGATCCGTAGCCATAACAATGAAAAAACAAAAGCTCTCAATCATTGTTACACAGTGTCGTAGTATTATTACACAACATCAAAGTTCAATTGTACCAAAACTTTGACAACAATACTATGGTGATATGTATCACTTCCATTTAGTCAATACTTCATCTCACATGAAAACCACTCCCTCTTGCATAATTATCCGGAAACCATATGTATATGTAGTGTGAGCTACACATTAATTTTCCCCCTTTTTGTCAATAAAATTGGCAAAGGTACGAAAACTAGTGGGATCCTAATGAAATTTACATAGAGACACTTCATGACCAAAAGAAAGCACATATCAAATTTTTAGATGCAGTCATATAGCCGAAAATAAATGCATTCATCAAGGAGTTTATAAAGATACAAGATAACCCCTATAATATTCCACAGCCGCACTCTCCACAAAAATTTGTCAATTAAGCACAAGTTCAATTAGGAACTCTCCCTCACAAAATGTCATTCATGAAAGAATAACAAGAGCGACCTTACTTTCACAAGAAAAGAAGGATTTCTTTGGACATTACAAATCACATGAAACATGAATTTGTATCCAAAATACTCAATTAAATTAACCACAAGAGAACCCGTGATTAATTTAATCGGAAATGCTCAACATAAGAGAACTTACGGAGCCGCACAATATATACATAAGAAATATGGATCAGGTAAGATCAATACTGTGTAATAAACAAAGATTCATTCTATCTTTCATCACTATTTGCACAATGTCATACAATAGACTTAATCTTTGTAAACAAAAGCTCATCCTTTCTTCCATCAATATTTGCATAATGACATAAATAGCTTAACTTTTGTTTGTCAAATGTTCATTCAATTTTTTAGTAATACTTGCATATCGACATACAACAGACTTAAATTTTGACCACGTATGGGACAATCATATTTTACGGACGCAAACACACATATCCCTTAACAAATTGCAAAATATAAAACCATAAAGATTAATACTGCAAAAATCATCTTCCAAACAGACTTTAGAATTTAAATAGGCTTTGGGCATAACCATAAAGCCATTTTGGTTGTGAAATGATGCTCATTTTGAAAGGACTAATACGAATATCAATTTATTTGAGTGAACAAAAACGGGAGAAATATTGACAGAATGTGAAATGAAGGAATATCTCTCAATAAGTGTCCCCCCCCCAATTTATTTTACAGTAAGGAAGCACATCACTCATTTTATAAAGTCTATTGAAAAAAGGATTGAGGCCAACCGAAGATGAAAATGGAAAACAATCCATATCACAAAGAAAACGAGGTGAAATTTAGAAAAATATTCATCGAGAATGCGGACCATTAAAGTGACTTGTGGCTCTGTTGAATGTTTTGACATTTTGGACTAGTTATATAGTTCCCAAGAAATTTGCATTTGGAAAACTACTAGCACATATTTTACATGTAAGGGCTCACCACCCCTAGTAAATGCTAGCGAGTGTATATCAAAAAGAATGAATGGTTATTGCATGTTTAATAAGATCAATGTAGAGCATCTTATACCCAATGGTCTCGCAGAGACTACCATCAAAGGTAACAGATGGTGTCTAAGGAATATGTTATGCATACCAACCTACCTTTTATTTATTTGGGGATATGCAATATTACACGCATCTTTACTTAATTTGTTTTAGAACCCAATATTAGTCAACCTTTTCTGCGTACCAGTTGGTAACTGGATTTAAGCCTGACATTCGTGTTCTTACGCATTTTTGGTTGAATTATATATGTGTCATTACACTCCACATCGTACTATGATGGGTCTTTAAAACTGTAAACTAGTTATGTTGGAAGTGTCTTCCCAACAATTATCCACATTTTAAACCTTTTGGCAGGTGTTTGTGGGTGAAAACCGTTTCTGCTAATTTCGGTAATTTCGTGTGAGTGCGGGTGAAAAACGAATCTAAACCCAAAACAATGTACTGCACGGGAGTACTTTTGATTCGAGAGATAAATCTTTACAACCCTGGCCTAAACCAAGAAATGGTTTTTCCAGGTTTGCTTCGTTCACAAAGTGAAGGAGAAGGGTTGGTCTTAGGGAGGGAAACGAAGAAAGCGTTGAGGCCATAATAGTTGATTCTAGAAGTATGGGTGTTTTGCGACTTGTATCCTAAAGTTGAACTGGCGAGCTAAATGGAAAGGTACCAGGTCATTTCTGGATGTGTATTGTTCTCCTGACCAAAACTTATTTTTTGGTGGAAATAGGTGAAACCTATTTATACAAGTCGTAATGAAACGTACCCTGGACTCGTAAGAAGTGGAAACGGTTGAGTAATGGAAGAAAGTGGTAACGGGTAACGCCTGGAATTGATGTTTCCATAATGAATAAAACGTTTCACCATTACTTCTTGTATTAACTAACCGCCTCACTCTTATGAAACTTTTTTGCAACAGGCGTATTGCACGCCGCACGCTGTAAACCGCCATACCAATACCCTGATGAGTATCCCCCATTTTGTGACATGTTTTTATGTCTCGAGTATTTTCGTGGAAAACGTATAGAAGGTTTCTACGTGTGTCATGGTGGCATGCCAGTAACGGTGGCATAGCGACGTGCTAGTAGCTGTGGCATGGTGGCATGCCAGTAGCCGTGGCATAGCGACGTGCTAGTAGCTGTATCATGGTGACGTGCCAGTAGCCGTGGCATAGCGCCGTTCTAGTAGATGTGGCATGGTGGCGTGCCAATAGCCGTGGCATAGCGACGTGCTAGCAGCTGTGGCATGGTGGCGTGCCAATAGCCGTGATATAGTGACGTGCTAGCAGCTGTGGTATGGTGGCGTGTCACGTGCCAGTAGCCGTGGCATAGCAACGTGCTAGTAGTTGTGGCATGGTGGCGTGCCAGTAACCGTGGCATAGCGATGTGCTAGAAGCTGTGGCATAGCGACGTGCTAGCAGCGGTGGCATAACGACGTGCTAGTAGCTGTGGCTTGGTGGCATGGCCAACATGCTCGCGCATATTTTAGGCGCGGCCAAATTAGGGTTTTTGGCATTGCGACCGGAGTTGCCACACGTTTGGTGGCAAACTTGTACGGCTGATATTTGCATCTTAGGAGGAAGGTCGGTCGTTGATCGTGGCTACCTTTCGCTGGTGGTCAGAGGTGTGGTAGCGTGACTGGCATGGCTTGCGCATGCTTTTGGCACGATAACCAAAGAATTCGGCGTCGTAGCCAGTTTAGGGTTTGGCGGCACAAACCAAGGGATTTGGCGTTGTGGCCAAAAGTCGCCACAAATCTTGCGGTTTGGTGGAGAGTTTGGGCGGCTGAGATTTGCATCTCAAGAGGAAAGATGGCCATTGATCATGGCCGCATCTTGTTTGCATAGCGGTATTGGCAACATGCTGGTGGTATGCCAGTAGCCGCGGTATAGCAGTATGCCAGTTGCGGTGTGGCCAAAGTTAGCATCGTGGACGGATTTGGTTGCGTCTTGCCTGGATTAGGGTTTGGGTGTGCTTAAACCCTAATTAGTGCGTGCGGCGCGTTTTGGGAAGCTAGTACGTTTTTGGAAGCTAGCTTAGTATTAGCGACCTCTTTTGAGACAGTGACAGGTTTGGAGCAACCTGATTGGTCGATGGAAAGGGGCCCGACAAGCAACATGGGGCCGTCCTTGTTTGGAATGCGCTTTTCGCATTTAGGGAGACCTGAATGGTCGATGGGAAGTGGGGCCGGTCAAGCTAGGGCGCGCCACACTTCTAGCGCGTTGTGGCGAATTTGGTTGCCTAGCTTGTCTAGGCGTGGTTTCGACCAACGGGGTCTAATATACGGCGCGAGGCGCAAAACCATAATTTGAAATTTAGTTTGGTTTATGAGTTTTTTGCAATTTATCACAATGATTAGATGGATTTTCGTATTTTGTCACAAAAATATTTACCTACAGAATGCAGTAGGCTTTCTGTCTGAGCCTTTCGTGCAATGGCCTTAATTTTGGTACTTGGAGGTTTCATGCTACTCAGATGCGAGTGAACATAAATCCTTCATTCCATACCGACTTAAGGGTTCTGCTGAGGAACATAGCACTCAGAAAAGGTATATTGAGTGGCTTAATAAATGTGTCGGTAGAGAGGTTAGTACTCGCAGCACCGTTTCTTTGCAGAGTGACATCACATCTGATGCAAGGTTTTACAATTTTAACCCTAAGCTAAAAACCACCATCAACAGGAGGATATCTCTTACCGCTAGATTTGTGGG
Source organism: Papaver somniferum (assembly GCF_003573695.1). Classification (NCBI taxonomy): domain Eukaryota; kingdom Viridiplantae; phylum Streptophyta; class Magnoliopsida; order Ranunculales; family Papaveraceae; genus Papaver; species Papaver somniferum. Next base: position 19,379,847 of record NW_020622492.1, read on the forward strand.
TTATCACTTTAATGAGACAGTCTTCCCGTCGTTGGGTGGAGAAAAGAAAAAGTATTTTCTAAGGGAATGACATGAATTGTCATGGTGTATTCCCACTGTGTCTCATGTTGATTCTTGTACTCCACAAATGATAATGTGAATTGACAAAGAAAAGTCGATTTTAAGAATGTACACTTGTAGATGATGAAATTTGGATAAGGGTCAAAAGTATCATTTCAACCATATAGACAGAATTCAACTCTCACGGGAGAGATTAATCCATTATCCCTCAAGGCATCCTTAGCCACGATTTATAGTATAAATCCCCGCGAGGCACTGCTGGTCGTGATGCCGTGATTCATAGCTCACATCCTCAACGAGATACTGCTGGTCATGTAGGTTCTGTAGAGCGTAAAACGTCCCTGGCAGACTTATGAACCAGAACGGTCACAATTATAGCATGTCTTCACGAGACGCAACTGATTGTGATGCCATGATTCCTAGTATACATCCTCAAAAGATGTTGTTGGTCATGTAGGCTCTGTAGATGCGTAAATAGTCCCCGACGGACTTATGACCTAGAGCGGAGATTTGCATGTCTCCTGTAAGCACGGCTCACCCTATTTGAGATCAAGGACTGATTCCTAGTACATCATCCCGAGATACACTGGTCATGTCTGCTCTAGAATCTGATTCGACTTTCTGAGGTTTCCGAATAACTCCTAGGACATCCCCGCGAGATATGCTGGTTATTCTTCCTCCAAGCCCTTTCGACAGACTCCTAGAACATTCTTCCAAGATACACTGGTCTTGTTGGCCCATCATATGGACACAAAGTTGATTCCTAGCACATCCCTGCAAGATACGCTGGTCAAAGACAAGTGAGACAAAGTCTCGCAGAGGTATTAATTGGGCGTACAAAGCCTTTTCTCTCTCTCTCCAGGACGAGTCCTAGCTGACCATAGAGAGATTCAAATCCGTTAAGAAAATCTTCGGAGAGATTTTGATCCGTCTGCAAAATCTCGAAGAGATTCAAATCTCTCTGCAAAATCTCGGAGAGATTTAAATCACTTCGCAAAATCTCGGAGAGATTCAAATCTAATCGCAAAATCTCATAGAGATTCAAATCTCTCTGCAAAATATCGGGCCGCACACGCCTTACCTAGGGCTCAAGCCTATTTCACAGCCTCTCAAACACACTCACGGATAGTGAATTGAGCCTGAATTGTACATGTCTATCCAAAAACGTGGATAATCTGTCTTGAGCTCCGCACGCTCAACAAAGAGACACACAAACATAATATGGTCTTCATATGACATATATGACCGTCCATGGAGATAGGGAGATCAGCCTCAGATCCTCTCACTCTGCACACGATTCCTAAGGAATTCCATACCTTTTCTCGTGACTCATCCTAGTAATTCTCAAAAATCATAGAATATCTCTCTATCTTGGCCAACTCGTCTAAAGAGAATATTTCTCTCTCAACACACAAAAGGGGGGATAACAATTAGGGTTTTAGTCTAGCGGTCTTTAGCACGTGTGAGAAATACCCGGCTTATTTCACACCACAGAAGAGAGTAAAGGCGGTGGAATAATGAGATAAACTCAACCTAGTTTATTCCTATTCCTGAAGAGATGGGAGAATTGTTCCTCATGACACGGAAATTAATCCTTAGATTAGAGAATTCATATATAAATAGGTAATCTATTTTCCAATATACCATCATCTTTTTCTCATAACCTCACAGAGCAATAATTGTTCTCTGATATCTCTCTTCATCTGCTTCCCTCCCTAAGGAAAGTCCTAAACCTCTATCCCTGTGATTGTAGCAGCCTTTGAACGACCATTTTGCGTGGTTTAGGCGAAGACTATTCGTGCTCAACCTACCGAAACTCACTTTCAAAACCCTAGAATCCCATCTCTAGCCTCTCACCGATTTTAGGTAACTACATTTTGGCGACCACAGTGGGAGGTTGTTCACTCAGTTACAAAATATCAATCAAGATCTCTTAAGAAGGAAGACGATTCCAACAATACAAACACAAAAACGTTCCATTGATTCAGTCTATGTAAATCCATTACACACATATCCGAGAGAGTTATCCCTACCAGCACTTTCTCTCTCGTTTGAGTTTGACCTTAGTGAATAGGTTAGTGCGTCCTAGATCACATGGATCTCTTCCTGCATAAAAAAATGCTCTAGGAACCTATTTTCATAAAAATCTACTTCTAATCCTTGAAAACGTTGGATAAGGACCAAGGAGAACTCCCGGAGACTCAATAGAATCTTGCAAAATCTCAGATCGACATCCAGACTTATCTGAAAACTCCTTTAGAGTTACCAGTAGGGATAAATCCAACAAATATAGATCGAGTACACGTTTCCTAAATAAGGAGTACTAAAACTGCTGAGAATAATGTTGACAGTATCTTTCTTGTAATCGACCTCACCGGAGAAGATAAAGCTCATTACAAACGCGACAGAGCAAAGAAGCAACCATCCATCCGACCTTATCACTCTCAAGGACCTCAAGGACCAGATGACGCTCTAAACTTAGAGACTCTGACGAATATTTGCTCCAAAATTCGTTTAGGTCAAGGGCCTTCAACCTGATCACAAGGGACTTGGTAAGTTTACCTCACATTACTATTTTACTTATAACTCTTTCATTTTGTATCAGATTGACCTAGTTCTTTCTCTGTCGGATTTGTCTTTTCTTTATTTACAGGATAAACTTAGCGAAAACTTGGAAAGGTTCAGAAAAATTCGTGACCTAGACAAAAGCTTTGAAGAGCCACATAAGGTCATAAATCGCCAGCCGAGATGCATCTTGTCGTTTTCATGTTTCAGAGGATCATAACCAGAACACGACAAAGTATAAGATGATACTAGATTCCAAGACATTGCTCGGCCAAATCCCATACTTATCTGAAGATTCAAATCCGTCGGTCGATATGTTATCAAGGAGAAGGAGCCTTCATATCGGCTACACCAACGATTATCCGGTATCATTTTTCGATGGGACCTCAGTTCACCCAAGAAGGAGAAGGAGAATATCTTCTGAACCTACCAAGGGAAAAGAAATTTGAAGTGCCAACAATTCAGATAAAACTTCATTACTCGACATACATCTACAACTATCTACTGTCACTGAAGTAAAATAAGAGAAGGATCCGAGACCATAGCTTCAGGATACACGTTACCCATTCAGGCGCATACTAGCAGTTCTTTCGGTCAAAGTCTCTTCCATCGACAAAATCCAATAGACATGTTATTCCATGAGTCAGGCTCAGACACGATGATCGAAAGATAAGATATGACGATAACATACAATTTCCCCATGTCAAAAAAACGACTCATCCATGTGAAGAATTAACTAGAAGATTCCTAGAGAACTCTTCCGTCAATAAAATAAACAAAAGTCGACTGCGCAGTTGGACCTGAATGTATCTATTACCCTAATTGTACCAGAAGGCATATACTACTCTCAAGTTCGGTTGAGCTTCCTCCCAAAACAAGAATAAATCTCAACGGGTAATTTTATAACAGAAGTTCACATGAATCCCTGTCAAGACACCTTGTAAAGGTGGAACAACAACTTCATCTTGTCCACAAAGACAAATGCGGGATTATCTCGACATAACTCTACGAAGACGTCTCCAGCCCATAAATAATCGTTTGCCCGCCTTGAAGACTCAATCTCATACGCTACAAGGGTCTTACTTAATTTTCCAAATGTCCCGAGTCAATGGGAATCCCTAGTCTTATATCAAACTGGGGACTAACGGAGAATTTTGCATCACATACCTCCATGGCCAACAGGAGGTGGCCCATATATCCAGTTTTCATACAATAGATTTAGAAACGATCAACGCAAGAGTCTCAAAAGATCGGGACACATCAAGACCATCCATGTAACACCCTGTGTTTTGAGCATGGCGCATGCTAAAAGATGCGCCATGGCCTGAGATGAAGCTTCATCTAAAGCTTCTGTTGCGTGGTACGAGGTAGATTGGCTTAAGGCAAATGTTGCGCCAAAATGGCGCATTATGTTTGGCATTTGTCCAAGGGTCAATGTTGCATCATCATGATGCATTAGGCCAGTTGGGTAGGTGGCCTTGAGCTTGCAGCGTAATCATTGCGCATTACGAAATTTATTGGCCTAGAGCCAATATTGCACAATCATTGTGCATCAGGACATAAAGGGCTGGCAGAACGAGTGGTGCACAATCATTGTGCATCATCCAGAGAGGGCTGTCCAAACGAGTGTTTCTCAATCATTGTGCGCAATCATTACGAATTAACACAATCATTGCGAAGTAACACAATCATTGCGAATTAACACAATCATTGCGAAGTAACGCAATCATTGCGGTGAATAATGAAGCAGACATATCATTTTGGTCCCCTAAACATACTTGTAGAAATTCCATTAACACATATATAGGGAGCGGTACTTGGTTGAAGGTGCATATGCGGACTATGCACCAATTAAGCTTCATAGCTTAGTCGAAAGAATATAAATGATGCCTAAGGCTCATTTATAGCTGTGTATCCTTGCGAAGAGGACATTTGATGCTTAGGAATCACCATGCCATGTCGCGGACCCGATGATGCATAATCATTGTGCATCTTGACGGAATGGCCTACGGACCAAGTGTAGATGGGGAAAAACGAGCCACCGGTTTTTTGGAAGGTGAAGAGTCGAGCGTGCTGTCGAGACTCCTCAGCCGGGAAAAATGTTAATCCTCACACATATGTACCGCTGCAAAGGGTGTGCTTAGATTCAAGAAATCAATCTGTATGACTCCGGTCTAAACCAAGACAATGGCCATTCCAGAGTCAATTCGGTCACAAAGAGGGAGATGGGTTGATCTGTAGGAGGGAAGCTGAGAGTTGTATGGGATCAGTGATGATCAAGGATTATGGGTGTGTTGAAGGTTTTTCCAATATTGTTGAACTGCTGAAGATGAGTTCTGTGAATAAGTTTATATCGAGTTATTGACGGATAATGATGATAATTGATGATTGATGATATTCGATGTCCTCGATTTAGACTTATTTTTATTGCAAGAATGATGTACCACTGATCCCTGTAAGTGTGACGGTTTCTTGAGTGAAAGAGTGGGAAAGTGGGAGATCGTGGTAAAGTCAGTTTCATGTCATGCGGAGACTTGACTGATCGTGCACCCACTACTTTGCTAACTCCTTCAACCATTTATACGACTTACGCACATTTCTCGTTGTGGATGAATCCACGTGCTATAGACCGCCATACCAAAACCCTAAGTGATATCCCCCCATTTGTGACGTGTATTAGTTGGTCAGTTATTGACTGATTTAGACTGTGAGTCTAGTTTTGTTGAATCGAGAATAAGTGGTAAATGCTCAGCGATTCATGGATTGAACATGTAGTTCTCTGAGATGTCAATGAATTACTGACTAGAGCGACTGAGAAAGTATTGCTCAACTCGACGAATTGCCGAATATTGAGAGTTTCTCGAGCAACTGAGCAAGTATTGCTCAATTCGATGAATTGCCAAATATCGAGAGTTTGTCGAGCAACTGAGCAAGTATTGCTCAATTCGACGAATCTGATAATATTGGTGTGCTATTAAGCAAGTGTTGCTCAATTCAACAAAATACTGAATATTGGTAATTTGACGTTCAATTGAGCAACTGTTGCTCAATTCGACAAACTACTGATGAATTACCTAATATTGATGGTTGGATCAATATTCGAGCAACTGAGCAAGTACTGCTCAATTCAAATAATTATTTACTGGTGCGTGACCCAATAAAATATTAATCAAAAATATTGGTGAATTACCGAATATTATTAATTTGGATGTTGATTGCTGAATCAACATAATTTTGTGTTTGAACTTGCTCAGAATGGTGATTCGTGGAGCGTTTGTTCGAAACCCTAATTTTTGATCAATCCTTCAACAATTGGTGAGTTGTTGAAAATTGGTCATGAGTGAAGAGGGACCGACCACATGAGATGATGAGCGTCCATGTGATTTCCAGTGCTCGAGTGAGCATGCACCAGGGTTCTCAGTTTGAGAGTTGGTGAAAGAACGATGATTAAATGCAGGTTTCATCATTTATTGAAATATCGATGGATTCAACATTAGGTGACAAAACCTAGGTCGGAGAGATGATGACCGAACAAGAGATCATGGGACCAGATCTTGGTGGTCACGGGACCAGTTGTTGGTCATTTGAAGGATTCTCCAGTTGGTTGGAGAGAGTTCGGGCCCAGTATGAGCAATTGAGCAAATTAGGTCAGAATTATGAAAACATGTGGGACCGGCTTTGTGCAATCCCTAGGGATGACTCTGGTCGGTCATGGAGGCATGCACGTGTTTCCGTGGTGTATGTGTTTCCATACTGAGAGTTTCAGTATTTTCTGATGCGCGTTCGAGCAACATAGTAAATTTTCAGAAGAGTTTCATCTTGACTGAGAATTCTCGATTTTGTTGGAATGAGCATGTATGCTCAATTCATCAATACTTTGCAAAATTAAAATGAAAGTGTTTTAATATTTAAAATTGCCGTGAGAGGCTAGCCAGTCGTGCGACTATGTTGGTTTTTGGTTTTTCGTGATTTGAGCAATATTTGAGAAAATATGGAGAAATCATGAATTTTTCTCAAACCCAGGAGTTTCATGAATTGAGGAAAACAATAATTATGCAAGATTAGGGATTGCAAGGTGTGGTACCGACCATGGCTAGGGCATGGCGGGACGGCTAGGTTGCCCGGTCCCGCACGCCTTTCCCTATTTTATTATTTTTCATGAATCCTTGAAGTTATGGAGAATCCTTGAAGTTATGGCGAATCCACGAGTTTTTGTTGTTGAAATGGAGGATTTTCGTGAGATTAGGGAATAATAATTATAAAAAGCTAAGGATTGTGAGGTGTGGGACTGGCCACGGCTTAGGCGTGGCCGACCGGTTAGGTTGCCCTGTCCCGCACACCTCTCCTTGTTTTATAATATTATTTCGTGAATCCACCAAGTTATGGATAATTCACGAGTTTTGCAAAAACAAGGAAAGTCGCTAAAACCAAGTAGTTTTCGTGAGTTCACGAAATAACAAAAAATAAGGAAAATAATGGGAGAGGCACGAACCAACCATGGCTAGGGCACGGCCGGCAGGCTGGTGGTCCCGACCTTGGGCACCTCTTATTATTTTATTAATATTTATTGTTTTCTCCTGTTTTGCGAAGGATTCCTCATTATTTCATATTTTTGGACACTCGTTCGTGCATCCGGGTGTTCAGTCGTGCATCGTTGTCGAGTACACTCGTACCATTTTTGTGGGGCTTACTCAGTGATGGTCCAGATGCCCGGTTGTTGAGTAATTATTAGTAATCTATGAATTCAGTGGAGAATAATTCATGAAACTGAGTAATAAAATTAAATAGTTGTTCATTATTAATTCGCAGGATCAGTTGTGGATTCGACTACGAATTCATAATAATAAAACAAGCATTACCATCCTATGGGATCGTGGATTCGACCATAAAATCGGAGTAATTAAGATTATTTATTACCATTTCATGAGATCAGTGGATTCGATCATGAAATCGGAGTAATGAGATAGCACAGTTTTTTTATTGCCATTCTATGAGATCAAGCCGTAAATTCGATCATAGAATCGAAGCAATTTTTATTGCCATTCCATGGGATCAGGCCGTGGATTCGACCATGGAATAGGAGCAATTGTTATTGCCATTCCATGGGATCAGGCCGTGGATTCGACCATGGAATAGGAGAAATTGTTATTGTCATTCCATGGGATCAGGTCGTGGATTCGACCATGGAATAGGAGAAATAATAGATTATTCTGGGAATTCAGTGGTGAATGTCACAGCAGAATTAATCTATTGCAGAAAAATTATTGGCCAGTTAAAGCGTCACATATATTCTGAATGGTGCATAGTCAGGGAGTCACGATGCTGTTTACGACCTGAAGGCGTTAGTGCTCTCAATCTACGGAGAACAGCCTGAATCTATGCACAGTCTCTCCACATAATCAGGGAACGATGAGTGTCACCGACGTCCTGAAGGCGTCCGCCGCCCAACTATTCTTCTATATGGAGGTGGGTCTCTCTCCTTCAGTCAGGGAACAGTGAGTATCACCGACGTCCTGAAGGCGTTAAGCTCTCAATCTACGGAGAACCGCCCAATTATGTTATTCTGCACAGAGGTCACGATGAAATGCTAGGGATCGAAACGCTCAGCTAGTGGAGGCTTTTCGAAAACATACTTATCATGGCTTCGTAAAATATGAATCGTTGCATGCTTAAAAGCCGTGTCAAAAATATGCCTCATGATTTTACGGTTTTGCCCTTTGTTTAAAATCCACCATCAACATTAAGTCCCCTGCTTAGTGGCGAACATTCATGTTCCGCAGTAATGCATTAAATGGTGATTTTCAATCGATGAGATTGGTGGTTGAACTCAATCTACAAAGGTGTGCCTCAGAATCCTCGATTTGCTCCAATAGTGTCATGTACGAGCAAATGCACAGATAAGGACCCTGATAGCAAGACATAGTGTCATCTCGTGATCATGGAGAGATGAGGCACTACTAATTTGAGTGTTGAGAAGCCTAGTTATGGTCGGTTTAGGACATATGGGCCCGATCCCAAAAAAGAAACCCATGTTTTTATTAGGTTTTGGAAATAAATTTGATATAAAAGGGGAGAAGCCCTAAAATTGTTTATTTTGGTCGACCAAGCACCTCCCTCTATTCACCATTCTCACGCGAGTTGCAGCAAGGAAGAAAAAAAATTCCGCCGGATTTTAGTCGCCGCCGATCATCGTCGTTTGCCGTCCGGCCAAGCTCTGACCAGGTAAGTCCGATTTATTTATTTTTGCTGTAGGTTTATGATTGATGAGTTGTTCACAAAACCAAAAACCCTATGGTTGCATGCATGCGTAGGATTTATGAAGGATTTTTAGAAATCGTATGTATATGCCCGTTTGTTCGTTAGTCGAACGAACGAGCAAAAATCCCTAACATGAAAGATATTCATAAACTTTTGAATAGACATGGTCTAGTTGCAGTAGTAAAAGTTTTGTTTATTAGGTTTCATTAAAACCCAAGTTTTCTTTTTGAAGCATGAGCTTTGCAAACACTTTTAGGAACGTAGGTTTGTTCGTAAAAGTAATAAATAAAGATCCTTAGGGTTAAAGGAATTTCGAAAATACCTGGAGTTCATGATGAAAATTTGTTTGAGAACTTTCGAAATTTTATTTGGACTTTAAAAAATAGGAAAGACCCTCGTTTCATAGGTGAATGCTCGATTGAGCAAAGTTAACTCACGTAAAAAAAAAAAATTTATATGCGTACGTGAGTTTTTTTTTTTTGATAAAATAAAATCAAACAGTGATTTTTAGTAACTGTTGAAGATGAACAATTGTGTTTCATGATTTTATGATATATGTTTTGTGGTATAAAATCATGAGATGTTCACATGAAAAGTTTATGTGAATTGTTTATGGTTTAGTGAAAAGTCAGTGTTGACTCCCAAATGATAAGTTTTTTGCTCGGCTTTGCAGGTTTGAAAGAACAAGCAAGTTTCGGGGTTTTACGTTGTTATCACTAAGTTCGTGAAATCGTAAATAGGTAAGAGTTGAGGATTACCATTTTTGTAGACGTCGATATGAGCATCATAATTGTCTTGTTGCTTCAATTATGTTGATGAAATTTTTGTATGGACATCACAAAAACTTTGCGAAAATGTATCAGTCTCGTAGTGCTTCTGAAGATGATGCTTCTTCGAGAGAGGATGTTTCCACAGACGCCTCTTCCAGAGGTGGTGGTTCCTCCAGAAATGATGATTCTGAGATTTCTAAGAAGAAAGAGGAAAGTCCCAAGACTAAGAACATTCCAACTGCTGAGGACAAATTCTTTGTGCATCTGTATAGACCTGAAAAGCGTCCCTTAGGCTCCTTATTTCGGTTGCTAATAAATCCCAGGAACACTACTCAGAATAAGTTGGTATCTCCTCAAGCAGTAATTCGGTTTTGTTTGCAAGGGAAACACTTTTCGGCTTCTCATGTGGAGTTTAAGCTTTCACGAAAACCTCTGATGCATTTCTCTAGATGGTCAAGACACATGTTGGGTCATAGCCGTGTGAGAACCATATTGGATAGTGCCCAGGTGACACGAGCCATTCAAGCTGCTGGAGATTTAATCATTAACCATGACATACCAGGTATCGTAGCCTTGCTCGCCCGTTGGTGTGTTCCTACTCACACGTTTATATGCAGATGGGGAGAATTCACCATTACTTTAGAAGATGTAGTTTCTCTGTTGCATCTTCCAATTACTGGTAATTTCCCTGAAGAGCTTTCGGCATAGGAGAAAAAGATATACAACACATTATAGGCCAAGATGCACGAATTTAATGAGTCACCCGCATCCTGCTATGCTCAGTGGTTATCACATTGGTGGCCAAGATATAGAATTCCTGAATAACCGGTTGATGGCGCTTTAACAATTGCTGCTTTCTTATGCATGTGGCTTTCCATGGATATCTTTGAAGATTGTGGACACTTGCTGAAGCCGTTTGTGATTCGGTTTGCCATAAATATGGCAAAAGGTGAGAAAATTCCCATTGGCAGTCTATTCTTGGGTTCGTTGTTCACCAATTTAGACTCTCTAATTATAGACTCCAGTATTTCTGAAGGCTTCATGAAAGTCGACACATATGCTAATAACATGTTCCTCCAAGCCTTGATGTGGGAGCATCTCGAGAGTTACGCCCCAATTCCCCGCAACATTTTGCAAGGACCCAAGGTCGGCACTCGTCACTCCTTCCTTGAGAGGAATAACTCCAGTATCATGCGCTGGTCTAGAAAGAAACCACAATACAAGATATGCATTAGTGACGTTTTGGACATTGAGTCCGAGTTCAATTTTCGCCCCTGGGTGTCGGTTCCTTCTCTTTTCTCACATTTGATCACTTTCAGTACTACTGACGAGAATATCACGTTGAGTATTGGTGCTGGTCTGAGTGAAGGAGAGAGATCTTTTGTCTTGAGTTGTACTCCTGGTTTCTTGACATCAGTAATGAATGGAGAATTCCAGGTAGAAGAATATAATATTGATAGAGCGGCTAGACAGATGGGTGCTGATCAGTGTATTCCGGGTCACCGAATGAACAAACTATCAATTGAGTATTTGAAGACTAATCTGTATTGCACTCATGTGGAGGGAAGTGATTATTTATTCCCATACTCTGATCGTGCTAATTTCGTGACTCCGGGTTACATAGACTTCTGGTGTCAGCAACTTGAGCGCGTGTATGAGTTTCCAATGGATGTTAAGTCCCCAGTTTGAGAGTTCCCTTCCTATGACATGATCTCTGATCGACCCAGGATGAGATATCTTTCCAGTGGCGACAAAAGGAAGATGTCTCCAAATGCGACACAGGTGAGTACCTTTTTCATGATTTTAGCCAAAGTACGCCAATCACGCTTTTTAATTGTATTGTGGACTCCATGGTAGGACGGCCGTGCTGTGAGATTTTGAGTTGATGTAAACTCTCCAAACCTTCAAGAAAGTCCTCAAGGAGGAGAAGGCAGGAGCAAGAAATTTCATAGGATAATCCCGAACGATATACAGTCTCCTGCCGCTTCTTTGGTGAGTTGTTAATACTTTTCTTCATTGTTGCGACTTTCTCATCCCTGTGATTAGGATCTTGAAAGAATATTGTTAATTCGTTCCAGAATTTTGCTCCATCGGTTATTGATGGTCTTTGTTTTGCTCCTGGTTGAATAATTCAAGGATCCAGCACCGAGGAAGTCGACGTAAGTATTCCCTTTTCGCGCTAATCGTTGTAACATGCCTTTGGATGAATTAGTGATGATTGTTGTTGATGTATTCAGGAGGAAATCGTTGTAGACAAGCAACATATTGATGAAGCACAATCTTCTTTGAGTCATGGATATATGGAGAGTTCCCGAAATCCCGAACCGAATGAAGATAACGGAGTTGCCAACGGAGATTCCAACACCGCCGAGCCTTCAAATGGTTTAGAGATTCCCCTAGTAAGTATACCTCCTGTGACCTATTCATAGATATATGATATTTATGATTTATGAATGAATGAGTGAAATTCCATGCGAGTATACGAGTAATTTTTCCGAAATAAGCCACCAGGAAATTTCAGATTTCAGCTTTTAGTAAAAACACCGTAGAATCCTCGTTTGGAGTCGGATTTTCGATGTCTTCATATGTATCTTCAAGCCCAGGAAATTTCCAAGCTTTTTTACAAAAGATTTTTTATTTTTGAGCATGTGTAGGGCCTGAAAAAGGCGGAACCGTAAACTTCCAGGAGATTTTCAGAACTTTTCCAGATTGCATGTCGTCAAATGTTTTGGCCACATCTCCTTGCTAGTTCATACGATCGTTATGAACTTTTGACATGTCGTAGAGGACTTAAAAACGAAGAGAATGGTATATGACCCAACCTCAAATATCTTACCAATTGCTCCCAGTTCGTCGTTTAATACAGGGCAGTGTAGAATCTCTTCAGATGAGCTTGTTTGAATACGCGTTTCATGGATTCTACACCATTTGCTCATGTTTTGGGTGCAAAATAAGGAACTTAGTTGATGTTAGTTAACTTACATTCTGAATTTATGGTTTCCTTTGATTTTCCTTCTCTAATCTCATGTAATCTTCGTATTAGGTAGCGAATACCGAAGTTGAGAATAACAGAACCAATGTTGAAGATTCGAGCAATGTGGTGAATCAAAGAAGTAACATCACCAACTCTCCACCTCCAGGTTATGATAATATCATTGTTGAATCCGTAGAGGAAACTGAGACTCCAGTTGCTATTGAAACCGAGCAAAGAACAAAAGAGACTGTCCCAGAAGAAGATGTTGTAATGACAATAGAGGATGCTCCAGTAGTTGAGAATCGTGTAGTAATACACGAATATCCCAATGCAGGGATTGTTTGTGAGCCTCCATTTGGTGCTCAACTCCCGTATCATGTGTATGTTAGTGGATTCAGTGTTCCTACTGGGTATGCCAACATGTATGAGAAGTTGTGGAAAATGTATGGTCATATTGTTGTTTCCAGGGATCATGATCGTAGCTACTTCTTGACAATGCAATTGGATTGCGTGTTATAGATGACATACGAACCAGGGCCAGAAGTATTGTTACTCGAGATGTAATCTTTGATTGGGAGTACAACTTGGAGAATTCTGAGAGACTTTGCTTTAACTTGAAGTGGCTTCGTCAGAAGATCAACATATCAAGGATACAGTAGTGAAGAACATCCCGTTTACTAGTAATGCCGTGATGGAGAAAATGACCAAGATTGCTGAGCTGACCAAAAATATGGAGTTGGAGAGAGCGGCTTTGCAAGTCTTGGAGAATGCTAAGAAGCGGAAATCATAATTCGATGGATTTCTTTAGTTTTATTCCGATAATCTCTGAACATTGAACTTCTGAGAGATGTGAGATTTTATTTTGGTTTTGAATTTTTGATTGGTTTTGAATTCGTGAGTGACTGAGGATTTTCTTTTGAATTTTGGATCTGATAGAGACTTTTTCTTAAATAAAGAACTTTGATAAATTACTGAATTCAAATACTGGATGCAAGTATTACAAACGTTTTGGAGGAACTGAAAATACATGTGAAAGAAAATCCTAAAAGCAAACCAAATATTTCTATGCCTGGCAGGGAACGCCTAAATCGCCGAATACCTCAGACTTCAAAAGCTTTGAGCCAATTCTCATGAATTACTGGTATGGTGCTGCCATACATGTTGATTAGCTTGTAGTATCCTCCAATTATGGATCTTGCAACCATAAAAGGTCCTTCCCAATTGGAGCTCCTTGCAGAATGGAGATCACGTTTAGCTGCCTTAAGAACTAAATCTCATTCCTGGAAGTTGTTAGGCTTGGTTGTACGCGCCTTGAATATCTTATGATTATTTGGGATTCCCCGAGAAGTGGAGTTCCATGGTTGTGGTACATGTGGACACTCGCGCAGAGGGAAGCATCTAGGATACTGTTTATCAAACTCAGCCATTATTCTGGAGATGACCGTGTTGGTGGAATGCTGAATTTTGAGAGGTTCCGTATCTAACCACTTAGTGAAGTATTGCTGAGGCGAAACTAGCCACTCATAACGTTTGGTGATAGATAGGTTTTGAGCAGAACTGAGTCTCCGGACTAGGGTAACATATTTGAAAGTTGCTAATATGGAAGTATGAGGGGGAATAAGACTTGCCTGCGTGTGGAATCTCCTGATAATTTCACGTGCGCTTTCTTCAGACTTTTGTGTGAGTCCTATCAAGGCTTGGACTTTCTCCAAATTATCGAAAGGTTGATCATCTTCCGAGTCAGAACTTTCTTCTACGGAGAATTGTGCAACTGAAGATGAAGATACCGCAGCAACTCTTCCATCATGAATCCATGATCACCCCAGAACCATGTCATATCCCGGATCCTCTTTAATTATGAAGAATTTAGTTTCAGTCCAGGTTGAATTATTTCTTATGTTGAGAATGATGTAACCATAAGCCTCCCTGGAGGTTCCCTCATGGTCTCAGATTGAGATAGGGGCATGAGTTGCCTCTTGTCGAGTAATACCAGCGGCTCTGAGGGTTTTCAAAGGGATGATGTTAACAGAAATTCCAACATCTACCAATGCTCATTTGAATTCTTTTACCTTGAGATGCACCATAGTGAGAAGTCCCCAGTCGTACATCTCTATGTCCGTCACTGGAGGTTCAGGGAATGTCTCCTGAATTGTCAGTCTTTTGCCTGACACAATATGGTTAAGTGCAGCAAACATATCATCTCTTTGATCCTTCGACAAATACAGCAACTCGCAGACGTGCTCAATTAAGGATTGAACTGCTTCCTCGACTGGTTGCTCGGAGAGTGCAAATGTTCTGATTGGGAGAGGATTTCTGTGCACTCTTTCAGTCCCCAGTTCTCCTGAGTCGGCCTTCTCTTTGAAAATGCGCTTCAAACTTCTGCAATCACTTGTTGGATGACTGATATACCTATGGAAATGACAGTAGCGTGCATTTTCCATTTGTTCCACAGTTGGTTCCTTTTTGACAGGAGGTAGTTTGATTGCACCATCTTGGATCCAGACTTCTAATAGTTCGATCACTTCTTCAATGGGAAAAGGGAAGTCAGGAACTTCTTGATCATTCTGCTGGGGGTTGTGTATTTATAGTCTGGTTATCCTTCCTTGGAGCTTTCGGAGGGTGATACGTCGGAGAAGCATTCTTATGTTGTTGTGCCTCGGCTTTTCTCTTGCTCCCTTCAGCAATATTCATGGAAGTTTCAACGTTGTACTGCTTGTTGATCAGATTCCGGCAGTGTTCCTTCGATTGTCTTTGGATTCCTCTACTTTGACAGTTTTCGTTCTTTCTAGCAATGCGAGAGCAGTAGTCGTTGATCGCTTGGCCGCTTCATGAAGTTCTGAAAAGGTATGAAAGCGAAGATTTTCCAGCAAAGCTCTGTAAACTTGGATCATCCCATTTATGCACAAGTCCACCAGTTGTTATTCAGTAACGTTTGGATCATGACAATCCAAAGCTTGAACCCTGAACCTCTTCACATAGTCATTCGGATTTTCGGCAGTTTTCTGAGCCATCCTTCCCAAGTCAGAAAGAGTAATTTGCTCGGAGACAAAGAAGTACTTTGTAGAAATCATTAATCATTTTTCCCTAATTAGCTATGCTTCCTGGTGCAATGTTATTGTACCAAGTATACGCTCGACCCGTCAGGGATTTTGAAAACTCCTTCAAACGGACGACATGGTTGTGTTCATGTTCTCCTAATGCTTCCAAGAACCAAGAAACGTGTTCTCGAGCATTCCCCGTTCCATTGTAGAGTGTGAACGTTGGAGAAGTGTAGCCCTTTGGGAGAGGAATCCTTTGTGTGGCTGCAGGGTACGGAGGCTGATGACTGTGCACAGTCGTTGTATGACCCCTTCCTCGATTCTCCATTAAATGTTCCAAGTCTTCACGGGTGATAAAACCAGCGGGATCAGCAGCTTTTTGGGCCTCGTCATCGTCGTGGACTGGAATAACTTCAGGATCCGTGCTTGGAGATGTTTCCTTGTCTTTCCTTTTCTCCTGAGTTTTGTCTGACATCTTGTCAGTAAGAGTTTTGATGTAGTTACATAGCTCCTTCTGAGTAGCAGCCATATCAGTTTGATTTTTGGCGAGAACTTCTTGGACTTTCATGAGATCAGTGATAGTGGGTAGATTTTCTCTGATTTCTTCGGGATGTTGGCCAAAAAGAGGATGATTGTCCACGTTGGTTCGAGGAGGAGTAGTGTCACCACCATTATTGGAAGAAGGAATGGTTTCTGGAATATCACCGTTGTTGCTAGTGCTAGCGATGTTCGCGTTAGGATTTGTAACTGAACCTGACCTAAGATCAACCATTTTGTGAAAATGTGAGATTGTAACCGAGAGATTAATCTCCCACTGTGGTCGCCAATCTGTAGATGGATAAAAATGAGCCTCCGGTTTTTTTGGAAGTTGATCATGATCTCAAAATATGTGTTTGTTTCTCAAAAGACGATTAAAAGAGTGAAAAGTAATAACACAGACTATTTGCAACAATGTATTGGTGTTGCAAAATAGCTGTTACAATGGAACTGTTACAGAAAAACTGTTGCTTTGTAACTGATTTTAAGACTGCCCTGAAATAAGACTTCCCTGAACAACTTAATGTTCTTCAGCTGTTAAACAACGACAGTTTTCTGCGACTGTCTACCGAGGGTCAATGTTCTTCAGCTGTTCTTCTTCTTCAACAGCAGCAGCAGCAGAAACAGAGTTTGGTAAAGCTCTGATTTCTTCTTCTCTGGCTCTCCTTAGGTTCCCAAACTCTCGAAACCTCTTCTATATGACCCAAGACATCTATTTATATCAAAAATACCTATTAAATCTCTTCCAAATCTTCCAAAATCTCTTTCCTTCTCTTCACGGCCAAGTTGCGATAATTTCTTGTTTTAGGATTTCTACGCGTTTCTGAGCTTTCCTTTTTATTCTAAACTCTTCCTTAGATAGATACAAATCTTTGGGAAGGTTTACAGCGTTTTAATCACTCTAAAATTCTCTAAAACAGGTCACACACGTGACTTTCCATATTTTCTTGTTGTGAGAAAAATCCGTCGTTTGAGCCCAATCTAATCGATTTAAACACCCATATCAGATTCCTAGACCCATAAGGAGTCTATTCTATGAAAATCAGAGGTTTAATCGACCTCAAACTCCTCCAAATCACGATTGCCAAAACTGCTCTTTCACTAAACTTTTTCCCCGCCAAAACCTGATTTTTGAATGTTGAAGATGGTTGCCCCTTATCCATAGTAGGGGTGCGATTAGAAGATGCCTGGAAATGGGATGCCCCTTAGTAATTAGGTTACCCCTTATCCAAAGTGAGGGTCCGAATAGCAAATGTCTTCCCATGAACGCAAAAAACACTTTTCGAGCCAATTTTTCCACACATGTTTATTTCTCCAAAAACACCTACAAAGACAAAAAAAGCCATAATAAATACAAAATCGAGTACTGACAATATATACAATTGAGATTATATCATACACAAAAATCTGTCTATCAATATGGAACAAGAAAAAATAAATAAACAAAACAAAACAAAACAAAAAGAAAATAAAAAGTAAAAGTAAAAGGATAAGAAATACAAAACCTATGGGTTGCCTCCCATTTAGCGCTTGTTTTAAAGTCGACGGCCCGACTTGGTTTCTTGTAAGATTCACTCCCCATATACTAACAATCTGAAAATTTGGGGATCCACCCAAAGTACCTGTTTTTCAAAAAATAACTCCATACAAATGTTAGCACAACAAAATAATAGTGAAATTATCGCTCGATAGAAACTTCCCCCGGACTTATTCTTGTCCACACTCGGAAGTGTATAAAGAACATAGAATTTGGGAACTTCCATGTATTTCTTCTGGAAAACCTGTATAGTGTTAGCATCAAGTGTTTCCAATGGTGGATATCTAGAAACAAAATCATCCAAAAATACTTTCGAAGCACATACATTCAAACCAATAAGAGGTAGAGGAGAAGAATCAATATGCAAAGGGTTAGACAAACCTCGCACAATTTCTTGTATTACGGAATCCTCTTCATCCTTACAAAATTCAAGTGAATTACTTACCTCTTGTATATCGTGGTCCTCTATCAAACCTTGCAACCAATCTTCGTCGTTTTCTACCTTAACCAAAGTCTCGGCATCATTAAAATCATTGGCAAGTTCAATTGGGTCTTCCACAAAATCAATGAATTTGGTTTCATCCTCTAGCATCATCTTTTCAACATTCTCATCATCGGTATAAATTGTAAGATCTTGTGAGGGTGTTACACCGTTTATAATAATAGGTAAGTCACACGCAATCACATCCTTTTGAATAGGTGAAGGATCGTTATTATGATCCGGAGTTGGAATAACTTTATCCTTGTTGCAACGCTCATACACTACCGGAGGGCTTACCAGAGGTATACCCACAAAACCTTTATACTCCAGACCCTAGCTATCTACACAGAACCTTGGAAGGCACTAAAGAATCTCCTTGGTTGGCCTACTTATTGACTACAAGAGGAAGTACCCTGATGTGAAATTCCAATTGTTGTACACGAGTTTGCACTCAAGCATACTAAAATTCATATGAAGTGACAGAGCTCTACTCAGATAGTCGCACTATGGACATCAATATCCGGAGTCAAAACTAATCACATGGATAGATCAAGAAGATGGATATAGAAAAACATAGATGGTTTTGATGTTTACTAGGTGAACGGTGTTTCTCATATCTGTCTGAAGGCCTCCGCCAAAATGAACCTATCCTAATGGACTGAGATACTAGTCTGACTGATATCAACACACTGTCATATACAAGGGAACCAATGATTGATAATCCTAACTCTAAGTTCAACACAACTGGCATATACAAGGGTTCCAGTGGTCGACTTTATTGAGTTTATTCCAGTTGGTCAGATGGTCTGGTCTTTTTTTTTCAACTCTTTTTTTTTGGGTATCTCAGTCACTCTAATTCGCCCTAGCATTGGTAACAACTTGAATCGTGAGCCCCACCCAATCACTTAGATAAACATAGTTTAAAAACAAAACAAAATAAAAACAGAAGTGAAAAGGACTCAACGAGATATGGTGAAACTATCATGTTATTTCTAACACCTGAGCTCTGTGCTTTTATGAATAGACTCTTTAGATGTTGCCATCTAGTCAGATTGGTTCCTCAACTCCTACAACCAAAATGCTTCCATCCACTTAGATTTGTTAGTGCCATCCTTAATAGGGATAGATTTCTAGGCTCTGGAGTTTAATTGTGCAACTAAAAAGTTTCTCCTATACCCCCAAACTTAAATCTAACATTGTCCTCAATGTTCTAAAGATCAAATTAAAAGCATGAACAAGGAGAAACTGTTACCATTTGAAGCAAAAGAGATAAGGAAAGATATTACCGTGTTGCATGAGAATGGGTTACCTCCCAAGAAGTGCTAAGTTTAATGTCTTTAGCCATACTAAGAAAGGATTAGTCACCTTATAAAATCACAAAGTAATAACCGAAATATCCGTGGGTCATCAAAACCAAATAGAGCTATCACAAGTAAAAGGAATCTGCAACATGCCAAGAAAATGAACAAATAAAGCACGCCCTTGTCTAGTTTTCTGTTTAAGACAGCTACATCTAGTTGTGGTTCAGGTTCAGGATCTATAACTGGGTCCAAATAAAATATTTTCATGGGTTGCATTTCCTCATAGGTTAGATCTAAATGTTCAGGTTCTAGAGTCTGGAAAAACTCAAATAAAAACTTAAAAGCACATAATAATAACCTGAATAATTGAGGATCCTCTAAGTCAATCAGATTTGACTTACACAGCTGACCATAATGAGAGTGGTGATCTTCCTTAAACAAGTATGTCGACTTTAATCTCCTAAAGTAATTAGGTTTATTCTCAAACTTAATATTCGACACATTTGAAAATCAAACATTCCCACATTTGGAAGAAAAATATTTGGTGGGAAAACAAAGTCAATCTGAGTATCATAGACTGGGTAAACCACATCAACCAGAGGATGGGTTTCTAATAACTGAAATTTCTTGTGGACATCAGTAGGTTCAGGAAAACGTGTATGAAGATAATCTTGAAAAATGGTTGAGGCACATATGTCAAGTCCCAAGTGAGGGATCTCTGTAAGAACTAAAGGTAAGGCACAAGGAGAATGATAATCACCCCCAAACTTAGAGTTTTGGGTGTCTCTAGATAGACTAGCTACAATTTCCCTAATTTCTAGATCATCAGAATCCTAAAAATGGTCAATTTCTTCGTGTAGATTATACTCAGGTGATGCATCCTCACTCATATTTAAAGTTGTACGAGTTCATCTTCTTCGTCTAAGACTAATGTTTCTAAGTCCTGGGACTCTAAAACAGTATTCTCAGAATAAACTCGTTCCTCTAAACCATTATCGACTTCGTAAACATGAAATACTACATCGTCTAAAACGGGAGTATCTCTAATCAAATCCTCGTCCTTTTGAATAGGTGAATAATTATTAAAATTATTTGGATTCGAATTAGAATTAATATTATTATTAAGCTCAATTGGAGTAGCAAATTCCTGATCACTATGCCTATTTATTTCAAATTCTTCATCAACACTATCCTCATCATAATCATTATAATAACATGAAAATGGTTGAACCTCATATAAACAAGTAGTGTAACCAATTTTATCCTCGTCATCCTGTTTATGCAAATAACTATCCTCATTTTCAAGGGTATTATTGGAGACACTATATTAAAAATTAAGATTATTTCGAGCAATTCTTTCGTTTGTCTCAGCTATCAGCTTGAGGGATTCCTCTAAAGAAAGTTTTCTTTCGTCATAAACTAAATTATTCATCTCAGCTATCCTACATGTCGACTCTTCTAATTTCCTGAGAGACTCTTCTAAAGGAGAAATATAAGAATTCTGCTCATATGACCGGTGCGTATGTGGATAGTAATTGGGCTCACCATGGTATGGACCATAATCTTCAAAAGGCTGATGTTCCCAACCACTATTCACACTATGGTCAAAGTAGTAACGTCCATTTTGAAACTCAGTCGGATATTCGTTGTATTGGCTATTGTAATACCAGTTCGACATTCTACTGCAGGGGTGTGAGTTGTCACACAAAATAAAACCCACTGACAGGGGATTCGTGGGTGGATAGAGTCTTACCTCTCGTACCAGACGGGCGATGAACCGTTGAAGTTGACTCAGGCCACCGACTCCTATGTCAGTGTACGAACCCGAGGGGCCGAGACAGTATCGTAATTGTCGTCCTTCCCTGCAAACAGTTTATATTTAATTTTTAACCCTTCCTTAGGGTTTCAATATAATAATAATGTCCAGTCCAAAAATAAAGTCAAAAAGGAAAAATGTCCAAAAAGGAAAAGAAAAATTACAAAAATAAAATCCTATTTACAGTTTCTAAAAATAAACAAAATAATTATATACAAAATCTTCTTCTTCACTCCTTTCAGATTCCTCTTTTCTTTCCTTCTTTAGCGATGCTTTCCTTTTATAGCAATTTTTCTTTCCTTGTAGCTTCGCTCCAAATCTGAAAAGAATCGAAAAATACCAAAACGCGTAAAAAAGAACAAAAAAAATAATAAAAATAAAAATAAACCTAAAACAAATCTAAATACAAATCCCTAGCAGCGGCGCCAAAAATTGATGTAGTTTTTTAAGTGGTAAATAAAGTTCGTTCAACTCGGACTTGTGTAGACACAATTTCAGACTTAATAATAGAAAACAATAAAAATAAAGAAAATATATACACAAGGTTTGTCACAATGTCGTGAGATTACTGAGACTCAGGATTCCACCAAACCTCATACCATGTGGTTCAAAAATCAATTCTTAGACAATTATAGCTCTTGTTTATTGACTCTAATTCTTTGCCAGGGTAGATTTTAAAAAGATTAACTGTAAATCACTAGCATGATGCATCAAAAGCACTTAGACCAAGCATACATAATCATACGACTTCACAACTAATTAAGAAATATCATAAAACGATTAAATTAATGCAAAAAGTCATAAAAAGAATTAAATATAATTACCACACTTATGAAATATGATCTCAAAATATGTGTTTGTTGCTCAAAAGATGATTAAAAGAGTGAAAAGTAATAACACAGACTGTTTGCAACAGTGTATTGGTGTTGCAAAACAGCTGTTACAATGGAACTGTTACATAAAAACTGTTGCTTTGTAACTTATTTTAAGACTGCCCTGAAATAAGACTGCCCTAAACAGCTTAATGTTCTTCAGCTGTTAAACAACGACAATTTTATGCGACTGTCTACCGAGGGTCAATGTTCTTCAGCTGTTCTTCTTCTTCAATAGCAGCAGCAGCAGAAACAGAGTTTGGTAAAGCTCTGATTTCTTCTTCTCTGGCTCTCCTTAGGTTCCCAAACTCTCGACACCTCTTCTATATGACCCAAGACATCTATTTATATCAAAAATACAGATTAAATCTCTCCCAAATCTTCCAAAATCTCTTTCCTTCTCTTCACAGCCAAGTTGCGATAGTTTCTTGTTTTAGGATTTCTACGCGTTTCTGAGCTTTCCTTTTTATTCTAAACTCTTCCTTAGATAGATACAAATCTTTGGGAAGGTTTACAGCGTTTTAATCACTCTAAAATTCCCTAAAACAGGTCACACACGTGACTTTCCATATTTTCTTGTTGTGAGAAAAATCCGTCGTTTGAGCCCAATCTAATCGATCTAAACTCCCATATCAGAATCCTAGATCCATAAGGAGTCTATCCTATGAAAATCAGAGGTCTAATCGACCTCAAACTCCTCCAAATCACGATTGCCAAAACTGCTCTTAAACTAAACTTTTTTCCCGCCAAAACCTGATTTTTGAATGTTGAAGATGGTTGACCCTTATCCAGAGTAGGGGTGCGATTAGCAGATGCCTGGAAACGGGATGCCCCTTAGTAATTAGGTTACCCCTTATCCAAAGTGAGGGTCCGAATAGCAAATGTCCTCTCATGAACGCAAAAAACACTTTTCGAGCCAATTTTTCCACACATGTTTATTTCTCCAAAAACACCTACAAAGACAAAAAAGCCAAAATAAATACAAAATCGAGTACTAACAATATATACAATTGAGATTATATCATACACAAAATGTGTCTATCGATATGGAATAAGAAAAAATAAATAAACAAAACAAAAAGAAAATAAAAAGTAAAAGTAAAAGGATAAGAAATACAAAACCTATGGGTTTCCTCCCATTTAGCGCTTGTTTTAAAGTCGACGACCCGACTTGGTTTCTTGTAAGATTCACTCCCCATATACTAACAATCTAAAAATTTGGGGATCCACCCAAAG
Organism: Papaver somniferum; assembly: GCF_003573695.1. NCBI lineage: Eukaryota > Viridiplantae > Streptophyta > Magnoliopsida > Ranunculales > Papaveraceae > Papaver > Papaver somniferum. The sequence continues at coordinate 19,403,292 of NW_020622492.1, forward strand.
TACCTGTTTTTCAAACAATAACTCCATACAAATGTTAGCACAAGAAAACAATAGTGAAATTATCCCTCGATAGAAACTTCCCCCGCACTTATTCTTGTCCATACTCGGAAGTGTATACAGAACATAGAATTTGGGAACTTCCATGTATTTCTCCTGGTAAACCTGCATAGTGTTAGCATCAAGTGTTTCCAATGGTGGATATCTAGAAACAAAATCGTCCAAAAATACTTTCGAAGCACATACATTCAAACCAATAAGAGGTAGAGGAGAAGAATCAATATGCAAAGGGTTAGACAAACCTCGCACAATTTCTTGTATTACGGAATCCTCTTCATCCTTAAAAAATTCAAGTGAATTACTTACCTCTTGTATATCGTGGTCCTCTATCAAACCTTGCAACCATTCTTCGTCGTTTTCTACCTTAACCAAAGTCTCGGCATCATTAAAATCATTGGCAAGTTCAATTGGGTCTTCCACAAAATCAATGAATTTGGTTTCATCCTCTAGCATCATCTCTTCAACATTCTCATCATCGGAATCGGGCCATTCAATAAAATGATTTTCATCGGTATAAATTGTAAGATCTTGTGAGGGTGTTACACCGTTTATAATAATAGGTAAGTCACACCCAATCTCCTCCTTTTGAATAGGTGAAGGATCGTTATTATGATCCGGAGTTGGAATAACTTTATCCTTGTTGCAACGCTCATACACAACCGCGGACTCATTTATTTCCCTAAGGAATTTTTTAAAATCATTAATTGCATCTTCCTCAAGATCTACCTTTTGAATAGGTAATTGATCATTATTAAGATCAAGGCTCGAGTAAGCTACACTAGCGTCATCAAAAGTCTCCAAAGGTTGGTCCTTTTCAACACAACCATCTTCACTTTCAGATTCACCATAATAAGAATCTTCATCGGTTTCATAACCTTTATCCAGATGTCGTTTAAGTTCCATATGAATGGTCCTACTAATTTATGCGACAAGCTCTTCCGAGGTTCCATCATCTTCCAACTTGTACGATTTATGTGCAAGTTTCTTGACGTTCACACGCTTACCACCGTTGGCTACAATATGTTCTCTTTCCCAGGACTCTTCCCTTTGAATGGGTGAATGATCATAACTACGATCTAGAGTCGGATAAGAAAAAGTGTTGCAGAAATTGGTTTGTGCGATGTTCTTTTTATCACAGTCAAGTTGGTCTAGTATTTGTCGCATATCTTGCGATTCTTTCATAATCTGCATACAACTCGAATGAAGCCAATTAGAAGTAGACTTATCCCACATTGGTGCTTGACTTACATACCTACTACAAGGTTGTTGATATGTATGAGAATATTCATAAGGTTTTGTAGGAAATTGATCATAGCCAAAAGATTGGTTTTGATTGTATCCTAAAGATGGTTGGAAGTTGCCATAATGTTGAGGTTGAAAACCGTATTGATTGTTATAATATGCTTGCTCTTGTCCACCATACATGGAAAACTAGTACCTGAAATAAGATTCTCAAAAACTAAGTTAGATACGATATAAAATCTAACAAAGCCAGAATAAAGCAATAAAATAAAATAAAAACAACTAAAAATCGTCCGTTGCTCCCCGGCAGCGGCGCCGAAATTTGATGCGTGTCGTAACCACAACAAATTAATTAATATTTTACTACCTAATTTACAAGTAATATAGTGTAGTCAAGTTCGTTCCCACGAGGAGCAAGAGGTTTTAGTTGTATTATAATGTCACAAAGGGGGGTTTTGGTTTTAGATTTTATAAGGAAAAATAAATAAACAAAGCAATTACAAGATAAAGGAAAATCAATAAGAGAGACAAGACCAAGGAATCCTTCTTCATTGCAAAACAATGATTCAAGTTATGTTCTTTTTCATTTTTTATTAGTCACAGATTATCACCAACCGTAGGTAAAGCAGCTAGCTCAGTGCTAAACCCTAAATCCCTAGTATCACTAGATATGGAAGTTCTCGACTACCGGATTCTATTCACCAAACCACCTAGTAGTAGCTCACTCAAGATGTAATTTAGTTAAACGCATTAAGATTTATGAATTTATTAGGTTGATATTAGTAGTTAGACTGTTAGCTCAAGGTCTACTTGCTAACGTTGTTTCCACACACAATTGCTCCACGGAATCCCTCCGCAAGGTCTCGTGTTTGCTACTTGTGTAAAGAGTCAAGAAACGATTACTTATCCCCTAAATTTTACTAGATTTAGATCAACTAACAAATCAATTTAGTATGCATCCTAAACGACCTATCAATCAACCATGAATGTGTAAACATTCCTATTAGTAAAAACAAACGATAATCATGTGAAAACTTCAAAGTAGATTTAAAACAAAACTTAAAACATGTCAAGAACTAGGAATTCATCCTTAATCAATAAGAAAATTAGCTACACATGCTAAGGAGTTCATACAAAGAATTAAGAAAAGAGAAGTGTTGTGTGTGTAGAGGTGTGTAAAAATTGTGTAGAGAACTTCTCTATTTATAGGCTTTAATTTCCTAGCAATCCTCTTAGGAATAGAATCCTCATTCCATAATAACACCACTTTCCCTTTGTATCTCAACTTCCAAATCCAAGTCTTTCTCAAATCTTCCATCTTCTCTTTCCAAATCCAAGCCCAATTATTCAAACCCATGAGTCTAGATGAGTCTAGAAAATTCTTCACTAAATGAGTCGCCTATGAAATGACAATATTGCCCATTTCGCACAAATTGGGTGATTTCTTCTTCTTTTCCTCCATGCGACTCCAAAATACTTAATAACTCAAAAACATGCGTAAAATACATAATTTACAAGAAAAATAGCAGAGAAAGCATAAACAATGGATAAAAAATAGGATGTATTCTACACCCTATCAGTGTGTGACCTAATAAAATATTAATCAAAAATATTGGTGAATTACCGAATATTATTAATTTGGATGTTGATTGCTGAATCAACATAATTTTGTGTTTGAACTTGCTCAGAATGGTGAATCGTGGAGCGTTTGTTCGAAACCCTAATTTTTTATCAATCCTTCAACAATTGGTGAATTGCTGAAAATTGGTCATGAGTGAAGAGGGACCGACCACATGAGATGATGATCGTCCATGTGATGCCCAGTGCTCGAGTGAGCACGCACCAGGGTTCTCAGTTTGAGAGTTGGTGAAAAAACGATGATTAAATGCAGGTTTCATCATTTATTGAAATATTGCTGGATTCAACATTAGGTGACAAACCCTAGGTATGAGAGATGAGGACCAAACAAGAAAGCATGGGACCGGCTCTTGGTGGTCACGGGACCAGTTGTTGGTCATTTGAAGGATTCTCCAGTTGGTTGGAGAGAGTTCGGGCCCAGTATGAGCAATTGAGCAAATTAGGTCAGAATTATGAAAACATGTGGGACCGGCTTTGTGCAATCCCTAGGGATGACTCTGGTCGGTCATGGAGGCATGCACGTGTTTCCGTGGTGTCTGTGTTTCCATACTGAGAGTTTCAGTATTTTCTGATGCGCGTTCGAGCAACATAGTAAATTTTCAGAAGAGTTTCATCTTGACTGAGAATTCTCGATTTTGTTGGAATGAGCATGTATGCTCAATTGATCAAAATTTTGAAAATATTAAAATAAAAGTGTTTTAATATTTAAAATTGTCGTGAGAGGCTAGCCACTGGTGCGACTATGTTGGCTTTTGGTTTTTCGTGATTTGAGCAATATTTGAGAAAATATGGAGAAATAATGAATTTTGCTCAAACCCAGGAGTTTCATGAATTGAGGAAAATAATAATTATGCAAGATTAGGGATTGCAAGTTGTGGGACCGACCATGGCTAGAGAATGGCGGGCCGGCTAGGTTGCCCGGTCCCGCACACCTTTCCTTATTTTATTATTTTTCATGAATCCTTGAAGTTATGGAGAATCCACGAGTTTTTGTTGTTGAAACAGAGGAGTTTCGTGAGATTAGGGAATAATAATTATAAAAAGCTAAGTATTGTGAGGTGTGGGACCGGCCACGGCTTAGGCATGGCCGGCCGGTTAGGTTGCCGGGTCCCGCACACCTCTCCTTATTTTATAATATTATTTCGTGAATCCACCAAGTTATGGAGAATTCACGAGTTTTGCAAAAACAAGGAAAGTTGCTAAAACCAAGGAGTTTTCGTGAGTTCACGAAATAACAAAAAATAAGGAAAATAATGGGAGAGGCACGGACCGACCATGGCTAGGGCACGGCCGGCCGGCTGGCGGGCTCGACCTTGGGCGCCTCTTATTATTTTATTAATATTTATTGTTTTCTCCTGTTTTGCGAAGGATTCCTCATTATTTCATATTTTTGGACACTCGTTCGTGCATCCGGGTGCTCAGTCGTGCATCGTTGTCGAGTACACTCGTACCATTTTTGTGGGGATTACTCAGTGATGGTCCAGATGCCCGGTTGTTGAGTAATTATTACTAATCTGTGAATTCAGTGGAGAATAATTCATGAAACTGAGTAATAAAAATGAATAGTTGTTCATTATTAATTCGCAGGATCAGCTATGGATTCGACTACGAATTCAGAATAATAAAACAAGCATTACCATCCTATGGGATCGTGGATTCGACCATAGAATCGGAGTAATTAAGATTATCTATTACTATTCCATTAGATCAGTGGATTCGATCATGAAATCGGAGTAATGAGATAGCACAATTTTTTTATTTCCATTCTATGAGATCAAGCTGTGAATTCGATCATAGAGTCGAAGCAATTTTTATTGCCATTCCATAGGATCAGGCCGTGGATTCGACCATGAAATAGGAGCAATTGTTATTGCCATTCCATGGGATCAGGCCGTGGATTCGACCATGGAATAGGATCAATTGTTATTGTCATTCCATGGGATCAGGCCGTGGATTCGACCATGGAATAGGAGAAATAATAGATTATTCTGGGAATTCAGTGGTGAATGTCGCAGCAGAATTAATCTATTGCAGAAAAAATATTGGCATGTTAAAGCGTCACATATATTATGAATGGTGCATAGTCAGGGAGTCGCGATGCTGTTTACGACCTGAAGGCGTTAGTGCTCTCAATCTACGGAGAACCGCCTGAATCTATGCACAATCTTTCCACATAATCAAGGAACGGTGAGTGTCACCGACGTCCTGAAGGTGTCCGCCGCCCAACTATTCTTCTATATGGAGGTGGATCTCTCTCCTGCAGTCAGGGAACAGTGAGTATCACCGACCTCCTGAAGGCGTTAAGCTCTCAATCTACGGAGAACCGCCCAATTATATTATTCTGCACAAAGGTCACGATGAAATGCCAGGGATCGAAACGCTCAGCTAGTGGAGCCTTTTCGAAAACATACTCATCATGGCTTCGTAAAATATGAATCGTTGCATGCTTGAAAGCCGTGTCAAAAACATGCCTCATGATTTTACGGTTTTTCCCTTTGTTGAAAATCCACCATCAACACCAGGCTATTACCATTTTTGCTAGGCTACGGGCCTTACAAACGAGTTGGTTAAGCTTCTTTCCCTTCGTGGATGAACTACGGTATGCGCTTGATCCCTTTAGGGAAGATGGGCGTGCATTTGCTTAGCTTTGAGGCCCGGATAGTAGCTTCATCATGGCGCACCGGGGGAGTTACGGCTTGCGAGGCAACGCGCCAAAGGCGTAATTTTCCGGTCCGTCACAGTTGGTATCAAAGCAAATTCCGAGAAAACTCTATGGACTTGTGCGCAGTGGACTCATTGGCGATTATTTTCTTTAATGTAAACTTAAAGTTGGAGAGCAGGCCAAGTTTTGCGCAGAAAGAGTTTGTAACTGCTTAGCCAGTTACTATGGGAATCGAGTTGAGCTTGTTCAAGTACTGTGAGTTTGCCTGGCCTAGGTGGCACACCACTTACGAGTGGATATCCGGAAGACCTTCTGGGACGGTGGGTAGACAATGGATATCCGGACTGATCATCCCCACACGTTGGCAACTGTCCAAGGGTGTGCGTTGTCAGGCTCGGCTAGCATCCCACTTACGAGTGGCAACCTGGATGACCGTCAGGGACGGTGGGCAACTGGAAACTGTTCCACACAGTACTGTGCTAAAATATTGTCATTTCGATGACATCTTTAAACTTGTGAACCTTAGGGATTCTTGGGTGGTAGTATGGGATGCCATCTAGGATACCTGGTCGAGATATCCTCTTGGCACTGACCAATTGCGATTCTTGGTATTCTTGTGGGCACTTTTGGATTCCTGGGCAGGCGGTATGGGACGGTTTCTCAGAAGGTCTAAATTGGTGTTCACGATAACTTGAAGAAACCCGTGATTTCTGAGCATCTGGTATGGGAATTTTGCTCAGAAAATCCAAACCGAAGAGATTGTCCACAATAGTTTTTGGTTTTGAATTTCGGGGAAGAAATTATTTAAAGGGGTGAACAGTGTAACACCCTGTGTTTTTAGCATAGAGCATGCTAAAATATGCGCCATGGCCTGAGATGAAGCTTCATCTAAAGCTTCTGTTGCGTGGTATGTGGTAGATTGGCTTAAGGCAAATGTCGCGCCAAGATGGCGCATTATGTTTGGAATTTGCCCAATGGTCAATGTTGCATCATCATGATGCATTAGGCCAGTTGGGTAGGTGGCCTTGAGCTTGCAGCGCAATCATTACGCATTACGAAAGTTATTGGCCTAGAGCCAATATTGCACAATCATTGTGCATCAGGACATAGAGGGCTGGCAGAACGAGTGGTGCACAATCATTATGCATCAGCCAGAAAGGGCTGGTCAAATGAGTGTTGCTCAATCATTGCGCAATCATTGCGAATTAACACAATCATTGCGAAGTAACACAATCATTGCGATTTAACACAATCATTGTGAAGTAACGCAATCATTGCGATGAACAGTGAAGCAGCATGTCATTTTGGTCCCCTAAACATACTTGTAGAAAATCCATTAAGACATATATAGGGAGGGGTACTTGGTTGAAGGTGCATATGCGGACTATGCACCAAGTAAGCTTCATAGCTTAGCCGTAAGAATATAAATGATGCCTAAGGCTCATTTATAGCTGCGTAGCCTTACGAAGAGGGCATTTCATGCTTAGGCATCACCATGCCATGTCGCGGACCCGATGATGCATAATCATTGTGCATCTTGACGGAATGGCCTACGGACCAGGCTATTACCATTTTTGCTAGGCTACGGGCCTTGCAAACGAGTTGGTTAAGCTTATGTACCTTCATGGATGAACTACGCTCTGTGCTTGATCCCTTTAGAGTAGGGAAGGGTACATAGGCAGCCGCAATGAGTTGCATCATTTCCGGTCCAGCACTTTGTCGCTCATATCATCTAATTGTGAGATGATTGCGACATTCTGGCCTCTCGTATCATCTGGCTCGGTATATCGACGCAAGAGATGATTGCGACCATCCTTGATGAGGCTTAGTTGCATGCCAGCAAGTGGATGATCATGCTTCCTATCAAGCTACGTAGAGTTGGTAAACGAGATAAGGTAGGGAATGGCAAGGGCTTGGTACGGCCTATGCCAAAGTACAAGGCTCACGCCTGGACAATACTCGGCATTATGACGGTTTCTCATCTATATAGGAAATTTAGTGATGAATTCCCTACATATAGGCGAGCTAGTGATTCATGCAATATGCATCAGCCTTGGCCTTATGGCCCTAGACCGTTAGCGGAAAAGGGTAAGTTTAGGAACGGTGTGGAAGCTAAGTTAGCCGCATCATGCTCCACGAGCATGCTTGCAAGGGAATATGGGCGTGCATTTGCCTATATTTGAGGCCCGGATCGTAGCTTCATCATGGCGCACCGGGGGAGTTACGGCCTGCGGGGCAACTCGCCAAAGGCGTAATTTTCCGGTCCGTCACAATTCAACTCCCCAACCCACAACACAACATGTTATTACTTGGGATTAGGTAACTAGAGACCGGCCTTTAAAATCGTGAAGGGGACTTATCTCGAGAAATCTCGCATCTCTCTCTGGTCTCGTCGAATTTTTATCCGTCATCATCTGTACTCAGCAATTGCAACAATGTCCCGGATCCTGACTGAAGATAAGATGTTTTAGGGTTTTATACGCGTGGACCAGAAATATATCAAGTAGCATAAGCATTCAAATTATACTTCAATAATAAATGCATGCAAGAGCAAACTAGGGTTCACAGTCGGTTTGAAGAGGAGTTTATATATAGTTTCCACTCTACTCAGACGTGACTCATACATTAGTCACATAACTCGACGAACTGGGAAAAATGGGTAGAGAATTCGACAATGCGCAATTGATAGAAATATCTGTCCATGTCTCTCCTACCACGTGTTAAAAGGGAATGATGTTTCAAAATACGGTCCGGGAGATGTCTTCAAAACACTTGAAGGATTGCTGCTAAATATTTGAATTCCCGGGTTTAACTTCACGTGGGTTTATCACCAGAAAAACAATCTTCAATTCTTAATTTTACTCTAATAAATGAAAGTCAGGTCTTTTATGTTCGATAGCTTGGGTCAACCACTGAAATCAGATATCAAACGAAGTTTCTACAACTTCTGGAGTGAAGGCCGCGTAAAGGAGGAACACCTATTACGAATTTAACTTAGGGTTTTCACCTACTCGCATACCCGACGAAGCAGTCTAGGGTTTGCATCACGTTCGAACTCATGAAGATCCCCTTCCTTTAACAGATGCATACGGGAAAGATTCAGAGAGAGAAAATATCAACACTGAAGAAAATCATCCAGCAATGGCCCCTAGAGAAATCTCTTTCTTCATGTTCAGTTGCTTCACTTCGGCCTCTGCATCTTGAGCCGCCTGTTTAGCATGTTCCAGCTCTTCATCTACCATATGCAACTCAGATTAAGAACCTATCTGAACTAAATTCACCCAAACGTACCCTGACAGAATCGAGCCACTCTCGCAACCACCTCATATTGAAAGCAAAGATTCTCACGAGTTGTCACCGAGTTTCCCAGGTTTACAAGATCATCACAAGGAAGACTGTTCGGAGTTATCATTCTCACGATATAATCCGTCGCCCGCTTCATCCGCATTCTACCAAGGTCGAACTCGTTCTCACCATGAGAGTACTCTAAAAACAAAGACAAGTTCAGATAAGGCTGCAAATTTCAAACTACATAAGTTAAAATCAATGGAGCAACAACACAGGACTATGGTTTGATTTACATGAAGACTGTGCTTTTATCCTAAAGCCTTGTCCTCTCCTAATTTCATCAAGCCTTGTCTTCTCCTAATACCTTCAAGCATACCCTCATGCCTAGAGTCTCACATCTCAACAGATACTCGTGGATTTTTTTGGGTCCACACTTTAACAAAGGATCAAGGGAAATACGTTTTCTTCACGATAAAGGGTATAAACATAAAATCAAATGATGGGCATGTCTCTGACCTAAGGATATAAAATTCACAATCTAAACTAAGCTAAGGAAGGGTAGTGAAGTCATAATACTCCAAGGGGTTTTTCTTGAAGCAAGAGAACGTTTTAAGAATCCAACTGAAACAAGGATTCCTTTGGTAATTTAGATTGATGAACATTGCAACACGAAGACTTGAAAACTGATGACAACTCAGAAGGAATTTTGGGGTACTTTCTGAAGAAAATGTGTTCCTCTATGTCTTCCCAACAACATACCAAAAGGTTGCTTCAAACGGACAAACGAGCTAGGAGATGTGATCCCAACACCGAAGTAAGTGCAATCTGAAAACTCCTGAAATTTTTATACAAAAGTATATATGCATGGATTTGATTGGCCAAACGAACTCGGAATCGAGTCATTCTTTTTGTGTTAGAAATCCTATCTCATTTTATTTCAAAGTTGGGGATGGGTACTCAAATCGGAGTCGATATAAAGATTCTACACCCATTCTCCCTAAGTGTCTCAAATCTGAAGTTTTATGACGGACACCTAAACGAAGAGAATCCTTGACAAATATGGCTACTTCTATTCATTCAATGGTCGAAGAAGTATGCATCAGAGACGATTAAAGAGAGACAAATTTCAAGACTTACCGAGGATTCTTCAATGAAGAATGAACGATGGGTATCTACATCAGCAAACTCAAGATCATTAACTATTATTAGCTTCCACATCATCAATTTGAAGATTAATATCGTTCCGAAAGACAAAGAAGGCTATCATCTAAGCAAGAGAATATGTTCAGCACGTTCATGCCAAAAATATAATTCATTGGTCAAGAATTAAATTCGAACATTAAGTATACTAAAACGCTTTCCCGCAATAACAGTTATACTTCAAACTGAAATAGAAATTCCGCTCAAACAAGGAACTTCAGTGCAAGTAGAATTCATGGGAGGAGGTGGACCGGTTTCTATACATTACCGCATATAAAAATACTTCTCTTTTCAATTTTATTTCAAAAAGTAAGCCTTGAAGCAAAAGGAAAAGGAGTTAGAACTAAAAGAGGAAATTAGAGGAACTTGAGTCAAATAAGGAAACCAATGTCTTTTCTCCTTTCAAAATTCCTCCAAACCGTGTCCAAGCCATTCCTATGCGTAAGAACAGTTTTCTAGGACAACGGGACGTCACTTATTCTCTCGGAATTTTTTCAGAGGGATCAAAGTCGAAGAGAATTCGGGTTTTGAGGAAAATAGCCCTAATTTGGCTCAAATAAGGAAACCAAGGTATTTTCTTCTTCTAAAAAAATTTCCCAAACCGTGGACAACCCATTTTCATGCGTAAGGATGCTCTCCTAGGTGGGACGTTATTTATTTTCTCGGTATTTTTTCAGAGGGATCAAAGTCGAAGAGAAATAGGGTTTTGATGAAAAACCCTAATTTCAAGAATTTTGTGAAAAAGGGGTTTATTCTAAAAGAGAGGAGATCGAGCCTCTCCCATTCTCTTAGACGGTTCTCTAAGACTCTCTCAATCCCTTTTAGCTCATTACTCTTCAACAAAAACGAGTTCATAAGGGATTTTGACCAAAATACCCTTATATTACGATTTTGAGTATTTTCAAAGAAGAAAGCCTTAATACGGCTAGGGACCGACCAAGCTCTCATGTAATCATTACAAAGGACTCATGCACGTGAATATTGAGTTTTCTAAGAGTCCGAAGAAGAACGGGATTGAAACGGAATCCAGAAAAGCAGAATTTCAGGAAAAATAAAGGGAATCTGGCTCAAAACAGGGAATTCGGGTTCATGATTTCCAAAAGCATAACCAGAAGCGCCAATATCTCTTTCAAGACGTGACTATTCCTAGGGAAGTTCCATAACTCTCTCATGCTAAATAAAAATCAAGCTCATAGTGATTTTTGACGAAAATACCCTTAGTTTCAAAAGTATGTATTTTCTCTAATAAAAAGAAGCCTAATTGGTACAAGGAATTAAAAAAGTTCTCATCACGCAAGGTCCCGACCCCACAAGATATATTCACACCTTGCAAGCCTCTCCAGAGTGTCTAAAGGAGTCAGACGCGAAGCAAAGAGAAATTAGGGTACATTACAAGTCTGGATTTAGAATTTACATGGAATAGGGACTCCATTACTTCAAAAGTAAGTGTCTATCTTTTATCATGGACCTTCACCAACATCAAGTCCATCCACGAACCGTTCAAGAAATTCTCTTTTCCCCACATGCTCGCCTATTCAGAAACTCAAGGATGCACAAAGAGAGAAAATTAGGGTTTTGGCCGAGTGAACCCTAATTAACAAATTCCATTCGTTCAAGACGGAAAATTTTGTGTCATCAAGACTTCATTATCATGTCAGTAACGTCCAACACAAAGTCCCAGGAAATTCCAAGGTCCGGTATCAATTCCAAGATCAAAGTCATAACAATCGAAGGCTAAACATCAATTCGGGGATTCTGCAAGTCTAAAAGGACGACCGAATTGTAATTGCATGTGAATGCTTTGTTACCATCTATATACTCATCATAGAACAATCAAGGTTCTAATCTGAGTGGGGGGATTAATGTAGATGGAGGAATTTGGATAATGGTAAAAAATGTCATTTCAACCCTATAGACAGAATTCAACTCTCAAAGGAGAGATTAAGCCCTTGGCCCTCAAGGCATCCTTAGACACTATTTCTAGTATATATCCACGGGTCACATTGTTGGTCGTGATGCCGTGATTCCTAGCGCACATCCTCGACGAGATACTACTGGTCACGTAGGTTCTGTAGAGCGTAAAATGTCCCCGGCAGACTTATGAACCAGAACGGTCAAAACTCCAGCATGTCTTCGCGAGACGCTGATGATTGTGATGCCATGATTACTAGTAAACATCCTCAATGAGATGCTGCTGGTCATGTAGGCTCTGTAGATGCGTAAATACATCCCCAGTGGACTTATGACCCATAACGGAGATTTGCATATCTCTTGTAAGCACGACTCACCCTATTTGAGATCAAGGACTGATTCCTAGTACATCATTGCGAGATACACTGGCCATGTCTGCTTCAGGCTCTGACTCGACTTACTGAGGCTTCCGAATAACTCCTAGGACATTCTCGTGAGATACGCTGGTTATTCTGCCTCTAGACCCTTTTGACAGACTCCTAGAATATCCTTTCGGGATACACTGGTCTTGTTTTCCCATCATATGGACACAAACTTAATTCCTAGCACATCCCTGCAAGATATGCCAAATTCTCGCAGAAGCATTAATTGGGCGTACAAAGCCTTTTCTCTCTCTCTCTCTCCAGTACGAGTCCCAGCTAACCTTAGAGAGATTCGGATCTGTTAAGAAATAACGGAGAGATTTTGATTCGTTTGTAAAATCTCGGAGAGATTCAAATCTCTCTGCAAAATCACGGAGATATTTTGATCCGTCAGCAAAATCTCGGAGAGATTCAAATCTCTTCTCAAAATCTCGGGCGGCACACGCCTTACCTAGGTCTCAAGCCTATTTCTCAGCCTCTCAAACACACTCATGGCTAGTGAATTGAGCCTGAACTGTACATGTGTATCCAAAAACGTGGATAAGCTCTCTTGAGCTCCGCACGCTCAGCAAAGGGACCCACAAACATAATATGGTCTTCATATGACATATGTGACCGGTCATGGAGATAGGGAGATAAGCCTCAGCTCCTCTCACACTCTGCACACGATTCCTAAGGAATTCCATACCTTTTCACCTGACTCATCCTAGTCATTCTCACAAATCAGAGAATATCTCTCTATATTGGCCAACTCGGCTAAATATAATATTCCTCTGTCAACACACATCATCACAAAGGCTGACTCAGCTTCACACAAATTGGGGGATAACAATTAGGGTTTCGGTCTGGCGGTCTACGACACGTGTGAGAAATACCCGGCTTATTTCTCACTGCAGAAGAGAGTAATGGCGGTGGAATAATGAGATAAACTCAACCTAGTTTATTCATATTCCTGAAGAGACGGCAGAATTGTTCCACACGGCACGGAAAGCAATCCTTAGATTAGAGAATTCAACTATAAATAGGTCATATATTTTCCAAGCTACCTCATCTTTTTCTCATAACCTCTCAGAGCAATAACTTGTTCTCTGATCTCTCTCTTCATCTGTTTCCCTCTCTAAGCCCAGCCCTAAACTTCCATCCCTATGACTGAAGCAGCCTTTGAACGCCATTGTGCGTGGTTTAGGCGAAGACTGTTCGTGCTCAACCTCCCAAAACTCACTTTCAAAACCCTAAAATCCTATCTCTAGCCTCTCACTTATTTTAAGGTAACTACAACACTGATGTCGCTAAAGTGATGATATCACACATACCAGCTGCAAACCTACCTGCAAGGTTACGAATCCTCAACAAGGGATATACACCATAGACTAAGGTGTTGTAACTACACTCAGTGGAAGTGTGGTTGAGGTTGTGGATCCATAAAGAAAGTTGGAGAGACCACTTGGTTCGATTAATCCTCACCTTAAAAGGAAGTAGGTGAGTAAGGCACAACTTATTTATATCATCAGAAATCATTTCATAAGATTGTCTCTGACTATGTCCATAATCAAACTGGAGGACACTCCGAAGTTTAATGATTCCAGAGAACAACGACATCCCAAGTGGATTATGAGAATGCGCATGATTCAATGGTCATGCGAGTATATGATAATTAAGGAAATAAAGCAAGATAAGATCGAACCAATCTCATTGTTGCTTAATGTAAACGAAGAGAATATTTAGCCTATACAATCCAGGTAGAACTTGGTTTTTTGACAAATATACAGGTATTTAGTGTGGTAGTCTAACCAACTAAGTGTAAAGCCCATTGTACATACATGATTAATTTGTCACAAAGCATAATGAGAAGAAATCAGTCTTAAAGTATAAAGACTCTGAAAAAGCGGGGGTCTAACAACCACACCCAATATTTCGCTTAGCAATCTGTATGGACAAACTCCAATATACTTTCTAGAGAATCAACTAGACAGTCAGACTCAATCTAGATAAAAGTATATCAAAGAGTTAATATCTCAATCTCTCGATTTGATCTATACTCAGGAAAATAGAAATCTGCGAGACTTTATCAAATACTAGAGAGATAACTTGGATGGTACCAAAGACCAATATCCAAGTGTCAATCAATTTAAACCAACAACCAAAGGTTGGATATTCTAATTGATTTAACCTAACACACAACTTGTGATATTTGATTAACATACACCTTGTGATATTTGATTTATAAAGATAAACAATATAATGTTGAAATAGAAATAACACAGACACCAGAATTTTGTTAACGAGGAAACCGCAAATGCAGAAAAACCTCGGGACCTAGTCCAGACTAAACACACATTGTATTAAGCCACTACAGACACTAGCCTACTTCAAACTAACTTCGGTCTGGACTGTAGTTGAACCCCAATCAATCTCACACTGATCCAAGGTACAGTAGCGCTCCTTACGTTTCTGATCCCAGCAGGATGCTACGCACTTGATTTCCTTAGCTGATCTCACCCACAACTAAGAGTTGCTACGACCCAAAGTCGAAGACTTTAATAAATAAATCTGTATCACACAGAAAAGTCTATAGTAAAAGATAAATCTGTCTCCCACGGAAATACCTACAAGTTTTTGTTCCATCTTTTGATAAATCAAGGTGAACATGAACCAATTGATAATCCGGACTTATATTCTCGAAGAAAAGCCTAGTACTATCAATCACCACACAACAATCTTAATCGACGCGACGAAAGAAGATGTTGTGGAATCACAAACGATGAGACGAAAATGTTTGTGATTACTTTTATATCTTTCTTATAGGAGATATTAATCTCAAGCCAATCCTTGCGATTGTACTCGTACGATAGAATATGCAAGATCAGATCACACAACTACGAGAAAGTAGTATCGGTCTGGCTTCATAATCCCAATGAATTCTTTAAGTCGTTAACCGTGTCTAGAAGAAGAAACCAAAGGTTAAAGGAGAATCGACTCTAGCTATGCAACTAGTATCACACATAAGGTATGGGGATTAGGTTTCCCAGTTGCTAGAGTTCACCTTTATATAGCCTTTCAAATCAGGGTTTGCAATCAATATTAGCTTGGTAACAAAGCATTCAATATTCATTGTTAGATGTAAACCTGATTTAGATTCAAGCTAATATCTTTCAACCGTTAGATCGAAAAACCTAGCTTGTTACACACAAATTAAATGTACGATTTTAGGTTTGTGTAACCGAACCCAAACATGTACATTTGTTGGTTCAATAGTAGTTAACCAAATGGTTAGCCATATGAGCACTTTCATATCAACCAATCTCTTCTTCACCATAACTAGTTCAAATGACACAAATGAACTAAGAGAGTTGTTAAATTACATGGAAATCTAATGGAACTACACAAGACACAATTGAAGCAAAAACGATTTGATTCACTCGAATCGGTTTATGAACTTTATAGCCACGGTTTGCAAACTTGCATTCCTTAGTTTATATAAACATGAGTTCACAAACATGTACATTTGTTGGTTCAATAGTAGTTAACCAAATGGTTAGCCATATGAGTACTTTCATATCAACCAATCTCTTCTTCACCATAACTAGTTCAAATGACTCAATTGAACTAGTTAGAGAGTTGTTAAATTGCAAGGAAATCTTATGTAACTACACAAGACACAATTGAAGCAAAAACGATTTGATTCACTCGAATCGGTTTATGAACTTTATAGCCATGGTTTGCAAACTTGCATTCCTTAGTTTATATAAACATGAGTTCACAAACAGTCGTCCTTAGATATAACCTAACTTAAGTTCGCGGACTGGGTTCGCCGACTTAAATTCCCGGAAGGAGTTCTCAAACTCCAGCAAATTTTCTCGGGTCGAGAACTTCCGCCAGTTCGCGGACTGAGTTAACGGCTCTAGTTCCGGTTCTCTTGATCAACAAAGTTCGCAAACTTCGGTTCAAGGAATAAGGACTTATACATATATGTGTTTCCACAACAATGCTTATATCCACCATTGGTTATATAATCTAAACTCTCATTTCAATCATTGAAACATTCTTCTATAATGTTATAATAGTCATTAGACATAAAGAATCGACTATCGTCATCAAAGCTATTTTCAAAGTGATTGAAACATAACATGACTTTCGTCACTAGGTAAAGATAAGTTTTTCCAAAGCGAAAGCTTGCCAACACATATTTCGAGAAATAGATAGGCGAGATAAACTCGGCTCGAAATAGAAAATGTGTATAATCAAAGTCTATATAGCACAACGACTTTTGTCTCAAGATAGGAGATAGAGTAGATAGACTTTTGAATGATAGATAAGTTCAAGTCTCCACATACCTTTTAGTCGATGAAGAACCACCAGTTCCTTGAGTAGTCCTTCGTCTTGTATGATGATCGCCATGGAGTTCTTGAGCTCAACTGCACTTTTTATCCTAGTCCGAGACCTTAGCTATAGTAGACTAGAAATCAAGACTTATAGTTTTGATCACTAACATTGACAAACATGCTTGAGATAGCAGCGCATGCGAGGTCGACCGAGCAATGCTCTAACAATCTCCTCCTTTTTCAATTTTAGTGACAAAACTATTAATACATATGGAATACAAAAATAAATACATAAACTTTTGTAGCTCCTATTCCACATGCCTAATCTTCAACATTACTCGAAATCTTCGTCACTTCCAAGTATTCCAATGATCCCAAAGGTTGTAAGTTCAGCATCATCGTTGTTGAAAATCCGTAGCTATAACAATTAGAAAACAAAGTTCTCGATCATTGTTATACAGTGTCATAGTATCATTATACAGTATCAAAGTTCAATTATATCACAACTTTGACAACAATACTATGGTGATATTATCACTCCCTCTTAGTAAATACTCCATCTCACATGGAAACTACTCCCCCTTACATAACGATCCGAAAACCATATGTATTTTTAGTGTGAACTACATATTAATTCTCCCCTTTTTTGTCAATAAAATTGGCAAAGGTACGAGAACGGGATCCTAATGAAATTTCCGAAAGAGACATTTCATGACTAAAGGAAGCACATATTAACTTGTTTAGATGCAATCATAAAGCCGAAGCTAAATGCATTCATCAAGGAGTTTATAAAGATACAAGATAACCCCTATAATATTCCACAACCGCACTCCCCACAAAGATTTGGCAATTAAGCACAAGTTCAAAAGAACTCTCCCCCATTTGATGTCATTCCCGAAAGAACAACAAGAGCGACCTTAATTCGGAAAGAAAAGAAGGATTTCTTTGGACAAAATAAATCACATACAAGTATGAATTTAAATTCAAAAATACTCAATTAAATTAACCAAAAGAGAACCTATGATTAATTTAATCGGAAGTGCTCAACATAAGTGAATCTTATGGAGACTCAAAAAATACTCAATTACATTAATCACAAGAGAACCATAATTAATATAATCGGAATACACAACCAAACTAATCACAAAAGTAATCAATTTAATTGTTCATGCTCGACATAAGAAAACTTACGGAGCAACAACTAAATAACCAAACAAGATGATCAATTTAGTTGAAAATGCTCGACATAAAGTACCTCACGGACCAACAACTAAGCTAATCATAAGAAAATAATAAACTCAGTCGATAGTGCTCAACATAAGACACCTTACGGAGCCTCACAGTAATACATAAAACATAATGGATCAGGGAAGATCAATACTGTGGAATACACAAGGATTTATTCTATTTTCCATCAATATTTGCACAATGACATACAATAGACATAATCTTTGTAAACAAAAGATTTTAACCTATCTTCCATCAATAATTGGCATAATAGTCTTAACTTTTTTTATTTATCAAAAGTCCATTCATTATTTTATCAATATGTGAATATCGACTTACGAAAGACTTTACTTTTGAAAAAGTATGGGATAATCATAGTTCACGGATGCAAACACACATATCCCATAACAAATTGCAATATATAAAACCATAAAGATTAATACTGCAAAAATCATCTTCCAAACAATTTTAGAATTTAAACAAATAAACCTAAAAACATGAAGATGAAAACGTTGGACATAGCTATGTGCAATCACAATAATGGCTATTCCAAACTCTAGTAATCCTTCTCAAAAACAAGAATAAATTCTCATCAGAAATTTCCTAGGCATCAAGACAAACTCGTATGCACATATAAGATGATTTGTCCTTAGAGGGTATAATCAATATTTTTTGCCCGGATTTATACCAATAATAGCTACCAAAGGCGTATAAAAATATTTTCTTAACAAAGATGAACATACAAAGTCATTAACGACCATGCACCATAGTTCACACAAGATGATTGTGAACATTCAAGAATCCCATAGTAAAGCGTACTACTGCCCGTTCTTGAACTTTCTTCTTTGTGATCCACCAACAACATTCTTGTAAAATATACAAAAGATCTTGGAATAGTATTACTCCAAGAATCCAAGTGCCCAAGTCCAAGAGAAGTGGAACAAGTGCGACGAGACGGAGAAAAATACTCAAAACAAAGAGGCAGGACAAATACTAATCTTAACTCATCCAAATTCAGGAATTCTCATCTCCATTTTGAAGAGAATTCAAATATGAAGAGAATGCAAAAAGAATGAGGTCATTCCGAGTTCGGGAGAAGAAGTTACGGCCAAAACATGTTTACCGAATATCGACGTCTACAGGCAAGTATGCATACGGGTTTGCAAACGAATTTTCATGACCTGGGGCAGTATGCAAACGAGTATGCGTATTTAAATGCCTGGATTTTGATTTTAAATGATGGTAAGCATACTTGGTATGTGTACCATGAAGTCCAAACATCCCGAACTACTATTTTCAAACCTAACCATTTAAGAACCTTAAACATAGATCAAGTTAGGTAGAAATGAACGATAAGAAAGGTACATGGATCATAAAAGTACTTTAAGCAAATAAGAACACAAATCTTTCTCAAGTTTATAGACATACCTTTATAGAATAATCCAATTGAATTCTACATCCTTACCGAACATAATCTGTGCGCCCCAATTCTCGCGCTTTCCTCACCGTATACATAACGGGGAATTCCTTGGTGAGGATGCACTAACAACCCAATCAAGTTGTGTTGAGGTGAACAATATCTTGCTCACCACAAGTGACTTTTGGATTATCATGAAATAGATCGCTTTTAGAACCTTTCACATCCAAATCCATCTTTCCAAAGAACTTTTTAAGTTCCAACATCATGGATACTGCCTTCTCCATAGTCATGGAATTTTCTGGGAGATCATTCCTTTTCACAATCAAAACATCATTGACTTTCTTTGGTATCCAATTCTGAGTGCTTTTAGGAACAACCGTAACCTTCTTCCCATTACTCTCTTCTAGAATTCTCGGAAGAGAATTGGATTGACTATTCTTTTGCAAGTTAGTCTTTCTCCAATTGGGAGCATCGGATCTTGTCTTCGTCTTTACGAAGTTATCCTTTTGATAACCATTATGATTGTGAAAAGGATTTGTATGGCGTTTATAGGAAAATCTAGGTTTATCATAGCACTGATTCCTTTTCCTAAAGGTTGGACAATTACAACCTGTAACGTTAAGGGGATTAGTCTTAACATATGATCTTGGTTTCACAACTTCTTGTGATTCCCAAACAAGAACATCATGAAGTTTCTGATTCCTTATACGGAAACGACATATCCTTTCTAGGTGATCTTTATTTCCGCAATAGTGGCAAACATAAGGAATGTTCTTACCTCGATCTCTGTGTATTGACTTTGAAGGTTGATAAACTTTGCTCTTTTGAACCTTAACTGCTAGTGAAGGTATTTCACTTTTGCCATCAGTGGAAACCTTTTGTTGAGAAGAATCACTAGCCTTGAAATTTTTTACATCTTTGCTAATACTTGCAGCATTTATTCCCTTATAGCCCAATCCTCGTGTATCACGATGATTTTTACTTGCTCCTAGAATAGTGGTTAATTTGCTTGAAGTAGTATTGAACCTTTTCAAGTCATCTTCCAACATCTTAATTTTATCAAGAGCAACAGCTAAATTAGCCTCAAGGTGTTTTTCTCGAGTGAGATAAGCGCTTTCTCTGTCGTCAAAACTTGTTTGCTGGGAGTTAATCCTTGCTTCAGATTCGGAAAGTTTCTCTTCCAACAACAAATACTTTTGATAAATATTATCACATTCAAGTGACTTCATACGTAGGTTTTCCTCAGAATCCTTGAGGATCGATTCGTTAGAACGATTCGAAACATAAACACCTGCGTAACAACTTCTCAATTTATTGTTTTCACGACAGAGGGGATTCAGAAGAGGAGTGACATGAGAATTTGTCATCTTCTTCTTGTCTAACGAATTCAAAACCTTCACATACTCATAGACTTCCTCGTCAACATCTCTATCAATATCTGAATCACCTTCATCAGAAAATTCATCCAACTGTTCTTCTAGGCGTATTTCCCAGACTTCAACAGGTTTTACATTAAGAGAATGTTTAGATACTGACCTAGAAGTGACAGTCCTCTCCGGTGAATCCAGGATTTGAAAATCCTCTAGTAATTTATGAACAGGTACCTTATTAGAGATATACTCGTCCATAATCACATCACTACAAACACAGACTTATGAGGTCTTTAACGTATTTGCCTGCTCTGATACCAATTGAAAAAGCGGGGGTCTAACAGCCGCACCTAATATTTCGCTTAGCAATTTGTATGTACAAACTCCAATATACTTTCTAGAGAATCAACTAGACAGTCAGAGTCAATCTAGATAAAAGTATATCAAAGAGTTAATATCTTTATCTCTCGATTTGATCTATACTCAAGCAAATAGAAATCTGCGAGACTTTATCAAATACTATAGAGATAACTTGGATGGTACCAAAAACCAATATCCAAGTGTCAATCAATTTAAATCAACAACGAAAGGTTGGATATTCTAATTGATTGAACCTAACGCACAACCTGTGATATTTTAATTATAAAGATAAAAAATATAATTCGGAAATAGAAATAACACAGACACCAGAATTTTGTTAACGAGGAAACCGCAAATGCATAAAACCTCAGGGACCTAGTCCAGATTGAACACACACTGTATTAAGCCGCTACAGACACTAGCCTACTTCAAACTAACTTCGCTCTGGACTGTAGTTGAACCCCAATCAATATCACATTGATTCAAGGTACAGTTGCGCTCCTTACGTCTCTGATCCCAGCAAGATGATACACACTTAATTCCCTTAGCTGATTTCACCCACAACTAAGAGTTGCTACGACCCATAGTCGAAGACTTTAATAAACAAATTTGTATCACACATAAAAGTCTATAGTAAAAGATAAATCTGTCTCCCGAAGAAATATCTACAATTTTTTGTTCCGTCTTTTGATAAATCAAGGTGAATAGGAACCAATTAATAATCCGTACTTATATTTCCGAAGAACAGCCTAGTATTATCAATTAGCTCACAACAATTTTAATCGACACGGAGAAAGAAGATGTTGTGGAATCACAAACGATGGGACGAAGATGTTTATGATTACTTTTTACATCTTGCCTATCGGAGATATTAATCTCAAGCCAATCCTTGCGATTGTACTCATATGATAGAATATGCAAGATCAAATCACACAACTACGAGAAAGTAGTATCGTTCTGGCTTCACAATCCCAGTGAAGTATTTAAGTCGTTAACCTGGTTGAAGAAGAAACCAAAGGTTAAAGGAAAATCAACTCTAGGTATGTAACTAGTATCACACAGAAGGTGCGGGGATTAGGTTTCCTAGTTGCTAAAGTTCTCCTTTATATAGCCTTTCAAATCAGGGTTTGCAATCAATATTAGCTTGGTAAGAAAGCATTCAATATTCACCGATAGATGAAAACCTGATTTAGAATCAAGTTAATATCGTTCAACCGTTAGATCGAAAAACCTAGCTTGTTACACACAAATGAAATGTACGATTTTAGGTTTGTGTAACCGTACCCAAACATGTACATTTCATTGGTTCAATAGTAGTTAACCAAATGGTTAGCCATATGAGCACTTTCATATCTACCAATCTCTTCTTCACCATAACTAGTTCAAATGACTCAAATAACTAGTTAGAGAGTTGTTAAATTGCAAGGAAATCTTATGTAACTACACAAGACACAATTGAAGCAAAAACGATTTGATTCACTCGAATCGGTTTATGAACTTTATAGCCACGGTTTGCAAACTTGCATTCCTTAGTTTATATAAACATGAGTTCACAAACAGTCGTCTTTAGATATAACCTAACTCAAGTTCGCGGACTGGGTTCGCCGACTTAAGTTCCCGTAAGGAGTTCTCAAACTCCAACAGATTTTCTCAGGTTGAGAACTTCCACCAGTTCGCGGACTGAGTTCACGGCTCTAGTTCCGGTTCTCTTGATCAACAAAGTTCGCAAACTTCGGTTCAAGGAATAAGGACTTATACATATATGTGTTTCCACAATAATGCTTATATCCACCATTGGTTATATAATTTAAACTCTCATTTCAATCATTGAAACATTCTTCTATAATGTTATAATAGTCATTAGACATAAAGAATCGACTATCGTCATCAAAGCCATTTTCAAAGTGATTGAAACATAATATGACTTTTGTCACTAGGTAAAGATAGGTTTGGCCAAAGAGAAAGCTTACCAACACATATTTCGAGAAATAGATAGGCGAGATAAACTCGGCTCGAAATAGCAAATTGTATAATCAAAGTCTATATAGCACAATGACTTTTGTCTCAAGATTGGAGATAGAGTAGATAGACTTTTGAGTGATAGATAAGTTCAACTCTCTACATACCTTTTAGTCGATGAAGATCCACTAGTTCCTTGAGTAGTCCTTCGTCTTTTATGATGATCGCCATGGAGTTCTTGATCTCAACTATACTTTCTATCCCATTCCGAGACCTTACCTATAGTAAACTAGAAATCAAAACTTATAGTTTTGATCACTAACATTGACAAACATGCTTGAGATAGCAACGCATGCGAGGTCGACCGAGCAATGCTCTAACAGACTCTCCTTGTGGCGCCAGGTTTCTCACAAAGCTCCGGAATTGTTCTCTTGTAATGAACGTTATAGAGTTCCGCTACTTAGTTAGCTTGGTAATTTCAAAGGGACTTGAAATGCAGCATATGTATGTGGTTGTTACGTATCTCCGAAAGAATCAAGAGATAATAGATATTTACAAAAGTACTTGATAACCTTTTGTTTCACAAATCAAGTGAATCTAAACCACAAAGTGCATTTATAGTTAGATAGAATGCTCACTTATAGATATAAGCAATCCGGCGAATGTGTTATACCCGTCTAAGTGGTATTTTATTTGGAGGGGATATACAAGTAAGATATTTTTCCTTGCGTATTCACAAGAAAGTTCCTGATTTAGAATTATATCTATCTATATCGATGGTACTCTTGATGTAATAAGAGACCTTAAAAGCTATTTGAAATCTGAATTTGAGATTAAAAATCTGGGAAAGCTCAACCGGATACTGAGCTTGTGGTATATTATTCCACCAGTTTGCATATGTCTAAAGTTGTCGGGAAATTTAATAAAGACATGCATCCTGATAGCACTCTCATGATTAGTCGAGGTTCAAATGTAAGTAAGTGACCATTTCGTCTAAAGGAAGATGAAGAAGATGTGTTGGGGACGAAATTCCCATATCTAAGTACAATATACGCATTGTTGTACTTAGTATAGTAATATACTCGATTAAATTTTACATCCTCAGGGAACTTTTTAGCTATATATAGCTCCGCGCCAACACAACGTTATTGGAATGGTACAGTGAATGTAACCATGTACTTAAAAGTAACAATTGACATGAGTTTGTTTTATCCCTACAAGGATATAAAAAGGAATGCTAATGAAAGTGCAATCCAAAATTTGTTGGTTATGAATGAACAATAATCACTTCTCCAACGAAAGTAATCAGGGGGAGATATGGTAGACTATTTTCTAAGTCATTACTGATATTCAGTTTCGAAAAGTACATGACTGAAGGAATTGTCTGGAACAACTCTGAAAGTAATCAGGAGGAAATGCCGACATCAGGGGAAGGATCCAAGTATATGATGTCGACATAGTTTACTTCGAAATTGAAGCTGTGTTGTGCTCTTTTTACCTTCGATCGAGAATAGTTTTTCCCAAAGGGTTTTATTAATTGACAAGGTTTTTAGCGAGACAACACTAAAAACATCAAGTATGTTGAACGTTGAAGACATAAATATCGCGTTGATATTACTGAAAATATCTGAATCAAAGAAATGAAACGTGATAGTATGTTAAGCAACGTAACTTCAAAAATCAACAACAGGGTCTTATAAACATTCAAGTCACCAAAGTAAAGTGTGATAAACTCCTTTTAACTGCATTAGACTAATGAAAATTATCTGACATCAGGGAGAGCATCTAATGGTGTTTTGCACTATTTTCCTTCACCGAGGTTGCTTTTTCCCACAAGGTTTTATTATTCGGCAAGGTTTTTAATGAGACAACAACAAATACCGGGAAGTAATTTCCCAACTAAGGATATTACTTTCCCACGAGGATTTTCTGCCTTAGGAGTTGTGAAGCAACTAACCAACTTCAACGGAGCAAAGTGATCATCTGCAATGAATCACCTTTACTTGCATTTATCACGTTGTACTCTTTTCCCTTCCTCAAGGTTTTTTCCCACTGGGTTTTCCTTGTCAAGGTGAGGCAACGTATACGCATCCAACTATGTCCTAAATTTACTTAATATTGTACTATTTTCCTTTAGTTCAGGTTTTGCCCCTCTGGGTTAGCCTGACGAAGTTTTAACGAGACAATTAACTTAGACTAGTCGGTCCTTGAAGATCGTATTGCATGTGATAAACTACATGTAAAATACGAGATAACATTTGAAGTAATACATGTGAAGAGTTGTACCAAGGCTTTATCCCACTGGGTTTTTACTTGTCAAAGTTTTAATGAAGCAATTGATTTCGACACAAGTCATCAAGGAGAGGACGACATTTGAAGAACTATATTCGAAACACTAAATGTGAAACACTGCATATGAAGTTCTATTGGACCGCACAAGGAGGACTGTTGTAGGGCTTGTAGCCCATGGATGTGCGGCCCAATATAGTGTCTAGGGTCTTCTTCCTACCTGTATATAAAGGAATATATTTATGTAACACTGTTTACCCAGATCAATTGAAACTTCTCTCTTCCTCTTTATCTTCTCTATATTCCAACTACAATAAAAAACTTAATATCTTTCATAATGTACACCAGATTTTTATTAAATTTATATATTTGAAAATCTCTCTGAATTATCTATGTAGAGAGTACAAATAAGAATAGTAATTATTTTTTTTACACAAATTTTTTTAATTGCTTTCGAATATGATTTCAAGCATGTGCATCACACATGCGTCCTCACTAGTGAAAATAAAAAAAAAAAATATTAAAAATACTCACTTAGGAGTACCTCTTTTTGTAGATAGGTCTAAACTAAAATATTTTGATAACATAATTGAAAAAATGGAATTAAAAGTTAAAAGTTGGCTAGCCAAAATCTTATCTCAGTTTAGTAAGATTGTCTTAAACAAATTAGTCCTTTCTAGTATGCCTATTTTTAGTATGGGTTGTTTTGTTCTACCAAAAATAATAACTAAAAGAATCGATGATATCCAGAGAGACTTTTGGTGGGGAAAACATACTAACTCAAAAGGAATTTACATTAAGGCTTTTGATTTTTTATGTAAAACCATAAACCAAGGGAGTCAAGTTTTAAAGAAGCCAACAAGGTGAACCAAGCTATGATTAGTAAGATAGGTTGGAGATTAGTTAGTAACCCTGATGACTTGTGGGCTCATATACTAAAAGGGAAATACTTCATAATATCAAGAGCTATGCATTACAAGAAGTAATCTTCTGCCTCTTGGATATGGAAATGTATCTTGCAGGGTATTGAACATATAAAAAGATACAGCTTTTGGGAAGTAGGGAATGGTTTCTCTAACAACATTTGGGATGACAAATGGTTACCAAATAGAGATCAGCCTTTAGCTATCGATATCACTAGCAAATCCAATTTAACACTTGTGTTTGATTTTATAAATCGTGACACAAATAAGCGGAATGAATCACTGTTATTTTCTTTATTTGATAATTCTCTAGTTTCAGAAATAATGAACATCAAATTATATACCTCTACTGATGGCAAGCTGAAAAAAGATAAATTGATATGGTTACTTACTAGAAATGGTGAATTTTCTGTAAAATCTCTTTATGCTAAACTGTAAATTCTTTGGGATCGGTATCTCCTGAAACAAAAATCTTTTGGAAAAGATTATGGAGTATGGATACTTACCAGAGGATAAAACTGTTTACTTGGAAGTGTGTTCAGGATATTTTACCAACAAGACAAAAATTGAGTTTAGTTCTGGATGTGGAAACACGGTGCATTTTCTGTCCGCAGGCTATTGAATGCACTTGTCATCTCTTTTTTTAGTGTCATTATTATGCTAAGGCAGTTTAGGGCTTATCCCCAATGGAATCACAGGGAGTACTTTATAACACTACAAACACTTCATTCCTATATAATTATAATGAATGGTTGAAAGGAGACATAAATTATATCTCCATGGCATTGGCTTCAACCAAATGCTGGTTTATTTGGAAAGAGAGATGTTAGAGAATATCTCGGTTGAACCCACAAAGCGTTGTTATGTCATGTTTGGTTGTCATATTTTAGTGAATCAAAACTCATTTAAAGATTCGCTTGATTATTTACTAGAGTCAACTTCGTATAGGTTAGATTGAAAGTATTAGGATATGAGACATTACAAATATTACGTGAAGACTTGAAGTATGTGAAGAAGTAAGGAGCTACAACGACGACATCATCCTTCCACTTGAGGTTAGTAATATTTGACTTGAACTGTTTCATTCCCTAACGTATCTTTCAAGTCGTGCATATTGAAAACAAAACTGCGAAGCTATGAATGATTATACTCTAGTTAGACATAGTATTAAGGAATACAATACGAAGTATAACGCTTATCTTTTGAACTTCGTATATAAGACATCGACATAATCATATGAATGTTATTGTGATTATGTATCGGTATGGGTGAAGATTTCATCCTAGGAAACAATGTTTTTACATTAGTTTACAGGAAGTACAATTCATAAACTTGTGTTATGAATCGAAAGGGAAATCACTAGGCTTATTGGTATTGTTATTCATTGAAAATCTTTTGAATTACCAGTATATGTGTTTAGTATAACCGCTCATGACTTGCTTATATTCTTGGTAAAACTATTCACAAGGCCTGACTTTTGTATTGGTATGACTTTTATTAGTGACACTGATCTTAAGTAATCACCTGAGATGGTACGATCGATTTGTTGTAATTGGTATGACCAACTCTAGGCAAAGGGGAACCGATCCTAGTAATAGGTGTAACCGATCACAAAAGGGAAATCGATCCTTGTAAGAGGTGTAACAAGTTTCTAGTTATTGGGAGACGATCCTATGAACATGTGCAACACGTTTTTATACATTGGGAACCGATCCTATGGACATGTGCACCAAATACAAGTTATATACCATATATATGTGGGAACCGATCCTAGTACCTAGTATACCAAGTTTTGGTAACTGGCGTGACTAATTCTGGTACCCACGTGGAGGTAGAACCGAAACTTGTTTTGGTAGAACCGTGAAACCCATGTTTGGTGATTTGATAGGATAATCAATCACGTAGATCGTGGAAGACAGATGAGAACCAATTCTAAACTTGTTTATAAGTGTGGAAAATCGGTTCCAAGATTGTAAGTATGAAAAAGGACTTACAAAGCAAAGATGTCGACATACTTTGAACATGTGCAGTAACGCTTATCTTTAATTGTTCAAAGATATTCCTTAATAGCTAAAGGAGAATCTCGGATCGAAAATGAATTGAGAATCTTTTAATTAAGGTTTTTAATTTTATATTTGGAAAATAAAAATTAGTAATGTGCATTTACTAGTTGGAGATTGTCTAAGAGATTTCGGTCAATATTTGGATAGTGCATTTCCAGCAATTTTGGAAAACGAATTTGGAAATATATTGCATATCTTGAGAATATTTTCGGTTTTGGAAATTCCTTGGTGTCCAAACTTCCTTGGTCTATAAATACTGAAGTTTGCATTTCGAGCAAACTAATCCTCAGAGCCGGCAAAACTACCTAGCTATGATGTTAGTGGTGGAGCCGCCTATTCGAGAGGAAAGTAAACTAATTAGGCGAAATCTCTTACGGCCGCTCGGTTTAAAGACTTCTTTGGGATTGAGAAGATCTATTTCTACCGTTGGTGGGAAACTAGATAATTGCAGTTTGTCTTTTGTTTTCGGTTGATTTGATTGACTAACGGTTGTTGAACTTTCATTGCACCTAGTTTGTTTATGCATGAGAATCTTCTCTTCTGATATAAGATTTACTCAAACTAGATCGAAATTTCGACGAGGATCTTTATACTGTTTGTAGATCTAAATACGTCTTATGATAATCCATTGTTAACAGACTTCGTTCTGTGTGTGATTGATCACAAGAGATTCAAATTGATTGTGTGCAGGTGTTTATTGAAGATCTAAGAAGATTTGAAGACGAAGAAGATTCCTGATTTGGGTTCATAATCTTTGGTGTGCACAATACTTGTTTCGGCTGAAAAGGATCCAACTATAATCGGTTTATCTTTGTGATAGATTAGATTGATTAGTTGAGTATATCGGCATCAATACAATTCTTTGTGATTAAAAGTATTGATTGAAAAATCTTGACAATTACTTTGGTAATTGTTATTGGATAGATCTAAGGACATAACACAGGAGTTTATTGGGATACACGGAAGAGCCTTTTGTCGAACAAATATCACTTGGTTGAAAAGAGTTGTTACCGAACAGATTTGTTGTTCCTTTACTGTTTGGAATGTGAATCAAAGGAATTGTTCCAAGTGCGTGACTTACTGTAAGTTGGAGGCGCAAGGATACAGACGGAACTAGGTGAACTATAGGTTTAGTTGCTTGGTCTCAACTATACGAAGTTGGCTTGATTTTGTATAGCGGCTTAATCCTGAGAGTATTCAATTCTGGACAAGGTCCCGGAGTTTTTCTGCATTTGCGGGTTCCTCGTTAACAAAATCTTGTTGTGTCATTTACTTTTATTTTCCGCAATTATAATTGTTGTTATTATAATTTAAAGTGAATTACACAAACGTTAATTCCTATTTACTTGATAGCAATCCCATTGTGTTTGGTTAAGTCTGAACCTTTTATCAAGTAAACATACTTCGTTGTTGTATTATCTCGATCTCGTATCCATAGAATATCACGCGAAGTGTGAACCGATTAGTTTTATTTTCTCGACCCGGTCCATAGACAATCACTTTCGGAGAAAGGACTTATATGTGGAAAAGTTTTAGATTGAGGTATATTTGGGTACCCTCGTTTTTTCAATTGGTATCAGAGCAGGCAAACACGAAAATATCTAACAATCTGTGTTTGGTGCGATCCAACCTATAAGCAATGAATTCGAGTTCTCATGAATCGACTTCAATTAACGTACCGCCAAGATTTGACAGAACAAACTATCTATGATGGAAATCTGGTATGAGATTTTTTCTTCAATCACGAGACTTTAATACATGTCTATTAGTCGTCGATGGTTATAATTACCCGAAGGTAGAAAATTCAGAAACTGAGTTTAAACGCTTAGTAGATTTTTCAAACGAAGAAAAGGCTTTTGCTAGGCAGAATTCAGATGGTTTGAATGTTATGGTACATGCTGTAAGCGTGATATACAACATCATGTATCAACATGTCAAACTTCAAAAGAAGCTTGGGATAATCTTCAGATCATATTCGAAGGAAATACATCAGAGAAAGAAGTTAGACTTCAAACTCTTACCTACGATTGGGAAAAACTTCGAATGGATGACAACGACACTTTTGAAGAGTTTCATATTAAACTCTCTGAGATAATTAATGCCTCTTTCTCTCTTGGAAAGACTATATCTTAAAAGGATATAATATGCAAAATTCTCAGATCATTGCCATCTAGATACGATTCTAAAAAGCATGCAATCATTAAAGCTAATGATCTTTATTATCTATCTAGAAGTTCCCTAGTTGGAAAACAGAAGATATTTGATCAGGAGAATCTGTCTAAATAAAAAGACAATCTAGCCTACAAAGCCATAAAAAAGGTTCCGACTCAATATTCGTAAAACTCGGAAGATCAGGAAGATCGAACTGCTGAAGATGAAGCTGAACTAAATCATCATTTGTCTCTTATTACTCAACGATTCAAGAAACTGTTGAGACATCAAAAAGGGGAATCGCCTGTGTCAAAAGGAAAACATGTTCCTTCACATAAACATGAAGACACTTGGGATGATGATAATATTATTTCTCAATGCTACAAGTGCAGAGGGTTTTGTCATATTTCTCCAGATTATCCAACTAAGGATACACAGTGGAAGAGAAATGCTTACACTACCACACTTGATTATTGTCCTAATAAGAATGATCAAGTTGATGTGAGAGATCATGTTGCAACCATTGCAGAAGTCTATGACTCTGAAATTCTTCCAACTCTAGATACTCAAGAAGAGTTTACCCCTTCGATTTTCAAATAAATATTTCCATGTAAAGATAAAAGAACACACGTTCTTGAATCTGATATCATTGAAATAAAATCATTGCTTGATCAACTCAAACGGAGTTCTCTGAATGATAAACAAAAATTTAACAAGCGGCTGGAAAAAATCGAGATCACTCAATATTCCGAAAAGGTACAAGTATCTAAACTCATTCTCGATATTAAATGTTGTCAAGATGAGATAAGGAAGTTAAAGGCAGAAAATCAGAAACTGAGAGATAAACTCAATTGCTTTGGAAAGTCATCACCTGGTATGAATGTATCAAAATACAAAGAGGTAAGGCCAAATAAATTTTTGGAATCTAGATCCAGAAAACATAATACTTCTGGTGTTTGCTTCCTGTGCAAGTAAAGAGGGCATTATCAAAGGCAATCTCCTGATACAAAACAGAGAGGGAGACTGTATAAAACCGAAGTCAAGATCTAAGTGTAGATCAAAGATCTCTTCTAAAAGGGAGAATAACATTTTCGAACATCAAGATCTTACATCAAGATTAAGATTTGAACCTAAAAGTTCAAACGTAATGTCTCCTCAAATTTGTAAGAATGTTGAAATCTTCAAGGGAAGAAAATTCAACAACCAAAAAGTGACAACCTAACTGGTTATCATGGATCCTTACTTGTTACCCTCAAAAGCATACAGTAAGGATAAAAATATTTCCAAAAATGATTTTTCGGTTAAGAATTTAATTGAAATAATATTCTCAAAGATTTTGAGAAAAAGTTCTCGAACTTATAAGAGGGAAGACCTCTTACTTCATTTTTATAGAGATTTGACAGAATGTCTACCTCTAGCTGCAACTCTCGCAAAACCGAAAAAGTATGGACTATATTGTTTCCTAACAAGAAACTTCATCTCGATTCTTCTGATGGTGATTCTGATTCATCTCCATAAATTCAGCAAGATGTTCCTAATGAAGAAATCTCTGCGATCAATGATAATCTTCTCAAGAACCTTTCACTAAAATTAGATCTAATGTTGTGTGAAGTAAAGAACATGGAAAAGGATTTGCGAAAGAAAGTCAATGACAATGTTATTAGTCTTGAATCAAGACTAGTAATAATAAAAGATGATTGGAAACCTGTGAAATCTTCTGATGTGGCTTCAACTTTAAAGGAAACTCTAAAAGGATAAAATTAGAGTTTCAATAATATGTTGAAAAATAGACATTAGTTTTTGATTATTTTAATAAAGTCTATTATGAATAAAACTATCGAATTTATGAATAAAATTATTAGTTTATAATTTTTCTTGTGATAGTTTTCGATTACATAGCATGTGCTTGAATGCTTTATTTTATTGCTATGTATGTTTATGGGATGTTTTGATTTCGGTTTTCATGACCTTAATATTCAATCGCATATGATGTGAACCCTTATGGTTTGGGTGACTTTTTGATTTAGCAGGATTAAGTTGTATCCCATGTTGGTAGGCTTTATCAAAGGATCATGAGGGGTTCTGATTGAAACAACATGTGAAAAAGTCACAATATGTTGAATCATTTGGTTTAGCATAAAATCATATGTGTTTCGGGGTTTCAACTTTTGTTATGCATAAGTTAAAACCGGTTTTCAACCTTTCTCTGGTAAAGGTTGGTTGTTGTAGATGGGTAAAAACGATTTGCTGGTTTTTACGGAATTGGGGAGATGACCATGCGGAGACTCCTTGAACCGAGCAAATGCTCAACCTCACACAGATGCACTGCAAGAAGGGGGTGCTTTAAGTTCGAGAGATCAATCTGTAGGACTCCATCCTAAACCAAGACAATGGCCGTTCCAGAGTCAATTTGGTCACAAGAGAGGATGGGTTGATCTGTAAGAGGGAAGCTGAGAAATGTGTGAGATCAATGGTGATCGAGATTGTAGGTGTGTTGTGTATTCTGCGTAAGAAAGTTATGAATGATTGAATTTACTCAGTTGAGAGTGATTTCTCAGACGATGAGTTTGTGCAGACGAAAGATTGTCTATATGAACTTGTCGAGAAATTCTTGTCTGTTTCAATCATGATTCATAGGCCTTTTATATTGCTGAATTGAAAACATCATGATCCCATGAAGTATGACAGTTGCTGGAGTCAAAGAGTGGGGAAGTGGAAAATCATGTTGAAACCAGTTGCTCATCATGTGGAGACTTGGTTAACTTTCCACCCACTACTTTGCTAACTCCTCCAACTAATTGCACGACTTGCTCACATTCTCATCGTGTGTATGAACACACGTGTCGTAGACCGCCAGAACAAAACCCTAGTTAATATCCCCCCATGTGACACGATTGATATCTCATGAATGTGGAGTCTGCAAGACAGACGTGTATTTAGTTAGTCAGTTGCTGACTTTATGGGACTATGAGTCCTTGTATTGCTGAGTTGAACATAATTTGCAAATGTTCTGAGACTCATGAATCGAACATGTCTGCTGAGACATAAAATATCATTGTCGAATAAATGTTGATAACCTGAGCAAACTGTGCTGCTGAATCGTTGAATATTGATAGTTGAACCAATATTCCTTAGTCTGAGCAAATATTTCTAGTCTGAGCAAATATTGCTCATCTGGTAAATTATTGAATATTGATAGTTGAACCAACATTCTTCAGCGTGAACAAATATTGTCCATTTGAGTGAATGTTGCTCATTTGATGAATTGTTGAATATTAATAATTGAACCAATATTCTTTGGTGTGAGCAGATGTTGCTCATTTGAACAAATGTTGATTTAAGATGTTGGCATCTGAGCCGAGCATAATTATTAAAATGTTGACTACGGGATCAACGTAAATTATTAATGTATGAATATGCTAAGAATTTTTTTTTTTTTGCAGAGCTCTGGATTCGAAACCCTAATTTTGATCAATTGTTGAATTGATGATTAATTTATGATTTATTGAAAACCGTTCATGATATGAAGGAGGGCCTGGCTACATGGGATGATGAATCGACCGTGTAGCTCCCAGATACTCAAGTGAGCAAAATACCAAAGTCTCCTGAAGACCAGTTGGTGAAAAGATGATTAAATGCTGGTTTAATCATTTATTAAAATAGTGCTCGTGTGAGCTTCAGGTAGTAAAACCTAATTATGGAGAGATGAGGGACCGACCAAAGGGGCATGAGACTGGACCTTAGGGATCATGGGACCAGCTGATGGTCGTTTGAGCAAACTCCAAGTTGTTTGGGAAGAGTTTGGACCCAATATGAGCAATTGAGCAAATTAGGTCAAAATTATTAAAACACGTGGGACCGGATCTTTGCAAGCCTTAGTGCCAGCCTTGGTCGGTCAAGGAGACATGCCCGTATCACCATAATGTCCGTGTCTCAGTCCTGAGAGTTTCAATATTTTCTGATGCGCGTTTGAGCAACATTTTGAGAAAATATGAAGGATTCAGGGTTTTGCTGAAACTGGGGAATCTTCATGAGATGATGAAAAAATAATTAATAAAATAGGGGATTACAAGGTGTGGGACCGGCCACGGCTAGGGCATGACCGGCCAGCTAGCAATCTCGATCCCGCAGCACCTTTCTCCAATTTTATGTGATTTTATGTATTTTCCCTGATGTGAGGGAAATATCATGAAACTGGGGAATTTCATGAAGTTAAGGAATTTCCATGAGATTATGGAAATAATAATAATAAAATAGAGAATCATGAAGTGTGGGACCGACTATGGCCAAGTATGGTCGGCCGGCCAAAGAGCCCGTCCCAATGCACTTTTCCTAATTTTATAATATTTTTCATGATTTTAGAGGAATATCATAAAATCAAGAGGTTTGTTGAAACCAAGGAATTTGTTGAAATCAGGGAGTTTTCATGAGATGAGGGAAACATAAAAAAAGAATAATAATAAAATAAGGGGTGTGTGGGACCGGCTAGGGCATGACCGGTCGGCTAGGGCCCGGTCCCACGAGTTTCCCTAATTTTACATGATTTTCATGACTTGAGGGAAATTTCATGAATTCAAGGAATTTTCATGGGATGAGGGAAATAATAATAAAATAATAAGGAGTCATGAGGTGTGGGACCGGCCACGGCTAGGGCATGGACGGCCGGCTAGTGAGCCCGGTCCCATGACATTTTTCCTAATTTATTATTATTTCTTTGATACGAGGAAACACCATGAGACTGGGGAGTTTCCTTGTGACGAAGGAGATTTTCTCAAATGAAGGGATTTTCATGAGATCATGGAAAATAATAAAATTATGATAAAAATATAAAATTGGGCGTGGGACTGGCCATGGCATGACCGGCCGGACAGTGGGCCCAGTCCCCCAGCGCCTCGATTAATATTTTATTATTTATTATTTTCTTCCTATTTTGCATAGGTTCATCGTTCCTTCGTGTTTTGGAATGCTCGTTTGTGCATTATTGCTGAGTACACTTGCACCATTTTGGTCGGGGCTTACTCGAGAGCTGCTCAGATGCCCGTACGTTTAATATTTATCACTAACCAGTGGAATTCTGCTGGGAAGAAACACAAATTGAAGTGACGAAATATTACGAAAAATCGTAGAATATTGTTGAATATTCAGTTAACGATTAGAGATAATTAATTGATGGCTTTATACTAGCAGGCATGCTGTCTAGGAGAATTAACTATCTGAGAATTGAGAGATATGAGCTTGTTGAAACGTCATATTTCTCTTATATAGTCAGGGAAAACCTTGTTGCATCCTGAAGACGTTATTGCTCTATACTAGCAGGCATGCTGTCTAGGAGCCGTCCAATCTTTCGATTCTATATAGAAAAAATTACTGAAATTGCTCAGCATTCATGATATGTGACGTTGCCTCAGCTGAGAGACTACACATCTTCATATACTCTGAGAGACAACATTCTCAGTCAGAGATTTTATGGCCTGAGCTTTCATGCCTCAATGAGAGACATGAGCCTCAATACTCATCTGATTGTCGGATCAGGAGCATGTATAATTATGGTTTTATGATTTTAACCCTTATCGAAAATCCACTATCTACATTAAGTCCCCTACTTAGTGAGGGACAGACATGTTCCTCAGTCAGCACTGAATGGTTATTTTCCAGTTACAGAAAAAATAAGTAATTGAACTTAGTCGTAAGATTAAGATAAGACGTTACCGTATTTTTGACTGAATGAGCAAACCATGGATTGAATGAAAACCCAGTGGCATAATAGAGCGTCATCCAACGAGCATAAATTGGTGTAGAACCGCTGATTTGATGGTGGAACCTTGGTTGGTTTAGGATTCACGGGCCGGGCCCGAAAAAGAAATTCTTATGGAATTAGGTTATGGAAATAAAATTGATGTAAAAGGGAATTAATCCCATTTTTTTTTATTTCTCTCCCATGACCGACCACCACCTCCTTCCTTTATCATATTCACGCCCGAGCTCAGAAGGAAGCAGGAGAAAAATCGCCAGAGCTGCTGATCGTCGGCGCCGTCCGACCACCGTTCGGCCTTATTCCGGCAGGCACCGACCAGGTAAAAAAAAATTTTTGCTGATTTCATGAGTTGCTCATGCATTGATCATGTCAAAATTTTATACATGTGTATATGAGTGTGAGTTTTTTTGAAAACCCTTGTTTTTTAGAAAACGTATGTTCGTTCGATCGTTAGTTTAAGAAACTAGCAATAATCCCTAATCTTGAGAGAGATTTTTCTTTTGAAATAGATGTGTGTATAGCGATAAAATTTTGTTTATGAGCTTTCATGGGAACCAAAACTTTATTTGAAAGGTGTGAATTTTTCACAAAACCGAAATAAACCTTCGTTTCGAAGAAAAATACTCACACGAAGGAAAAGAGATTTTTTCTATATGCGAAACGTGGAGCTTCACAAGGATATTTTTATTTTTATTTTACGTTAGTTAATCACGGTTTTTCATTGTTTTTGTAAAATAAAAATACGGGTTTTGAGTAACCCTTACAATTAGACAATTTATTTATGATGAAATATTGTCTTGGTGTAAATTTCATAGTCTAGTTGTGGATGTTTATACTATGAAAATTATGTTCATGATTTTATGAAAAACCAGTTTCAATCTTATGATAAGGTTTTGTTCGTTATTGCAGGTTTCAAAGAACGAACTAATCTTGGAGTGCTAACTCTTGCACCACAATCACTACTGAAATCGTGAAAAGGTAAGAGTTAAGAGTTACCATTTTTGTAGTGGATTTATTATCAGCATGTCCATAATTTTATGCTCCTGGTTCCAGAAAATGGTGACTTCCAGCAACAACGATTATGATTATAGTTATTCCTCCAGCTCCTCTGACGAGGACTTCAAAGCTTCTGCAGCCAAATCTAAAACTAAGACAAATCATGCTGAGGGGGCAAACCATGACATACCCCTTAATAACCGGAGAGTCACTTATGTTGAGCTTATGAAGAGAAAAGTTAAGGATGATGAGGCGTACGACCGTCGGCGTAGAAAGGATTGAATCCGACGCAGAATACTAGCGGCTGAGGAAAGACGTCGATTTGTTGACGGTGTACCTTCCGACACTAATGCTTCAGAAGATGAACCAGTGTGGGTGCCACGTGATCGCAAGATTAAGCCAGATCGTCGTACCAGAGAGCTCAGAGAGATTACGAAACGAGTCGAGGATAAAGCGGAGAGGACTCGGACTCGGATGATCCTAATATCCATCCCGACTTCATCAATGGCCCTGATAG
Source organism: Papaver somniferum (assembly GCF_003573695.1). Taxonomy (NCBI): domain Eukaryota; kingdom Viridiplantae; phylum Streptophyta; class Magnoliopsida; order Ranunculales; family Papaveraceae; genus Papaver; species Papaver somniferum. The sequence goes on from NW_020622492.1 coordinate 19,441,064, forward strand.
TGACTCCGACGAAGACGAGGATTCTGAAAAGGACAATGATGATGAATCTGATAAATTTGATAACTCGGATGAATCTGAAGAGTAGCTTTACTCCTTATCTTACTTAAACATTTGAATGTTTTCTTAGCCTTCGTAGTATACATCTTATTTATTTTAATAAATTCACTTCAGTATTAAGATTTTCCTTTTGAATAAGAAATCCTTTTAATAATGTTGGTTTTTCTTGATTGAATCAAACAGAATGAGCCAATGCTCATGCGCCAAAACCCATCATAATCCTTTTGGACTTTCCTTGGCGGTTTCCATCAACAAAATACTAGGATACGCCGCATATGCTGAGAAAACATGCGACATACACAAGGACGTGTGACTATATCCATCTTTGGTCAGTCCCCAATACGTTATTTTCCTCCGCGTCTCCAGTATTGATCTTGTTTGAACCTTAGGGTTTCAGTAAAACTTGCTACTGAATTGACTATTCACAGAAGATAAGCACCCACCGTATCTCATATATATCTCCAAGATTTAGGGTTCAGCATTTACGCAAATACTTCTTCCGTTCCTGAGTTAGTTTCATCGCGCAGATAAAACTTTGATTATCATACCTTTCGTTGCTATGTCCAGCAGTAGTATATCTTCTCGAAACGAACCTCAGTCGAAGCATGAAGTGGAAGCGTCCATCTCAGTAAGTTGATATTTTCTTCATCTCCATTTGATCAGAGTTATTGATCATAGGAAAATAATTTTTTGCAGGATAATCAGAAGAATCTGTCTTCTTCTCATAATTCGAGACCCAAGCGAACTGTTAGAGTCCCTGCTCGGTATAAATCAGCTCATACTGAAGCCGGCACATCTGTGAGTGATTCTATGACTTCTTGATTGAAGTTCTACTCAACGGTTTATCCAATCTTCATCTGAAATTGCAAACTTCTTTACCACAAGTTGATGTACACGTTGTTGTTGATGCTGGAAAGAGGAGGAATGGGGAGTCCGTGGTCGTGGTTGACGATAGCAGTAACCGTGTTGACGAAGACTCAACTGATTCCGCGGAGGCTATGAATAGAGCTCATGTTCATGAATATCCAACATCTTGACTCCCCTTTGAATCTCCCATGATTAATACTAACCCAAATAATGAGGTCGTCGGTGGATTCGTCATTCCCAAATGTCATGTACCTCTGTACACTAAAATTTGGAGACGGTACGGGCATATTGCTGCGACGGAAATATGGAGAGGCTTTCTCCCAACCCTTCTGACTACGGTGGCTTGACTGTTATCGATCATCGAAGAGATGGACGATATGAAACTGTGAGATTTCAAGAATCATGAACTTCATAGGTGGGATGACATGATCCCAAAGTGCGATACCCTGCGGTTCAACGTGAGTTGGCTCCGCCGTCGACTCGAGATGATCAAAATCGACAGGGCAGCGGCTGCTGCTGATGCAATTTCTACCACGACTGCTTTCTTGGAAGAGGATAAGGAACTCGCCTTGGAATCGACAAGAGTTGAGAAAGTTGTCTAGGACTTGATGGTGAAGACCCAAAACTTTCAAAAGAAGCTTGACATGGTTGTCTATAAAAATTACTCTCTGCTGGATGGTTTACTCTGAGTGAGCATTTATGATTGTTGTTTTCGAATAGGTTTAGGCTTTTCTTTAGGCAGAATAATTGATCATGGTATGAAAGAATTTTTCTCATTTATGAAATGTTTAATAAAAAAAGGAGCATTTGCATACTCTTTGGAGGAATATAAATTACATTTTGAGAAATGCTTGAAATGATGAAAAGGTAAGGATTTTCTATGGATCATGCATAATATGTTTTGAGAAATTTACCGTTGATGATATTTCCTTCCACTCCTCCATCAATAGCTAGGATCTTGTAATATCTACTAGACACTGCCTTGATGATGACATATGGTCCTTCCCATTTCGGAGAGAACTTAGGAGCAGACATATCTTATTGAATATGTTTTGTTGTCTTTAGCACCAAATCTCCTACTTGGAATGTTTGAGGTCTTACCATTTTGTTGTAAGCTATGGAGATCCTTTGTTTGTACGTTTCCACATATTTTTCTATTTTAGCCCTCCTCGACTCAAGCATGTCCAGTTCTACAATCCTTGAGTTAGACACTTCTGCTTCATCCCACTGCACTCCACTGGATGTGGCGATCCTTGCTGAAGGAATCTTGATTTCCGCTGAGAGTATGGCGTCAGCTCCATAGACGAGAGAGTATGGTGAAGTTCCGATCGAACTCCTTGGTGCGGTACGGTAGGACCATAAATCCATAGGAAATTGTTCATGCCACGTTCGGGGATTGTCACGAACTGTCCGGCTGAGAATTTGGATCAAAGTCTTGTTAGTACTCTCTGCTTGTACGTTTCCCTGAGGATAGTATGGTGTGGAGAAGACTTGTTTGATGATGTATTCCTCGAGCAATTCTGTCACGTGTTTGTTGGCGAAAGGAGTTCCATTATCAGTGACAATGTGTTTAGGAACACCGAACCTGCATATTATGTGTTCCTTGATGAAGGTTGCGACCGTGACTCCAGTGGTGCTTCGAAGAGGGATAGCTTCAACCCACTTGGTAAAATACTCAGTTGCAGTGATGATATACTCATGCTGCTTTGAAGACGCTGGATTGATTTTCCCTATGATATCCAGTCCCCATCTATAGAAAGGCCATGGACTATTCATAGAATTCAACGGGAGACAAGGAGTGTGAATGAGATTACCATGGATTTGGCATTGATGACACCTCTGAACGTGCGCAGTTGCGTCGTCTTCCATGGTTGGCCAATAATATTTCTCATGAATCTGGAGAAATAATTTCTTTTTGCGTTGATGTTCTCCATCGTGCATTTCTTTTAGAATCGTTGGGATTTCACGCTCAGCTAAGCATCTCAGTAAATTCTCACCAAAGCTTTTACGGTATAAGATTTCGTCAAGGAAAACGAATCTTTTGGCTCTCTGGATGAGTTTTATTGTCTCCCTTTCTCCAGAGGAAGTTCATTGTCCCGTAGGTACTTGATGTAAGGCTCCCTCCAGTCCTCGGTGTGACGGACTGTCAAAGCTTCTAAGTGATGAGGAGGCGTCTGACAATTAGGACAAGATCTTTGCAGATTTCTTGATTGGGCCTCCATGGAAGGCCAGTAGTATCCCATCCTTTGAAGCCTTCTGTAAAGTGTTACCACTAATGTATGTCCGCAGGTTTCTTCATGTATGCGTTTGAGTTTTTCGCCTGCTTCGTCGTTTCCAAGGCATCGTAATAAAGACCCGTCAGGATTCCGATAGTATAATGCTCCATGAAGCAAGAAATAATTCTTTAGTTCCTTGAGGCTGACTTTCCCTTCTGAAAGAGAATTGCTCAATTCATGAATAATGGGTGCTCTCCAATCGTTCGTTTGAATGTCTTCAACTTGAGCAAGCCAAGTAGATAACACCGCACGCCATTTTACCGTGATTGTTTTCTTCGCTCCTTCGAATTGCAGTTTAGAAGCAAGAGTTTCTAGACAGTCAGCATGCATGTTATTAGTTCGTCCAGTATGGATGATTGTGGCACCAGCAAAATGAGTTAAGATCCGCTGAGCTTCCGTTCTGAATGGTGCGAGCGTGATTTCTTTGAGAGAATATTCTCCGTTCATTTGATTGACCAGTAGCTTTGAATCTCCCCTAATCTCAAGGTGTGCTGCTCCTGCTTGCTTGGCCAGGGACAAACCTAATAAGAAAGCCTCATATTCTGTTGAATTGTTGGTGCAGTGAAAATCCAGTTTGAATAAACGCGAGAATACTTTACCAGATGGAGACACTAGCACCACGCCCGCTCCTTCGGTGTCGTTTCTAGGAGTGGGGGACCCATCAAAGTATAAGAGCCATGTCTCTTCTTTGATAACTAAGATCTCTGGAAACTCACCAGGTACATCTTCATGTAACTTTGTCGTATCTTCGCCTGGGAAAGCAGCAAGCAGATCGGAAACTGCTTGGCCTTTGAATTCTCTAGGCAGTACACAAGCTATGTCGAACTCTGACATCTGAAGTAGCCATTTTGCTGGTCTCTCTATCAAGGATGGCTTTGATAGTAAAAACTTTAGAGGGTCAGCTTTGGAAACAAGCATGACTCTATTGGATAGCAGATAGTGTCTGAATTTCTGAATCGCATGCACTAATGCTAGACATGCTCTCTCAGCTTTTGGGTATCTGAGTTGAGCATCTCTCATTGTACGGCTGAAGTAGTAGATCAGTCGTTCGATCCTTTCTTCGTCTTCTTGAGAAAGAATTGCTCCAATAGAGACATCGCTGGAAGCTTTATAAAGTATCAGTGGTCGTCCTTGCACCGGGGATTTCACGACAGCGGGTGAAAATAGTATTTGTTGTATTTTCTGGAATGCTTCTTGTTGGACGGTTGTCCATGTCAAACTTGCTCCTTTCTTCAGCAGAGGGATGAATGAAGCGTCGAAAATATAATTTACCTTGCCCATAAAACTTTGGAGTTCTTTCACAGTGCATGGAAGAGGCATGGTAGTAATAGCTTTCGTCTTGTCTGGATCAACTTTAATTCCTTCTACAGTGACTAGGAATCCTAAAAATTTTCCGTAGGAAACACCAAATGCACATTTCATAGGATTCATCTTTAATTTATATTCTCTGCATCTTTCAAAGACTTGTCTCAGAACTTCTAGGTGGGATGCTCGAGTCTTCGACTTCACCACCACGTCATCAACATAGTCCTCCACCTGCTTGTGCATCATATCGTGAAATATTGCAGTCATAGCTCGCTGATAAGTAGCACCTGCATTCTTTAATCCAAAGGGCATCACGGTGTAGTGAAAATTCCCAATGGGAGTGCGAAATACAGTTTTGTTGGCATCGTGTTCGTACATCTTGATCTGGTTGTAGCCACTGTAATCATCCATGAATGAGAACATACCGTAACCACTGGTTGCATCAACAAGCATATCAATGTTGGATAGAGGAAAATCATCCTTTGGGCAGCATTTATTCAGATTCCTGAAATCAACACAGCATCTGATTTAACCATTTTTTTTTCTTGACAGGAACACCATTTGCTAGCCATGTTGGGTGCTGAATAGGTCTGATAAACCCTTCTGCCAGTAGTTTCTGAATTTCGACCTTGATTTGATCCTCAACTTCGTGTCTGAACTTCCTAGGCGACTGTTTGACAGCTTTGGAGCTAGGAGTGATGTGCAGATGATGAGTGACCAATTTTTCGTCAAGACCATGCATCTCTTCGTATGTCCAAGCAAAGATATCCTGATATTCTTTTAACAGACTTATCAGTCCCGCTTGCTCTTCCGGTGATAATGCATAACTAATCAAGATTGGCCTTGGATCATCCTCCGTCCCGATTTTGATTGTTTCGAGGTCATCAGTAGTAGAATCAGTGCCATCTTGCAGTTATCGTGGAGCATCTTGAATCTCTTCATCAGGTGATTGTTCACTCTGATATGATTCTTCATGGCGGGGAGACTTTTCATTGTTCTCCCCTGTTAATTGCTAATATTTGCGCCGGCGGTATGTGACCCTCCCCTCTGCATCATGACTGACTATGAAGTTGGATCTTGGCATTATAGCCTGATCTTTACGGTGCTTGACTGGTGTAGAAAATGACTTAATCGGTTTAGTACCTGAAGACGATGGTTTGTCAACAGCTTTCTCAATGGATTCCCAATTTGGGAGTGGATTACTGTAGATCTTCCTGGGAGGTTCAGGGATGTCCTTCTGAGATTCAAGGAATCTGTGAATTCTACTTTATGCCATCATTATTAACTAATGCATGACTCGCCTGGTATTTTTCCATGCCATGTTCCCAGCCGAACTCTCAATACTGACATGACATGACGATCAGTGCTCACTCTCAGCAGAATAGCATGAATCTACCGAAGTGCTAGAATTGGGATCTGCACAAAAACACTCATACAGGCTACATCTCTCTGACAAAGAAATCAACGCGTTCACACACTTTTTAATTAAAGTTACCGTGATCGAACACATATTTATTCCTTAAAGAAAATCTAGACTGTTAATATCAGTCTCAGAAACGATCACGGACACACAACTTGGCCGCACGATTTAACGAGCATAACTTACTCCTAACAGGACTAGGCAATCACAACTTGACCTAGTAGAGATTTGTTTTACTTGCCTCCACTTGCAGGGGTCTTTCCTCCCTTGGGGTAAGGAGTACCTTGACGAACAGCACCACCTTTCTTGCCATCAGCACCTGCAAAAACGTGGACAGTTGCAGATGATTAGAACAAATAGGAAAATGGCAGCAACATAACAATCCAACGAAGCAAGCCAAATGAAAAAACATTTTCACCTAACTTCTGAGGAGTTTCTACTTTAACATTTTTGTCCAAGAGTGGGCTTATTGTTAGCAACTTCAGCAAGTCTCTTCTTTCCCTATAAGAAACACATAAATTTATAGTTGGTCAGCAGTGGCAAATACAAAGAACTCTTACTCAAGCTAATCATGAAAATACTAAAAACGACGACATTCTTAGCAAAAAGTAAACCACAAGGTTGGACAATGCCTGAAAAGCAAGGGGTGAGGACAAAACAAATTATGAGACATGATCAACAACAAAGCAAATTTTGAGAATATTAAAGCACTCAATCTTAACGCCGCTTTATGTAGAGATGATGAGCGCATATAGGCTTTCATGAGCTTGAATATCATTGTAGTTACTAATCCAAGGATGACCTGCCAAGAGAAATATAATTAGGATCACAAAGAAAGAAATTCAGCAATCTTTTTAACAAGATGAGAATATTAACTTAATGCCTCAGCAGCCATCACTCATTCATGTGGGTCTTTATTCAATAGACGCTTGACAAAATGCTTGGCTTCAGAAGATAAAGAAGGCCAAGGAGGTTCATCGAGTCCGCCCTAAAGGCCCGAAAAATCTCGGACTCTGTGCGAGCCAAGAACGGACAACTTCCACATAAAAGTATATATGATATCACACCAATACTCCACACATCAGCCTCTGTATTGTAAGATCTATGTAGAACTTCAGATGCAACATAGTATGCACTTCCAACGATGTCATTAAGCCTTTTATATGCATCGTGTCAGATAAAATAGAAGTTAGAAAGACGCCTAATTTTACTTCTGTGAATAATATGGTCAGCACCCAAGAGAGTAAAAAATCACCTGGTTTCACAAAATGGGACAAGCCAAAATCAATGGCCTTCAATTGCGAGTTTTCATCAACAAAAAATTCTGATTCAATCAAACCGCTACACTTGGTTAGCAATATAAAAAAGTAAAAGAACAAGAATGTTAAGAGAAATAATTCGTGTGTTTGGTAGGATAACTTGGTTTCCATGCCAATCTAGCATGTTTTCCATGTGGTAAAAACATTATAATCCTGCCTGGGCAACACTAACAAGGATTATCTACTAAAGGCAAGTAAAGAGTAATATAATAGTTTCCTCAATTGAAGAACAATAACTCAATTCAACTAGCAACTTTCTAGATCATCACCATTACTTGGGCCCAGATTTAACACTTCAATTCTATCTGAAATGCCTCCCAGTTGCAAGCAAGAGCAATTAGTGAAGTCTACAATCTTGTAAATTGGAACTTCTGATTGGCATGGAGCCGACCAGATGTTTAATAGAAATTTAACTTCTAAGTTTCTCGAGAAACATATTTACCATGAGCAGAAATATACGACTGGTTAAATCGGAATAGTCACTGAAGTCTAAACAGAATATACCCTTGTCAGGTTCATCAATCATGTGATGTGAACAAGAAAGTGAAATCAGTCTTAACATATGCTTAACAATGTCTCTTCATGTGCCCATTACTCCTACAATCATCTTATTCAGTTGTAAAAGAAATATTGTTACAATTGGTACTGTCACTTAAGTATTAGATGAAAAAAGCAACTCCCAGCCACGTAATATTCAGTTATGGAACTAATATCTTTGAATCGGTAAGCTAAATTTCAACTAAGTTAACTCAAAAAATTTAACATTATAATACTAAATTCCTAAGAACAGACGAGATGGACAAAGAATACACAATCTTATATTGGCGCGCTTTAGATAAAGGGATTAGAGAAAGAAAAAAAGAGAGGGAAGAAAGAAAGAAAGATTATAAACTACGGAGGTACTTACAACAAAGGAAAAGTCATGCTTCAAATCCACATCCCATACTCTGCGGAAATGGTTGCCATAAACAGTAAGGTTATATCGCCTTTCACATTCCATTAAAACATCCAACTACATTATAGACAGAACCGCCAAAGTCTCCTATACACCCTGCTAGAATAGCCACCAATTCCACCAAGGGAACTCTCACATCATAGACCTCCAGGTTTGGCAAATGTCCAGAAACCTTCAACAAATCATTTAAGTTAAAACACATGCCACTACAGGGGGGAACATTCGGACAGTAGATAGCGTAATGATAGTGTGAACATAATCCCAAGCACATGAAAGATGCTAGGTGACGTTCTAAATATCACCATAACACAGGAACAAGCCCACCCGTACTAATTGGCTACTTATACACTGATGAAAATTAAACTTGTCAACCATGAATCAAAAAAAAAAAAAAAAACACAGCAGATTGTACAAGTTACTTCTATTTCACATATATACAAATGGGGAACGCTCTCAACTGCATTAGTAAAAAATCAGGAAGTAAATGAATCTCTTCACAATATATCCATTTAGTAAATAAAAGTCAATGAAACTCTCAAGCAAATACTTACCCTCCATGTATACAAATCGAACACAGAACACCTCTTCTTTCAATTCACCATCAGACAAATCAGTAGCATGCACGAACCATGATATCTGACTCCCATTCCCAGTATGTTGTTGAACCAAAATTATAGGAAGAACTACCAAAACAAAAAAAATCAAAACAAAAAAACCTAAATCAAATCTCTCATATCAAATCCAAACTTCAAAAAGAAAAAACCAAATCAATTCAAAAACAAAAACGTGCCTGGATGATTAGCAATAACCTCCAGTAACCAAACGAAATTTCTTAGTTTCTTTATGTTTAAGAAGCTTAATAAAGCCATTTCCTCTTTCTTACCAATTATTTCCATCTTTATCAAATCGGTACAGTTTCGCTCATCTACAGAATTAACAATCATAAACCAAATCATCAATTTTGAACTGGCTCAAATCAAATCAAAGCGAAAAAGGTAATGAGTAAAGAAATTGATGAAGCACCATAAACTACAATCTTACCCAGATTGGGGTCTGCAGCATTTCAATTTGTAACTTCACCAAACGTAAAGCATTTTCTATTAAATCAAAAGAAACCCTAACAAAAACCCCAAATCAAAACTCTAATTTTGATCCAAATCTTAAGAGAACATCAGATCTATTGGGTTCAGTATCTATTTCCAATAAAATTAGAGTATTGATTTATGGGTATATGGATTATGGTTTTGTTTCTCTGATTTGGAGGAGGGAGATGAAGAAGATGGAGAAAAGAGCAGCGTTCTGGTAAGGTGAATCATACGGGGTTATAGCCTCATCTTTCTTAATTTAGGTTAGAGATGGAGACCGGACGAGAGGAGCACAAGAAGAAAGTGATGAAATTTACTTTGATAGGGTTTCAGTCGAAGAAGAAGATGGGGTGAGTGTGTTAGGATTTCAGTTGAAGGAGAAGAAGATAGGGTGAAGTAGGCGGAAAAGGAAATGGAGATTTAGGTTTTTTATTTTCATTTTCTCTCTCTTCTAACTATATGTAGAAATCCCTTGTTATTGTGCAGCAGAGCTAGACGACTTGTGACTCCGACACCCATCTGATTGGTCTCAGAAGATCAAATGCTTGACTTCTTACCACGTGTCACAAAAAAAATCATTGGACGTCTCTCATTGTTTTAAATTAGATGGTGCATTTTATCACATACTAAACCATGTGACATCGTAACGCAGGGGTTCATAACTTTGGGAAGAAATGTCTAGTAGTTTACGAGTAATCAATGATCTTGTTCGAAGTGTTAGGACATTGGAATTAAGCATAAATCCCCAGAACAATATGATATCCAAAAAAATAAAAAATGGATCGTTAGCAGCGACAAAAAAAATCGAATATGATATCAAAAGATATCTACATAAATGTGAATATCTAAATATTATGATACGATATTATTTTCTTAAAATAAATTTATATTTTTGGAGATATCGACAATAACAAAATACTAAACCTCATTTTCATATTAGTTTTCCTAGTTTTTTCATAACATAATAAAAAATCATATTATTATTTTTTCTAATTTTGTTCATACCATAATAAAAAAGAAAATAAAAAAAAAAATTTGTTCAATTTTGATAATGTGTGTAACCAGAAATTGTATTGAATTTAAAAAGGAAACTAAAAAATAAATTAAATTATTTGACTTTTATTTTTGTTAGGTCTTGATTTGTATGTAAAAATATTTGCTACCATTAGTTAGGGGGATATGAGAATGATGCATTTATCCCAAATTATAAAAGTTCCCAAATTTTAGGGTGCTTTTTCCTAAAAGCAATATTTCTAAAATTAAAACAAGTATAATTTCAAAATATTTTTTTCCATAGATGCTAATTCGCTTATTTTTGGTACATACAACATTACATCCAAATTAATCGGTACAATTTCCTTATTTTCTATTATAAAAATATTCTTCTCTGGGCATCGGTCTATAAAAAGTGATATCGAAACCGAAAACCCATTCGGCGCCGCTGCTCTTTTCCGGATTCTTTTTTTTTGTCCGCATTACTGCGTGCTTGCATAATTTTTTCGTTTGATCCGTAAATGTTTTTTTCTTTTTAAGGTAATCCAAGAAGTGCACGAAACCAACCCTCCTTCTCTCATTCAAGATCATCGAGGTAATTTTTTGTATCATTTACTCCCTCTGTTTCAAAAAGACCGTCCTCTATTCCATTTTGGTCTGTTTCAAAATTGTGTGCAGCTTCTATTTATAGTCATATTTTTTCAATGAACTCTCTAATATACCCTTAAATCTTTTATATTCATAAATTCTTTTTTAATGGGACCCAATCTAAAATATTAATGAAATTTGTATAATTAAGGAAAAAATATATCTTTCATTCCTTTTTTGTATTTCCTATTTACAATCCCATAAATTTTTTTGGTACTTTTTATTACTAACAGTTTTATTGAAATAAATTAGGAAAGTAATTAAGGGTAGGCATGTAAACTGCTATGGTCTCCTTAATATCTTAACAAAGTCAAAGCGGACTGTCTTTTCGAAACGGAGGGAGTATAATTTTTCATTTATGGGAAAAGCTCTTAGGGTTTTGTTATGTGATAATAAATATCAACCGGTTTGATCGTAACTGTTTTTTTGTTTTGCAGGTCTTACAAATGTTTAAACTAATGTTTCTGTTTGATCCCTGGTTGTTTTTAGTTTTGCAAAAAAAGTGCTTTCGTTCAATGTTCCTCCGCTCTTTAGAAGGAAGACGGCTCTGATGATTTTTTTCTCTCATCAAAAGATTTTTATTCAACCTAAGTTTCTCGTTCAGATGAACTGGAGATGAAATATATCAATTTTGAACATCACAGGTTCAAAGATTACTAGAGTTAGACCTGAGTTTCTCGTTCGGATGAACTGATGACGAAATATATGATAATTGAACATCACAGATTCAAAGATTAATAGAGCTAGACCTGAGTTTCTCGTTCGGGTGAACTGGAAACGAAATATATCAGCAACATCACAGGTTCAAAGATTACTAGAGTTAGACCTGAGTTTCTCGTACGGATGAACTGATGACGAAATATATCAGATTCGAACATCACACGTTCAAAGATTGCTAGAGTTATTAAACCTGAGTTTCTCGTTCGGATGAACTGAAGACGAAATATATTAGATTCGAACAACACATGTTCAAAGATTGCTAGAGTCAGACCTGAGTTTCTCGTTTAGATGAACTGAAGACGAAATATATCAGATTGGAAAATCACAGGTTCGGAGATTACAAGGTTAGACCCGAGTTTCTCGTTCGGATGAACTGAAGACGAAATATATCAGATTCAAACATCACAGGTTCAAAGATTGCTAGAGATAGACCTGAGTTTCTCATTCGGATGAACTGAAGATGAAATATATCAGATTGGAAAATCATAGGTTCAAAGATTGTTATAGTTAGACCTGAGTTTCTCGTTCGGATGAACTGAAGATGAAATATACCAGATTACTAGAGTTAGACCTGAGTTTCTCGTTCGTATGAACTGAAGACGAAATATATCAGATTTGAACATCTCAGGTTCAAAGATTGCTAGAGTTAGACCTGAGTTTCGCGTTCGGATGATCTGGAGACGAAATATATCAGATTACTAGAGTTAGACCCGAGTCTCTCGTTCGGCTGAACTGAAGACGAAATATATCAGATTCGAACATCACAGGTTTAAAGATTGCTAGAGTTAGATCTAAGTTTCTCGTTCCGATGAACTGGAGACGAAATATATCAGATCTGAACAACACGGGTTCAAAAACTACTAGAGTTAGACTTGAGTTTCTATTTCGGAAGAACTGAAGACGAAATATATCAGACTTAAACATCACAGGTTAAAAGATTACTAGAGTTATACCTGAGTTTCTCGTTCGGATGAACTGGAGACGAAATATATCAGACTTAAACATCACAGGTTAAAAGATTATTAGTGTTAGACCCGAGTTTCTCGTTCGGATGAACTGAAGACGAAATATACCAAATTACTAGAGTTAGACCTGAGTTTCTCGTTCGTATGAACTGAAGACGAAATATATCAGATTCGAACATCACAGGTTCAAAGATTGCTCAAGTTAAACCTGAGTTTCGCGTTCAGATGAACTGAAGACAAAATATATCAGATTACTAGAGTTAGGCCCGAGTCTCTCGTTCGGCTGAACTGAAGACGACATATATCAGATTCGAACATCACGGGTTTAAAGGTTGTTAGAGTTAGACCTAAGTTTCTCGTTCCGATGAACTGGAGACGAAATATATCAGATCTGAAAAACACGGGTTCAAAAACTACTAGAATTAGACTTGAGTTTCTCTTTCGGATGAACTGAAGACGAAATATATCAGACTTAAACATCACGGGTTAAAAGATTACTAGAGTTAGACATGAGTTTCTCATTCGGATGAACTGGAGACGAAATATATCAGACTTAAACATCACAGGTTAAGAGATTATTAGTGTTAGACCTGTGTTTCTCGTTCGGATGAACTAAAGACGAAATATTACATAATTGAACAACACAGGTTCAAAGACTACTAGAGTTAGACATGAGTTTCTCGTTCAGATGAACTGCAGATGAAATATATCAGATCTGAACAACACGGGTTCAAAGGCTACTAGAGTTAGACTTGAGTTTCTCTTTCGGATGAACTGAAGACGAAATATATCAGACTTAAACATCACAAGTTAAAAGATTACTAGAGTTAGACATGAGTTTCTCGTTCAGATGAACTGGAAACGAAATATATCAGATCTAAACAACACGAGTTCAAAGACTACTAGAGTTAGACTTGAACAAGAGACCAAATATATCAGAATTAAACATCACAAGTTCAAAGATTACTAGAGTTAGACCTGAGTTTCTCGATCCGATGAACATGAGACGAAATATATCAGATTCGAACATCACACGTTCAAAGATTGCTACAGTTAGACCTGAGTTTCTCGTTCGGATGAACTGAAGACGAAATATATTAGATTCGAACATCACAGGTTAAAAGATTGGTAGAGTCAGACATGAGTTTCTCGTTCGGATGAACTGAAGACGAAATATATCAGATTGGAAAATCACAGGCTCAAATGACCATATTACCGTTACGAGAAATAAGTCAATAAATATCACAGAGACAGTGAAAATGACCAAACTACCCTTATCAAAAATAACTAAAGTAAATATTATAGACTGTGAAAATAACTATTTTACCCATACTGGAAGTAAATGCAATAAATATTATGGAGACTGTAAAAAATGACTAGACTATCCTTATTGGAAATAAGTGCAACAAATATCACACAGACGGTGAAAATGACTATACTAAACTTACTGGAAATTAGGGAAATAAATATTATGGAGACTGTGAAAATGACCAGACTACCCTTATCAAAAATAAGTAAAGTAAATATTATAGGCTGTGAAAATGACTATTTTACCCTTACTGGAAAATAGTGCAATAAATATTATGAAGACTGTCAAAATGACCAAACTACCCTTATTGGAAATAAGTGCAATAAATATCAAACAGACGGTGAAAATGACTATACTACCATTACTGGAAATTAGTAAAATAAATATTATGGAGACTGAGAAAATGACCAGACTACCCTTATAAAAAATAAGTAAAGTAACTACTACAGACTGTGAAAATGACTATTTTACCCTTACTGGAAATAAGTGCAATAAATATTATGGAGACTGTCAAAATGACCAGACTATCCTTATCATAAATAAGCAAAGTGAATATTACAGACAGTGAAAATGACCATACTACCCTTACTGAAATAAGTGAAATAAATATTATGGAGACTGTGAAAATGACCAGACCACCCTTATCGGATATGAGTAAAGTAAATATTACAGTTTGTGAAAATGACTATTTTACCCTTAGGAGAAATAAGTGCAATAAATGTTATGGAGAATGTCAAAATGACCAAACTACCCTTATTGGAAATAAATGTAATAAATATCACACAAACGGTGAAAATGACCATACTACCCTTACTAGAAATTAGTGAAATAAATATTATGGAAATAAGTGTAATATTATGGTCATTTTCATAATCTGTAATATTTAATTTACTTATTTACGGTAAGGGTAGTTTGGTCATTTTCAGAGTCTCCATAACATTTATTGACCTTATTTCCAGTAAGGGTAAAATGGTCATTTTCACATACAATAATATTTACTTGACTTATTTTTTATAAGGGCAGTTTGGTCATATTATAGTCTCCATTATGTTTGTTGCATTAATTTCTAGTAAGGGTAATATGGTCATTTTCACAGTCTGAAATATTAACTCTACTTATTTTTAATAAGGGTAGTCTGGTCATTTCGCACTCTCAATAATGTTTATTGCACTAATTTACAGGAAGGGTAATATGGTCATTTTCACAGTCTGTGATATTTACTTTACTTATTTCCAATAAGGGTAGTCTGGTCATTTTCACAGTCTCCATAATATTTATTGCATATGTTTCCAATAAGGGTAAAGTGGTCATTTTCATAGATTGTAATATTTACTTAACTTATTTTTGATAAGGGTAGTTTGGTATTTTCATAGTCTCCATGATATTTATTGCACTTATTTCCAGTAAGGGTAATATGGTCATTTTCAGTCTGTAATATTTACTTTACTTATTTTTGATAAGGGTAGTTTGGTCATTTTCATAGTCTCCATGATATTTATTGCATTTATTTCCAGTAAGGGTAATATGGACATTTTCGCACTCTGTAATATTTACTTTACTTATTTATGATAAGGGTAATCTGGTCATTTTCATAATCTCCAGAATATCTATTACACTTATTTCCAATAAGGGTAAAATAGTCATTTTCATAGTATGTAATATTTACTTTACTTATTTTTGATAAGGGTATTTTGGTCATTTTCATAGTCTACATGATATTTATTGCACATATTTTAGTAAAGGTAATATAGTCATTTTCATAGTCTCCATGATATTTATTGCACATATTTCTAGTAAGGGTAATATGGTCATTTTCACAATAAGGGTAATATGATCGTTTTCAAAATGTGTAATATTTCCTTTAATTATTTCCGATAAGGGTAGTCTGGTCGTTTTCACAGTCTCCGTAATATTTATTGCACTTATTTCCAGTAAGGGTAAAATAATCATTTTCACAGTCTATAATATTTACTTTACTTATTTCTTATAAGGTTTGTATGGTTATTTTCATAATCTCCAAAATATTTATTACACTTATTTCCAGTAAGGGTAGAATAGTCATTTTCATAGTATGCAATATTTACTTTGCTTATTTTTGATAAGGATAGTTTGATCTTTCATAGTCTCCGTGATATTTATTGTCCTTATTTCTAGTAAGGATAATATAGTCATTTTCATAGTCTTCATGATATTTATTGCACTTATTTCTAGTAACGGTAATATGGTCATTTTCACAGTAAGGGTAATATGACCATTTTCAAAATGTGTAATATTTCCTTTAATTATTTCCAATAAGGGTAGTTTGGTTATTTTCACAGTCTCCATAATATTTATTGCACTTATCACCAGTAAGGGTAAAATGGTCATTTTCACAGTTGGTAATATTTACTTTATTTATTTCTTATAAGGGTTGTATGGTTATTTTCACAATCTGTAATATTTACTTTACTTATTTCCGGTAAGGGTAGTCTGGTCATTTTCACAGTTTCCATAATATTTATTGCACTAGTTTCCATTAAGGGTAATATGGTCATTTTCACAGTCTGTAATATTTACTTCACTTATTTCGGATAAGGGTAGTCTGGTCATTTTCACAGTCTGCATAATATTATGTTGCACTTTTTCCATTAAAGGTAATATGGTCATTTTAACAGTCTGTAATATTTACTTTACTTATTTCCGATAAGGGTAGTCTGGTCATTTTCAAAATCTTCAGAATTTTTATTACACTTATTTCGATAAGGGTAGTATGGTAATTTTCGCTGTCTTCGGAAGAAGCAGATATGTCAAAGTCAAATTTGTATAAAGTCATGACTTGTTGACTTGGTCTTGATCCTGTTTTCTAATATTAAGGAAATTAAAAAGAAAAATGTATTTTGATTTATAGAAATGTAATATAATTGTTAGTTTGTACAAATGTTGGGAAATTAGTGACAAGTAAAATTCAAAGTGTTATAATTTTGGGGTTGTTTTAGATGTGGTGGAATATTTGGGTGGAATCATCACTTTGAATTATAATTGTGATTGTCTGTAAAATTGTCAACAAATATTATTGTGACTAATAAAAGAATTTAATTTTCCTAATTATCATCACGAATACAAAATTTAATAACAGTTATAACTGTTGCAGGACTTATCACAGATGTATTTGTGACTGAAAAATAAACTGTGACAGGTTGCACTGTTACAAAATCTTGGTTTTGGTGTAGTGTTTTCTCGACTCTGTGATGCTCTATAATCTCCCAAACTCTCTGTAACCCCTCTATGACTCCTCAACAGTGTATAAATACTCGACAAGGCCTCCAATAACTCCGTATAATCTTCATTAATTGCTCTTATTCTTCGCTGCCAAAAACAGAAATAATTCCCATTTTTATCTTCACCACACGTTAAACTTCTTCCAGCGCGCTCCAAATCATCATGTACACGCCTCAGATGTAATTATACAAACTCCATCTTACGCCATGCACAGAAAAACACGCACAATCCCGTGAATATCTTCTCCTAGTGTACGTGTTGCTCTGTTTACTTCTACGCGATAATCCAGCCAATTTTAATCGATCAAATCACTCATGATAGTTTTGTTGGGACATGTCACAACTACCCAACAAATTTCAGCCTTTTAATCTACCCAGAACTCCTTCAAACATCGATCGAAAATCACACAGTTCTGTTTTTTCATTTTCCCTCCAAAATTCAGTTTCAAATGAGGAAGACGATGGTTGCCCCCTATCCAGAGTATGGGCGTCTTTAACATCTGTGGTGCCTGGAGGTGCCCTTATCCAAAATGAGGGTGCCTTTAGTACTTTCCCGGGGGTGCCCCGAGCAACTTTTCGAGCCGAATTTTCCAAAAATATTTATTTCCCAAAAATACCTACAAACACATAAAACACCATAATAAGTACGAAATCGAGTACCAACAATACAGAACATTGAGGTCAAATTAGACAGGAATATGTGTCTATCAATAGGTGCCACTAATAATTCAAAATCATATGTTTCCTCCATAAACCAAAAATAATGCAGGAGACAACCTAGCTTAAAATTGTTAAGGAAAATATTATTCGAAATAAGAAAGTAATTTTTTTCTATGGCCTCTTCTCGAGTTGGTTAGAGATAGGAAACTAAATTTCGAAAATTTTGGGAAACAATTTTATCATAACTGTCTACGATATATTCTCTCACAAAATAAGGAAACTAACCATATTGGTTACACATCAAAAATTTGGAAATAAAAAAATAAAAACACCAAAAATCTTTTGTTTGGCGGGTGATGAAATGAATTTTACTTTGAGGGATGATTTCAAAAGGAAAATCAATTCCCGCCTGATGGTTTGGTTAAATTCCAAAAAGAAAAAGAAAGATGAGTTCGATCTACTTTCTTCCACGTTCAGTTTTTATTACTCGATTCATTCTATTATGAAATCATAATTCTATTACTATCTCTAATCTTTACAAGGAACCTACCTCTTCAGACTCGATCGTTGTTGTTGGTATTATTTCTACAACCCATTATCGAATGAATACTAAATTGATGTTAAATTTTTGTTTGATCTCATGGAATCAGATGTTAGATCTTATAGGTTTACTAGTTAAAGCATGGTTAGGGTTTTTATTCTATTACTTCTTATAGGTTTACTAGTTAAAGCATGGTTAGGGTTTTTATTCTATTGCTATCTCTAATCTTTACAAGGAATCTCCCTCTTTAAACTCGATCTTTGTTGCTGGTAATATTTCTACAACCCATTATCGAATGAATATTAAATTTATGTTAGATTTTTTGTTTGATCTCATATAATCAGATGTTAGACCTTATAGGTTTACTAGTTAATTAGGGTTTTTATTCGGCTGTATCAAAAAACAAGTTAATGACAATCACGGGTTGTACGATAAGATGGGATTTCATTTTGTTACAACAATAATGTTTTAGGCTTAAGTTACATGCATCAACTATTTTAATATTTAAGTAAGGATCTTTCTTTCATGTTAGTTAGGTTTTACTGGTTAGTTAGGTTTTACAAAATTTTAAAAAAAAAACTTACCAATGCTAATTGTTTTCTTGGGTTTTTGTTATTGTTTGGGTTGGATTTTGATTGAGAGTTAATAACTATACTTTGATCGACGATGTTGTGTCAATCATATATATATACAAGGCTTCTCAAGATTTAATCATTTGAGTCTCTGACTCTCTGTTACTTGGAGAGCCTGTAACGTCTGCATTTTAATTTGCCACTTTTAATAATACCATGTTGCTGGTTGGCAAATTTGACTATCATCTTCAAGCTAAAAATGGATAATCATTATGTGGTGCTTTAGTGCTCTTGGCTTTTGTAACAAAAAGTTATATGAGACCGTTTAAACAGTACCTTTCGCTTTGTGGATAACACAATAATCATGAGGAGATTTTGTGTGTTGCAATGATGTTTTAGCCTCAAGTTACATGCATCAATGAGTTCATGTTTGTTTTATTTTCATATAATAGAAAATAGGTGTAACACATGTTGCCTATCCTGTTAGGTTTAGCTAATATTTTCAAAAATAAGCTCAAATTCCTAACTGAGATGCACGTACCTACACAGTTTATGTCATGGGAGAAGATGATGATTACAACATGTCCCCAGAGTATGACCAATGGATAGAACCGGGTAATGAGGGGGATTCTGATGAAGACACAATAGGGTTAGATGAGAATCATGAAATTGCACAATCAGATGACGAAGATGGTGAAAATTTTATAACCACTGGTAGATATGAAGAAGAAACTGGTAATGTTCGAAATCTTGTACTTACTTGTTTTTACTTCAACATCACATGGTTTCATATGTTGCTTCCGTTATTTCCAGAGTCAGACGATTCTGAAAATGGTCTCGAAGTGGTAGAATAAATAGAATTAGAAAAAGCTCCAGAAGCAGAAAAGCAACCACAAGAAGAAGACTCTACAGAAAATATTAAAAAGGAAAGGGGAATGACAAGAATGTTGAAGCTGAATAAAGACTTCACGGAATCTAATGCCAAAAAACGGGATATGGATTTTGACAATATGTTATGACCTACTGGTGGAAATAGAATTGAATTCAGTAGTTATCTAGGCTATTTGGCCCGTAGTATGGTTGGCATAAAATATTTAAGTTGGAAGGAAGTCCCTCCAACAACAAAAGAAAATATGTGGGCGGAACTTCTAGTATGCATCTGTGGTTATCAATTCATCGTTTTTGTTTGAGTCTGTGATTAACAAACATTAGATGTTATTGCAGCTTCATTTTGAGGTGCCCCAGTGGATGAAGGGAGTGGTCATGAAGCGTCTACCTGTTCGACCGTGGGATTTCAAACGGAAATTGTACAACAATCATGTAAAACTCTTTAAGGAAAGACCGTACAAACTAAGAACTGTCCCCAAAAAGTACAAAACGGTAGTGGGCCAAGAAAGCTGGGACAAGTTCCTTGATCATGTTAAATCGCCCAAATCTAAGGTACGGAATACACATTGATTTTTCTAATTTATGTTTCGTTCTTATTGTCTATCCTAGCATATTAATGAAATTATTTTTATTTCCTCTGCAAGGAATATTCGGAGAAGGGAAAATAGGCAATATCACAATCCAAGTTCTCACATCGGACGAGACGAGAAGGATACATGGGATTAAGAGAAAAATTAGTAAGTCTGTTGTCTTATTTATTATATACATTGCACAGTAAAATCGGCCATATCAGATAGTGTTCTATTGAACTTCTGTTTTGTATGTCGTGTTGCGTGTCTCATATATGCAGAAACTTATAACGGTATAGGGATGTGTCCTCTTACACCAATCTGTAATTTTGTCACATTAGATGCTTTGGAATTGGTTTTCTAGTTTACACACTTAATATCTGTGCGGATGTAAATCCATACTTGTTTCTGGTAAATACTTGGTCCAAAGGGGAGATGTTTCCGAAGAAGATCTTGCAGACCGGTGTTTCATGTGGGAAAAAGCACGCGAAGACAAACACGGAATTGTATCAGACGATTTTGTCAGGGAGAAGACATCTGAAATTGTGAGAAAACAGAAACTTCCCAGTCCTCATGTTTTTAACCAAAGTAAGTGAAAAGTAAGCGCGCAATGTTTAAATCAGAATTTAACACATTATTTCAACAGGAGGAGACGTGGAAGATGATTCGAGATGGAACTCAAACGGTTGGTCATAATGAGGATGCCCTAACACTTGCGATCGGCCCGGATAAGGGTGGGCGTGTCAAGGGGGCTATCTTTGGAGTGACGGAAACCATTTACTTTCAAAATGGAAGAAAACCAAGATAAGCCTCGAAAGAGAATGATGAACTGCGTGAAAATCTTAAAGTTAAGGAGAAACAATTAGAGTCTACTAAAACTGCGTATCAGAGATTAACAGATAACTTGATATCTCAAGGAATCGACATTGCGAACATTTTGGGAAATAGTATCAGCAAGTCTGGAGGAGAAGTAAGTTTGATTAGATTATGTAACTTTTAAAAAAAAATGGCAGACAATATCTAAATTTTTCTAACAATGTGTTCAACTACAGTCACAGGATGTAAGATCTAGCAACGCCTCCAATTGATCTAAGAATAAGATGTGTCCAGAATCAGTTAAGAAAATTCCAAAAAAACATGGGAATCTGGTCCGGAGAAGTCATCTAAAAGCATGAAAGGGTCCGCGAAGAGGGACTCTCCTTGTACTAAAACGTCGACCGTTTATACTGAATCCCCAACGTCTTTAGTATCGAAAAAGAAGTCTCCGTCTCCTCCATTCACGTGGGAATCTCAGAGTGTGCCATATGTAAAAGAAATGATTGATGTATGGTTTTCTAATGCATTTAAATTTTTAATTTTCCATTTACTATCTCTCATGCGCCATGTGTTTCTGAAGGGCATAGGATGTAAACTTTGGTCTTGAGAAAAGGACAACATTGTTGCCATTGGTAGAGCTTACTCTACAAAGATGGAAGTCTTTAAATTGAAGTCAGGAATGATGGGTTCAGTTATATGCTACAGCATCCGGGTTAGTGAAGTACTAAATGAAACCATCAAATTACCCTTTGGAAAATCTGGGATAAAAACTTTAAAATATGTTGGTGATGCTGAAATTTGTTGGCCATAAAATCAAACCACCTTATATCAAAAGGTTGGTTTCTTGGGTTGTTTGCTTTGTTAACTCATTGGATATGTTTTTACACAAACCAGTTTTATATATATATCTTGTTTGATATTAGAGACGAATATGCTATCAGCTATATGAATCACAGACGTTAATGTATATTTTAGAGAACCTTATAGACTGAGATATGTGGTTAGCTATTTGATTATGCGTCAGTTGTGCATTGTGCTTAAATGGTTTCACTGCAAAAAGAAGGTACAACTTTCATTTCAATTTTCTGATGCAGGCAAGTCAACCAAAACATTTCGAGGCTGTGAAATCACCGGCTCTACTCAACGAAAGCCAATCTCGTATTGCAATATCTGAAAAAGTTACGAAGGTATGTGTTTTAAACCAGTTACATGATCTTAAGACCATATGAGTCTCAAATATGCTATCAACTATATGAATCACGGATGCTAGGGTGTATTTTGGAGAACCTTGTATATTTGTTACCTATTCAATTCATCTGTGTCTTCGCATTCACGGTGGAATTTGGTATATTTATTATCCGAATATGGAATATTACTCTACTGCTACAGGTAAGTCAACAAAATTCGGGGAAACATACTCTGGATGTGACATCAAAAGCTCCACCTAATCGGAGCCAATCTGAGATCACGACAACTAAAGAAGTTTCTCCGGTATCTGTTTTATTTTTACATGCATTTTAAATCTCAATTTGTTTTGAAGATTTCGCTTGAAGATGTTCATATGCCATATATTTCCGCAGGGTAGAAGTTGCAACCTTTTTGACCAGCTGTCTAAGGCAAACGTCCTTGCTAGAGGTAAAGCTTTTATGTTAAAAGGAAAACAACAATTACATGGAAAGGATGGGGTGGAGGTTGATTGCCATAAAATCCTGATTGAGGAAGTAATAAAAGAGAATTTCTGTCTACCAGTACGATTTGCTGGTATGGAAACATTAGGACAAACTCTTGGAAAAGCGATTCCTTAGCCAAAGTATGGTGTTCAGTTTACCGATCCTGCTAAGGTTAAGGTTAGTTGCTTGGTTTGTTTGATTTGTAAGTCGAATATACATAAACCATTCTATCTAGTTCGTATTAATTACGAAGGATATATGAGACACAAAGATGATATCAATTATATGAACCACCGATCCAAGTGTAAATTAGAGAACCTAGAAAAATAGAAATATGTGTAACTTTCAAAAGTAACTAACTCTTCTAATCTTGTGCAGAACCCTACCAGTAATTCCCAACCAACTACTTCTCTACGGAAGTCTCCTGCACGTAGCAACCCTTCTGATGGATCTAAGAAGCAATCTCCTAACCTTATGCAGAACTCTACCAGTAATTCCCAACCAAATCCTTCAATCTCTCTAGAGAAGTCGTGCACATATATGACGGAACCTCTGGCTAATGACATCTAATGGAGTATGTTTTTTTTTGTTATAAATCTATATTGCTAATTCTAGTGTCTTCTCTTTATATGATGTTCATATGCCGTATATTTCTGTAGGAAGAAAAATACGACTTTTGGCATGGATCTAGAGAAAACATCATTGATAGAGGCAGCATTTTACCTACAGTGCCTAACAAGAAAAATACATGGAAAAGATCTTCCTAGTAACTGTTATGTTGTCAATATTCTTGAGGTTATCGAGCCATTTTTCGTGTTAACGGAACCAAATGGTGACTTTGAGATAATATACGAAGCTGAAAACAGTTTTGTGGCATGGCCGAAAGATAAGTGTACCATCTCTGATGACAAGGTTTGTTTCTTAGATATTTTTCTTTGTTAATCAAGTATATATGTTGTTTTACATAAATCGTGTATTCAGTTAGATTAAAGAATAAGTACGAGATAGAAATATATTAAAAACTAAATGGAACATGAATGTCAGTGTAAATTAGAAAATTGATCTATTGAATAAAGATATTTGATTACAGATTTTATTATGGGTCTCAGTTGTGAAAAATGGTGTGGCCTTCAGTGAAGTTGGCTTTATTACATTGTTGGAAAATGACATTTGTCTGTCTCTTGTTGAGAATTCACACAACAGACGAATTCGCCTTGGATTTAGAATATATATATAATACATTTAATCTCTTGCTGCAAGAAAATCCACGACATGGAAAACCTCGTAAGAAACCAGAACCAGTTTTAGATTCTGAGAAGAAATTGGACAGTGATCTAAGAACACCTATCATCTTAGAAGATGATAAGCGGAATGAGGATCACCTAGCAGTCAATCAACATTCCTGGAGTCATGCAGCCTCTGAAATGCTAACTGAGAAGACTAAAAAGGCGCGGAGAAAGTTATATGTATAAAATGTAGAGCAGGCATACCAACTTTCAGATGGGAAACAGAGGAAAACATGGTTTGGTGCGTCGAGAATGTCACAACCTGATTCATTGCATGCAGAGACACCACCATCAAAAAAGTTTAAGAAAAACTGATGAGTTTTGGATAAATGCTCTTTAATATTTTCTTTTGCAAATTGTTAGACCAAAGCTCAATATTTTTTACTGTGATTTATAATAGTATGGATTTTTTTCATATATGAATTTCAGATTTAACCACAATTTCTAAATGCTTAGAGGCGTCACACGCGTAAGACACACGTTTCGAGATTAATTGGCGTTGCTAAACATAGCATATATCCACGCTAAACAAATATAAATTGGCGTAGCTAAATATCACATATAGCCACGCTATATGGCGTGTCTATAAGATATCAAATGAACGGCTCATAACGTTACAAGTGGACGGTAAAGGATTCATCTAATTTGACGGTCAATATTGCATCATCTTAAAAGAGATTCAACGGTTCCTAATACAGCCACGTGGATGAATGTAATTGTAATTTGGCGTGGCTAAATATCACATATAGCCACGATATATGGCGTGTCTATAGAATATCCAATGAACGGCTCACAACGTTACATGTGGATGGTGAAGGATGCATCTAATTTAACGGTCAATATTGCATCATCTTAAAATAGATTCAACTGTTCCTAATACAGCCACGTGGATGAAGGAAATTTTAATTTTTCGTGGCTAAACATCACAATAGCCACGCTATATGGCGTGTCTATAGGATATCCAATGAAGGGCTCACAACGTTACATGTGGATGGTGTAGGATGCATCTAATTTGACGGTCCATATTGCATCATCTTAAAAAAACATTCGACGGTTATAATACAACCACGTGGATGAAGGTAACTATAAATTGGCGTGGCTAAACATCACATATAGCCACGCTATATGGCATGTCTATAGGATATCTAATGAACGGCTCACAACGTTACATGTGGACGGTGTAGGATGCATCTAATTTGACGGTCCATATTGCATCATCTTAAAAAAACATTCAACGGTTTCAATACATCCACGTGGATGAAGGTAATTGTAAATTAGCGTGGGTAAACATCATATATAGCCACGCTATATGGCGTGTCCATAAGATATCCAGTTAACGGCTCACAATGTTACATGTGGACGGTGTAGGATGCATCTAATTTCACGGTCAATATTGCATCATATTAAAAAAGATTCAACGGTTCCTAATAAAACCACGTGGATGAAGGTAATTTAAATTGGTGTGGATAAACATCAGATATAGCCACGCTCTATGACGTGTCTATCGGATAACCAATGGCTGCGCCAAAATATTAATTGAGTGTATGTATGATAAACAATAACCACGCCAAGACATTAATTGAATGTCTGTATGATAAACAATGGCTACACCAAATACAAGTTGCATGTCCATAGGATAACCAATGGCCATGCCAAAAAGCAAATTTGCGTTCTAATGAATACCATTGGCCACGCCAAGTGCCATATCAACTTAAATTTTTTTTTACCAAATATCAACTCCTATATGGCTCTGGTGTATCTATTTCATGTAGAAATAGACACGCAAGGAAGGCGTGGCTATAATCTAGATAAAAGCACGCCGTCATACCTAGAACCACACGATTAGAAACCACGCCAAGTCCAAGCCAAAACGTTGTGACTAAAACCCTGGGGACACGCCAATTTGACATTGCAAAAGGGTCAGTTTGTACTAGTGTATTGAAAAATGTGTGGACCGGATACAACTCATTATGAGATTATGTGAGTGTCCAATAATACCAAAACTATGTAGAACAGTGCTAAGAAACGTCCAATCCATGACATATGCTTTACTCATGTCGAGTTTAAGTGCAAAATATCCGATGACAGAAATAGAGTTATACATAGAGTTGATAAGCTCTTTTACAGTGACAACATTATCAAGGATATTCCTTCCAGGATGAAGGCAGATTGTATTTTTTTTTAATCATGTGTAATGGGATTAGTCTACTAGTGATGATTTTAGTTATTACCTTGTATAGGACGTTACACAGGGCAATTATCTTGTAATCAACATGGGTGGACGGGTTTTTTGTCTTTAGGGATGCGAGCAAGAAATGTATGGTTTAAACTTGGAGTAAAAGTAGAAAATCTGAGGTAATCTTGAATAAACTCTATAACACTAGGGCCAACAACATTCCAACACTTTTTATAGAACAGAGCAGGGTATCCATCAGGTCCTGGGCCTTGAAAGAACCCATTTTTCTAATTATGTTAAATATCTCATCAATACTAAGTATTGAAGAGAGTTTGTTTCAATCACCCTAGGATAATGAATTGGTATTATTAAGAGAGAAAATATTTGGATTCAAAGAATTATCTGTCAAATAAATGCCATGAAAATGAGAAACTAGCAATTGCTTGATGTCATCATAAACAGAAATCCACAAACCATCATTATCTTTTAAAGTAATAATTCAATTTTTCATTCTCTTATGAATGGCAGAGAGATGTAATACCAGAGTGTTTTGTCGCAATTAGGAACCCAATTTGAGTGATTTCTATGCTCCCAGAACAATCTTTCTCTTCTTGTAAGAATATTTATCGTGTTAATGATAAAGTTTTCTTCTTCTCTAATGTTTGTCAGGTGAGCCCTTGCTTGCAGTTTAACTATCTTTTGTTTTTCCATTTCAAGTTCTCTAGAAACATGTCCAAATATAAACTTACTCCAATTTGTAAGATCAATACTCAAAAATTTTAGCTTGTTTAGAGTGTTACAGTAGAGTTTGTCCTAACTCCTTTGAATATTCTCCATGAATTGAGGGTGTTCGGTCAAGAAATACTCAATTTTATATTGCCTTTATATTTTTGGTGGTTTCCTCCATGTATTAAGCAAAATAAGTGCATGATCACTGTAAATGTGAGGTAAGTGGAGAACCGCTGCATCCGGAAACTGATCCTCCAAGCAGTATTTGATAAAACTCGATCCATTCGTTCCAATACGTGTTCAGATTACGTGCCATTATTGGACCAGGTAAAAGATGGTCCTCCATAATCCAAGTCTACAACATTCCGCTTTTGATTTAAGTCTCTAAACCCCTTACAGTTGAGTTCAGAAGTATCCGAACCTCCATGTTTTTCAAAGGAATGCATCGTTACATTCAAATCACCAGTACACCAAGGAGTTGAGATACAATCCATGGTAGTTGACATGCTTAACCAAAATTGTTTCTATTGTTGTGAGCTGGTGGACCTTAAGTACATAGAGCACCCTTAAGGTATGCTACAATAGAACATTGAATAACATTTTGATTTGACGAGATGACATTCAGCTCCATATTCTCCTATCAGAAAAGTGCCAATCGCACACTTCTTTCAATTGCTGGAACATAATGATAATGGCGAAAATTTATAGAATTACAAACCCTGACATTATTTTTATCTTTAAGTCAAGTCTCTGACAGAAACAGGACGGAAGGTCTGCACGCCCTTAGGAATGAGTTTAGAGTTAGAACTTTCGTCTCATTCCCTAATCCACGACAATTCCATGATTGAATTAATATTTCTCTTCCGACTTGTGAGGAGAATTTGCCGGAACCCTTGAAGAAAAATCACCGTGGTCTTGCTTTGTTGGAGGATCACAGTCCATTGGAGAGAGATCTCTCTTAAAGTCAGATTTGGGTAGTTGAATTTCATTGTTAAGATTTAAGTTGGTACGAGCAATTTTTTTCCAACTTCTTAGAATACCAGGGAAAGGAGATGGATGTTTTGCAGTTGGGGAAGAATGTGGGGAAGTAGGTTTAGAGATTCCATCTGATTGACTCGTGAAATAGGGGTTTTGGGTAGGGTGGAATTTTGGTTGGGTGAAATAGGCAGGTGGGGGTTTCATGGTTGGGGAAATTAGGGGGAGACCCAAAAAAAAAATATTCTCATTCTCAGGCCCACAATTAATTTTGTATACCGTGACACCCATAATTATTTCCCTGACACCCAAAATTATCCAAAATTATTAAGAATTAATACATAACTCGTTATGCATACTATTTTTTCAGGCATAACTCGTTATGCAGCCTAATTTTTCAGGGGTATAATTGGCAACACAACTTGGATATAACATATCTAAAAATCCGCGCCTTGGAATTTTACAAATTTTATATCGTTGGAAATCTTTTTAAGAGATCTACGCAACGAGTACAAACAACAATATTAAATTTTTGTTTTTCACGAAAAAGTCGGAGGTGATCATCATTTTAGGCAAAATTTCGAAAACTGACTACATAACCATTATGCAGCAACCAAAAAAGATGCATAACACATTCTGCAGACGCATAACGAATTATGCAACCATTTTCTCGACTGCATAACAAAGTTATGCATCTATAACAAGTTATGTATCCATTGTTTTGGTTGATTTTAGTGCGTACATAAAAAATTGATGCATAATGCATTATGCAAACATATTTTCGGAT
This sequence comes from Papaver somniferum, assembly GCF_003573695.1. Classification (NCBI taxonomy): domain Eukaryota; kingdom Viridiplantae; phylum Streptophyta; class Magnoliopsida; order Ranunculales; family Papaveraceae; genus Papaver; species Papaver somniferum. The sequence continues at coordinate 19,469,909 of NW_020622492.1, forward strand.
GCATAACAGGTTATGCATCTATTTTCTCGATGCATAAAAGATTGTGCAACAAATTTCTCGATGCATAATGCATTATGCAGCCATATTTTCGGATGCATAACAGGTTATGCATCAATTTTCACGACTGCATAACATGTTATGCAGATATTATTGTAGGTGCATGACAAGTTGTGCAGTCTTTGTTTTTGTTGGTTTCAATAGTGATGAAAAAGTTGATGCATAACGTGTTATGCAACCGTTTTATGGACTGCATAACAAGTTATGCAACAAATTTTGTAGATGCATAACAGGTTATGCATCCATTTTCATAGCTGCATAACAACTTAAAACAACACCCAACAGACTAAAAACCAAATCTGATCTTGACATGTTATGCAGTCATAACAAACTCTATCCGATGCTGAAACAAATTGGTACCCAAGTTAGCTCACCCTACTGGTTTCTAATTAACACCACATCCGTTGCAAACAACCCTTGTACTCATCCCACAAACGCACAACAAACTAGCAAGGAAACAGTGCGGTCAAGCAGCTGCAGCTGGTTATGTTCTTGTTGTTTAGCCTTGACCAAATCTTCCACGGCACCAACCAAATCTCCTAACGGATTATGCAACGCGGCTAAGTGCACCTTCTATCGGCTATTGCACATCACCACAACCTGCACATCTCGAGCCTGTATTTAGCCATGATCTGCAGACACTAAACAGACCAACACCAGCAACGGACCCCAGTATTTGTCTCTCAATTTCTAGTAAACATCGTCCACCATTTCTTTAGCCTCTGTGTACAACATCACATCCCACTCATTTGTTTAATCCTAGTGGACCTGACGTGCTTGATCTCAACTCTTTATATTCAGTTCTTCTTTTTGAAATCAAGTATTTTTTGCCAAAAACAATGAATACACATGAAAGTTTAGTCCTTTTTTTTCTTTGTTTCAAACTTTGATAAAAAAATATAAAGAAAAAGATCAGTTTTTTCTGAAGTACTTTGAATGAATGGAACCTAGAGAAGGAGGAGGAGGAATAAACATAAACCCACATTAAAAATCAAGATCAAAACAGACCCAGATTGTTGAAATGGAAGAAACCCATAATCGTAAAGCAGCATCAGAAGTTAAAGATTTCAATATAGTAGTAGCAGGAGATCAGAAAGATGATCAGCAACAAGGAAGTTTAAAGAAATAATTAGCACCACAAAGAAGTTCAAATAAAGATAGACATACTAAAGTTGATGGTAGAGGCAGAAGAATAAGGATGTCATCTTTGATATTAGCTCCAAAAGTACCTTGCTGGTAACGATTCTTTGTTCTTCATCTTCATCCAAAAAGGGTAACCCAAATTAGGCTAAAACCACCATGTTTCTGTTTTTCAGAGAAAATCCTTAAATGGGTTTGTAAAACAAGGTTTGATAATCATAGATCTACAGCTAAAACTTGTTTTTCAATGAAGTAATTTCGTATTTTATGAAAGAGATCGAGGAGAAAGAGAGAAGAAGAGTACGATGAACATATAAAATCTCACGATTAAATTTAATTTCAATAATTTTGGGTCCGGGAATAATTTTTTCCTAGAAAATGGGTGCGCGCCTTTAGATTTCTGGGCGTGGGTTTCACAGTTGAAGAAATTGGAAAAATGGGTCTCCCTGTAGTTTTCACTTCATGGTTTGGTTTGTTCGTAGACTTACTGGACCGTTGGGTTTTGACAGTGGTTGGGATTTTATGTGGGTTTGGGCTTGATGGTTTTTTGGTGAGGAATACATGGTATTGGTAATTTCTCTAGAAACCTGTTTTGAGACATACCAATTTTTTTTGAGGCATACCATGTATTCCTCGTCAAAAAAGGGGTGTCTAAAGCTAGTTAAATTACTTAGATAACCTTGATTAATTAATTTACTAATTTATTTATTAAATTTTATTCAAAACTTTTTTTTGATTTTTTTTTAATATTTAACTTTTTGATAAGATTTTTATTATTATTATTATTTTTTTTAATCTTTAATTTTAATTTTTTTTCTTAATTGTTTTTCTTTTCTCCTCTCTTTGTTACTCCAACGGACGCTAACCAGACTACAATATTCTTCATCTTCGACTAATTACAGAGTGAAGTTGGGATTACAATTGAAACAAAATTATCAGTCGAACTACTCATCGATCTTCATCTTGAAAGTGTTGATGAACAGTTCGACTGATAATTAAACACAAAAATATCAGCCGAAGTTTACTTTATGAAGAACAATACTAAGTTCGACCGACAAATAACTAGCTAGTAGCTAGTACAGGATCGCATGCCTTTTGATTTCAATAGTTAGTTGTAATGCTATAGCGTGTTAATGTATGTTTTCGCTAGGTCGAGATGTCACCATTTAGATAGGAAAATGCATGTTGACAAAGATACAGATACTCATCCCAAACAAGTGAAATACCTCGGAAGGGTTTGGCACTCTGGATAATGTGGGTAGGTAGGTGAACACTCAAATTCAATGTGAACAATAAGTCAATTTGTTTGTTTTGAAATTCTTAGTTTTAGTTATCAGCCGAACTAAGTATGTTTAGAAAGAAAATTAGTTCGGATGATATTACCTAGTTCTAGATTTTATAAATACAAAATACATTTTAAAAAACTAAAAAACTAAAATAAATTATTAAAAAAAAATTAAAAATATAAATGATAAGGGCACTACTATTCTTATCAAATATCATTGATACGGGTTATTTGTATTACTACCTAATGACTCTATTTTGTCTTTATTGGGTATGCCTCAAAAAATAAAGTAACCCCTTATAGGGGCGGCATGGTTTATTAGAAGGGCGGTATTCTAATAGGACAAAAAAGGTCATTACATGATCATTCAAGGTGTCCCTTATCAAAAAAACTGGAAATGACAAATTAACCCTCATAATTGATAACCTAGTTTAGTGATGATAATCAAGTTTAATGTTAATGATTAATTTCACTTATATTAACTCAAAATCAAAACAAAATCAGATTTTACATTTTATAAAAAAAAATGGAGATGGTAGAGAAGTTTTAACCCAAGGTGAAGGTCAATCTCAGTCAATTGAAGAAATTAACCAACAAAGTGAAAACCCAATGCCTGAAAATGACCAGGTATACTTCTAAATTAGTCCCAACTAGCTTTTTGTTGCTCAAATAGTAAAAAAAAAATCAATTTCTTACATTTTCAGAGCTAATTACGGTTGGCATTTTGCTCGTAACGAACCGTAATTCATAGTTACGGTCCGTAAAAGATGAACTACCAACCGCAACTGGTTAAAAAATTTGGGGAAAATCCAATTGTAAAACCAGTTACGGTTGGTAACTAAATGCTCGATACGAACCGTAACTGAGTTACGGTTGGTAACCAAATGCTCGATACCAACCGTAACTGATAAAAATGAGTTACGGTTGGTAAATAAAAATGATTACCAACCGTAACTGAAGAAATTCTCAGATATAAGAACATACGGTTGGTAATTGAACTATTACCAACCGTAACAACATCAAATTCTCCAGTTATGGTTCGTAATAGAGTTAAAATCAACCGTAACTCACATAAACCCAGAAATTTGAATTTCAATTTTCACCTAAAACCCTAATTTCGGATAGAAATTAAACTTAAATCGAACAAAATAAACTAAATCCTAACTGGGTTTTTCATAACATACCTCATATAAGTCATTATACTTGATTAATTTTTGAATCGCTGATTAATTGAAAACGATAAAATTTTGAGTTTTAATGGAGGTTACGGTTGATGGGAGGAGAAGAGAAGAAGAAAGAAAACAGATTTTCAATTGAATTTTGATTTACGCTAAAACATGGGAAAGATAATCTAGACAATTTACAAAACCATTTGGACACCTCCTAACCAACTAGAGAGACACTATTATCACACTGCCGCCCCTCTAATAAACCATGCCGCCCCTGTACCAAGATACAAATTTTTTTTGGCATGCCTCAGAACAGGTTTCTTTCTCTGACACCTCGGGTATCCCTTAGTCACAAATCCCTGACCGGGTGGGTTGGCTCTCACACCTTGATCTTTGGAAAGTGAATATGAAGTTGCGAGTGTTTTAACTGAACTGAACTGAACTGAACTAGGTCTCACACTCTCATTACATTCATTCAGGGTTTAAGGTACACAGAAATGTCTCTTTTTTCCAGGAACTAGGGTTTCTTTTTGCTATCAATTGATTCAAGTTTTAGAACTTCTTGTAATCGCCATGTTTGCACTTCGTAGAGCTACCAATCCTTTCAGGTAAGTAACAACGACGCCTCTTTTTTTTAAATTCTAGGTTTTTGTTTCATTATGATTGCAGAAATGTTTCAGTATTTTTTTTTGGGTTTTTGTTTGCTTTAAGTTCTGGTTGTGATAATTTCAACAGTTGAATGAATGATTGTAGCATTGTCATTGATGATCGCTGATTACATTCTTTTCATACTTTTATGCATTGTGTGGTCTTGCAATTAAGTTGAATGATGGTAGCATTACCATACATGGCATGAGGCTTACACATTTCTCATTTTTATGCTGTTTTAGTTCTAGACTTCTAGTGTCAAGTTGGGGGTTTTCATAAAGGGGTTTAGTTAAAAACATCATGAGATCTTTTTATTAGTCCCTTCTCTCCTTTCTTCTACTTGTAGATCTTTGTCTTTGATTTTCGCAACTCTAAAACTACTCTATAGAGTCTGTGCTGGTTTAAGTGATAATCTATGTTATTATGATAAAATTTTGTTTGTCTTTGTTCATATACAGAAGCCAAAGATATGGTCTAGGTGCTGCAAGAACATGTTATACTAAATCAGACAATCTAAGTGATGCATCTGGTAATGAACAACATGGTACAACTTCCAGCTGCCACAAACAAGTTGTACCTGGTTTTTTCGTTCTAGCACCGAAGAATTTTCTCCACAGCCAATCTTATCACCAAAATTGCTTTACAACTCGTGGTCTTTGTTCTCAAGTGGGTGCTAAGAGTAGAGATGCGGATGAGAATTTAGAAGATGGATTTTATGAGCTTGATTCACGTACCTCCCCAACTGTTGAAGGGACCACTGTAGGACCAGAGAACAGTGAAGAGGTAGTTTCTAGCTCTGAGCTCTCGGATGATGGTGCTGAAGAGGATTTCGTCGAAGATCAAAATGAGATAGATTCGCCTGATGTTGAGACAGATACAGTTTCTGATGAGGATTTAAAGAAGAGAAAAGCTGAACCATTGAATCTTTTTAATGTTATCCAGGCTGCACCTTTTCAGCAAGTCAGTACTGCACTTGATAAGTTCGTCAAGGAAGAAAACTCTATTAGTCGTCCTGTAATATTTGCAGGTGTTTTTCTCGATCTATCTATTTTAGGTCTAATCTTACTAGTGTATTATTTTCATCATAAGACAGAAATATTATATGAGCATGATTGACTGGGAATAAAAACATCTTGTTAGTGAATAAAAATTCGAGCACCCTTCTTTTTCATCTTTCCTGAAGCTCTTTCTATGGAGCACGCTTCAAATCTTTGTCTTGGTATCTCATGGGAATGAAACTCCTACGCTTTGAAACATGTAAATGCTGATAATCTTTATCTGTTCGTACATGACCATAGGAACTTTGGTAGTTTGTATGGTATAGGTGTATCCCTGGAGCAAACTCAAGCATCCCTACATACACCATTTAGCTATTTTGTATATACAGGTCTATTAGTTGCCATTTGATTGAATTCATTACACAACTGGCAGAGCATTTAGAACACAGCATGCTAGTCAGCCTGCATTAAAACTGTTAATTCATAAACCATATCAAGTCCATTATGAGACAATGATGCATATATCCAAGAGACTGGTATACTGGCTAGTGATGGTACTTGATTTATATTTGAAGAGGAGGTGATGCGTATTGCAGATATTTCATATGCTCGGTTGGCTTATGGTAGAATTACATGTCAAGTTTAGGTAAACATCTAGTGATTAGATTGGATTGGATATTAGCATAGGTGAGATCGTGTGTTAGAACCGAGTATCAAACCCTGGTATGGACATATGTTTAAGTGCACTCCTGCATATACGTATGAACATATGTTTCTATTACCTATTTATTCCTTCTTATATTCAGAGTTTTTGTTTTGCAGCTCTCCAAGTGGCTGGAGACGAATAAGCAGCTCATCTTCGAAGAACGAGATTACGCATCTCATCTGTGTAAGTGCTGACGATGTGAATAAAGCCGAAGCAGTATTCCGCAAAATGAGGGACCTGGATTTCCCAGTCACACCCTTCGCTTGCAACCAGTTAATACTTATGTATAAGAAACTCAACAAGAAGAAGATAGCTGATGTCTTATTGTTAATGGAGAAAGATGACGTGAAGCCAAGTCGCCACACTTACAAGCTCTTAATAGACACAAAAGGCCAGACAAATGACATAACAGGAATGGAAGAGTTAGTCAAGACCATGAAGAGTGAAGGTTTTGAATTAGATGACTTCATACGGCCGACGTTGGTGAAACACTACATATGTGCAGGGATGAATGAGAAGGCAGAGGAAATTGTGAAGGAGATGGAAGGGGAAGACCTGAACGATACACGTGGTGCGTGTAAAACTTTACTTCATCTTTACGCCGACCTAGGTAAGGCCGAAGATGTTGAAAGGATCTGGAAGGTTTGTGAGTCAAATCTTCGTATTGGTGAATGCTTGGCTGCTGTTGGTGCTTGGGGCAAAGTGGGAAGAGTGGAAAAGGCAGAGGAAGTATTTGAATTAATGATCAAGACATGGAAGAACCCCCCAGTGAAGTGTTATACAACTCTCTTGGATGTTTTTGCAAAACATAAGCTACTTGCAAAAGGTAAAGATTTGGCAAAGAGAATGGCAAGTGATGGATACCGCGTAGATCCGCTTGCTTGGGACTCACTTGTAAAACTATTCGTGGAAGCTGGGGAAGTTGAGAAGGCTGATTCAGTTTTGCAAAAGGCTATTCAACAAGATCATCGGGTGAGGCCAATGTTTAACTCGTTCATGGTTATAATGGAACAATATTCAAAGAGAGGTGATATTCATAATACAGAGAGGATTTTCCATAAGTTGAGGCAATCGGGTTATGTGAGAAAAATTCGGCAGTACCAATGCCTTCTTCAGGCTTACGTAAATGCCAAAGCTCCGGCATATGGTTTTAGAGATCGGATGAAGGCTGATAGTGTATTCCCTAACAAGTCTGTTGCTGGACAGTTGACACAGATCGATACTTTTAAGAAGACGGTGATATCTGACTTGCTCGATTGAGAAGAACATCCACAGGCAGTAATCAGTATACGTTATTTACAGATTTAAGTAATTGAACATCCAATTGGCGAAGGCAAGTTTATCTGTAGTGTGCTAGTGTTATGTGGCTGATGATTTTTGTTTTAATTCTCTTGATTACATACAGTTGCTTAGGACCTAAACAATCTGCTGAATTAATAATCAGTTTTTTTCTTTTTTCCAAAAGCAGAGAGTTATTAATCTATTGATTCAGTCTCATTTGGAACTAATTCATAATGAATTGTTCTGCCGATGACTGAATCTGCAGGATTAACATCATCTGGAACAAGTACAATAGAGTTTTGGTTATTACATAGACTAGATTTGTGCCCGTGCTATGCACCGGGCATATTATTATTTTAGCTTGGTGTGCGCGGGGTTTTGCCCCGTCCGTGGCGATGTATTTTTTGGTGTGCGCGTGGCTTCTTCCCGCCCCGTGACGGTGTATGATTTGGGGTGCGCGGGGCTTCGCCCGCCGTAGCGATGCATTTTTGATTTGGTGGAGACATATTTTTTATTTGTGTGTCAAGGGAAAATACATTAAATACGTGGAAAATATATGCAGATTTTATTTTATTTTTACCTTTCAACTTGGTGTGTGCGGGGCTTCGTCCCGCCCCATGGCAATGTATTTTCGATCTGGTATGCGCGGGGCTTTGCCCCGCCCGTGAAGATGTATTTTTGATTTGGTGTGGCGGGAAAAATACATTAAATAGGTGGAGGATATGAATTTTTTTTTATTTTTTTTCCTTTTACTTTCACAGAAAATATATGGATTTTTTCCCTATTTATGTATTAATTTAAAAAAAAAATAATCTTAATATAAAAATTATTCGATTTCCAAGTTGAATTTGGACTTCCACAAAATTCCAAACACGATAAGTTATGTTTTCCTTTTAGGTTTGTAATTCTTAAACAAATCATACAGTTGCCAAGTGTCCTTACTTAAATATTGTCAGTTCATGAATTCCAAATTTATTTTGGTTTCCTTTTTTTAATTTTTTCTTATTCTTTTTAAACCAATCATATATTGGCAAGTGTTTTCACAAAAACTTTCGTTTCATAAAAACCAAAAAAAATTATTTTAGAGAATAATAAATTACAGTTTTCTCACCGTTCGACGTGGAAGATTTAAAATTTATTTCAGAAAATAATAAATTATGGTTTACTCACCGTTCGACGTGGAAAATTTATTTACCTAGACCTTTAAGTCTCCAGAATTCCTATCCGGCTCGCCAATTATGTCAAGGCTGCTAATGGGGTACTAATTTGCTTGAGGATGTACTAATCCCAAAGCAAATGCTCTTTTGTCTTATTTGTATTTTGTTACACCCCCAAGCAATCCGCTCCCTCCCTATTAGAAATCTTCGATGTATGTTTGGCACCCGTTTCAATTTGATTCCTTGAGCAGCAGGGTAGGCTGGTCACTTGAAATGTAAATAGATCTACTCTCCGGTCCACTCATTTACCTTCCCTTCTCTTCTCTTCATATTCATATTTCTCTCTGAGTCCGATCCAACCGTCTATTACTTCGGAACATCCTCTTGTTTTTCTAAATCAGATTTGATCCAAAACCAAAACTCAAAGCCCCCCTTTTTATATCTTTTCTTCTCTGTGATTCTCATCTTCTCCCCAGACAAACTCTTCCCCTTCTTCTGTTGTGTTTGTCTCATCCTTTTTCTTAATGGCTATGGAAATCCCTCGATCACAATTCACTACCACAGTACCCAGAGGTATACAGACACTAACACCCCTATTTTTATCTTTATCAGTATCAGTGAAAGATTTGTACTAATTTTGTTATTTTCTTGTGATTTGCAGATGATATTTATAGAGCAATTAGAGCTTTAAATGAAGTAACAGGTTCAAACAAATCAAGTATTTCAAACTACGTAGAATCAACATATGGGGATCTACCAGCAGAACATACGAAGCAACTAACTCAGGATTATGTCTGCCAGAACTAAGCTCATATACTATGCACCGGGAACTAATTAGAAAAGAATTACCCATCTTCGATCGAAACTTAATGCAAACCACGACCAATTAATTTACATGATTAGCCAAAAATTAGTAGGAAGAAAACCCCTGATGTTTACCAAGATTTTTCTCTCTTCCTTCCTCTGTAATTAGTTGGTGATTTATCATTTTAAATTTTCGTCCAATTGACCTGATATTATTTCATCTGGAATAGATTGATGTATGCATTAGTCTGATTAGCTCAATTTGATTAAAAAAAGCTTAATTTGTTTTGTTTTGATTTTGCAGAATTTTGTTCTTTTAGATCAACTGCAGTGGTGCGATCAAAACCAAAGATCAAAGATCAAAAAAAAGACCAAAATTTGGGTTTAGTCCGTGTTGTGACGCAACGGTACATGATTAAAATTTCGTCAGGCGGACTTTAAAAGTCCGCCCCATTTTTATTTTGTAAAATTTCATCAGGCGGACTTTAAAGTCCGCCCCATTTTTTGTAAATTTCATCAGACGGACTTTAAAAGTCCGCCCCATTAAAATTTCATCAGGCGGACTTTAAAAGTCCGCCCCATTCTTTGTAAATTTTAACAGGCGGACTTTAAAAGTCCGCCTCATTCTTTTTTTTTTTTAATTTAATTAAAATTTCATCGGGCGTAATTTAAATCTCCGCCCGTTAACAAGCGTACTTTAAATTTACGCCCAGCAACAAGCGTACTTTAAATTTACGCCCGACTATATTAGAATTTGGGATTTGGTCGCGACCATATTTGGTCTGGAATTTGATCTTTGGTTGGGATTTGATCTTTACTCCGTCCCACTGTGTTACGATCTCATCCCAAATTTTTGGTTATACTCGCCCACTGTGGATGCTCTTAGGGTGAAAAAGATACTTGCGTCAAACCAATTTTGGATCAGACTGGGTCATATGGTTCGGTGGACCGGTTTAGACTTTGACGGGACTTTGACGGGGGTGTGGTGTCCACCTATTGTTTTGCTAACTGGCGTTGGGCTAACCTATGTGGGCTAGATTGAACTGCTAGATTGGCCAAAAAGTGTTGCAAATCAAGAAAAAAGTGTGGGAAAAAAGTTAACACTATTTCTGGATACTTCTCTCTCCTATCAACTGCTCGCAGTTCACCTAACAGCGAGATTGAAAAGCTGAATCATTCAGCGCTGAAAAAGTGACATAAACACTGAACCATTCAGCGCTAGATAAATGTTTTTGGTAAATAAAGAAAGTGGGACGTATTTGACAGGGAAAAGGTGGAGAGAGAGGAAAAAGGTAGAGAGAGAGAGGAAAAAGAGGGAGAGAGAAATGGTAATAATTAGTATAAAATCATGTGACGCTGTGTAGTTCAGCGTTCAGCGCTGTTTTATTTAGCGTTCGCTACGAGATTAGAAATACCATTGGATTTAGGAGGTTGCCATAGCTGACGTGGATGACCAATTTAGCTGCTAGATATCTAGCCCATAGGGATCAGCATTAGTAACATCCAGTTAAGATTATGATGTAAACCAGGTGTAACTAATTAATTAGCTTTGGACCTCTACGTAAGTGTTGTATACCTCCTTCTTTGTTTACGGTGTTACAAAGGACCAGTTAAATAACTGATGTAAACAGAGTGTAAACGAAGTTTTATTGTTTGGACTAATAGAGTTTCGCCAAGTGTCCTTATCATAGCTTCTGTATTAAAAAAGGCATATTTCGGCCAATAAGAAATAAGTGTTTCATCACCGTTCAACGTGAGGGCTTTATTTGTCAAGGCCTTTAAGGAGGAAGATTTTGAACTTTGACAGAGTCATAAGCTATTGAGGGAATTAAAAACATATGTACATAATTTATCCAGCTATCTGCCACATTTTCTTTCCTTCCTTTTTTTGCTAGTAAGTCTGCAACTTTGTTAGCCCGTCTGTCAACATGCTGAAAACCCAAAAAAAACAAGATTTGCTGCTGCAGACTTAACTTCTTCTAAGATTGCTATGCTTTGTCATTGGATTGATATTTCTTTGCCTTGTAGATAGTTTATAGTTACTTGATTGTCTCCTTCAATGACCAAATTTTGTAAGTTGTCCTGGTTGGCTCATTCTGTTGCGTGCAGAAGAGTTAGAGCTTTTGCTTCTTCAGCTGTGGATGTCATGAAAATTCCCATTGATGCTCCTTTGCCAATACCTAACCGGTTGTGCAGCACAAAGACAAAACTTGCATTAGTATTTTTTGGTAACCATGAAGCATCCCAATTATTTTTTATAGTATCTTTTTGTGGAAATTCCCAGTGAGGTAGTTGCATTATAATCTTTTTATTGTTCTGTTCAACCCTAATACTAGAATTGTGTGGAGGTCAATATGCAAAATGGCAAGAAATATCAGCAGCTAACTGTTCTGGTGTTTTATTTTGTTTTTCAAAAATTCTAAGGCATCTCTTGAAAAGACGAGGGTACCCAAATATACCTCATCCTTAGTTGGACAATCTGGAGAAATATAACCAAACCCTTTGCACTTGTAGCATTGAGGAATAATATCATCATCATCCCAAGTGTCTTCATGTTTATATGAAGGAACATGTTTTCCTTTTGACACAGGTGATTCTCTTTTTCGATGTCTCAACAGTTTCTTGAATCGTTAAATAATAAGAGACAAATGATGATTTAGTTCAGCTTCATCTTCAGCAGTTCGATCTTCCTGATCTTCAGAGTTTTCCGGATATTGAGTTGGAACCTTTTTTATGGCTTTGTAGGCTATATTGTCTTTTTATTTGGAAAGATTCTCCTGATCAAATATCTTCAGTTTTCCAACTAGGGAACTTCTAGATAGAGAAGAAAGATCATTAGCTTCAATAATTGCATGCTTTTTAGAATCGTATCTAGATGACAACGATCTGAGAATTTTGCATACTATATCCTTTTGAGAAATAGTCTCTCCAAGAGAGAAAGAGGCATTGATTATCTCAGAGAGTTTAATATGAAACTCTTCAAAAGTGTCGTTATCATCCATTCGAAGGTTTCCCAATCGGACGTAAGAGTTTGAAGTCTAGCTTCTTTCTCTGATGTGTTTCCTTCGAATACGATCTGAAGATTATCCCAAGTTTCTTTTGAAGTTTGACATGTTGATACATGATGTTGTAGATCACGGCTTATAGCATGTATCATAGCATTTAAACCATCTGAATTCCGCTTAGCAAAATCCTTTTCCTCGTTTGAAAAATCCACTAAGCGTTTAAACTCACTTTACGAATTTTCTACCTTCGAGTAATTATAACCATCGACGACTAATAGCCAGGTATTAAATTCTCGTGATTGAAGAAAATATCTCATAGTAGATTTTCCCCATAGATAGTTTGTTCTGTCAGATCTTGGCGGTACGTTAATTGAAGTCGATTCATGAGAACTCGAATTCATTGCTTATAGGTTGGATCGCACCAAACACAGATTGTTAGATCTTTTCGTGTTTGCCTGCTCTGATACCAATTGAAAATACGAGGGTACCCAAATATAAAACTTTTCCACCTATAAGTCCTTTCTCTGAAAGTGATTGTCTATGGACCAAGTCGAGACAATACAATTAATCGGTTCACACTTCGTGTCATCGTCTATGGATACGAGATCGATACAATACAACAACGAAGTATGTTTACTTGATGAAAAGTCCGGACTTAACCAAACACAATAGGATTGCTATCAAGTAAATAGGAATTAACGTTTGTGTAATTTACTTTAAATTATAATAACAACAATTATAATTACGGAAAATAAAAGTAAATGACACAACAAGATTTTGTTAACGAGAAAACCGCAAATGCAGAAAAACCCCGGGACCTTGTCCAAAATTGAAAACCCTCAGGATTAAGCCGCTATACAAAATCAAACCAACTTCGTATAGTTGACACCAAGCAACTAAACCTATAGTTCACCTAGTTCCGTCTGTATCCCCGCGCCTCCAACTTGCAGTAAGTCACGCACTTGGAACAATTCCTTTGGTTCGTATTCCAAATAGTAAAGGAACAACAAATCTGTTCGGTAACAACTATTTTCAACCAAGTGATATGAGTTCGACAAAAGGCTCCTCCATTTATCCCAATAAACTCCTTTGTAAGGTCCTTATATCTATCCAATAACAATTACCAAAGTAATTGTCAAGATTTTGCAATCAATAATTTTAATCACAAAGAATTATATTGATGCCGATCTACTCAATTAATCAATCCAATCTATCACAAAGATAAACCGACTATAGTTGGATCCTTTTCATCCGAAACAAGTATTGTCCACACCAAAGATTATGAACCAAAATCAGAAATCTTCTTCGTCTTCAAATCTTCTTAGATCTTCAATATACACCTGCACACAATCAACTTGAATCTCTTGTGATCAATCACACACAGAACGGAGTTTGTTAACAATGGATTATCACAAGACGTCTTTAGATCTAAAAACAGTCTAAAGATCCCCATAGAAACTTCGATCTAGTTTGAGTGAATCTTATATCAGAAGAGAAGATTCTCAAGCAAAAACAAACTAGGTGCAATCAAAGTTCAACAACCGTTAGTCAATCAAATCAATCGAAAACAAAAGATAAACTACAATTATCTAGTTTCCCACCAACGGTACAAATAGAGCTTCTCAATCCCAAAGAAGTCTTTAAACCAAGCGGCAGTAAGAGATTTCGCCTAATTAGGTTATTTTCCTCTCCGAATAGGCGGCTCCACCAGTAACAACACGACTAGGTAGTTTTGCTGGTTCTGAGGATTAGTTTGCTCGAAATGCAAACTTCAATATTTATATACCAAGGAAGTTTGGACACCAAGGAATTTCCAAAACCGAAAATATTCTCAAGATATGCAATATATTTCGAAATTCGGTTTCCATAATTCCTGGAAATGCACTGTGCAAATATTGACCGAAATCTCTTAGAAAATCTCTAACTAGTAAATGCACATTACTAATTTCTATTTTCCAAATATAAAATTAAAAATCTTAATTAAAAATTCTCAATTTATTTTCGATCCGGGATTCTCCTTTAGCTATTAAGGAATATCTTCGAACAATAAAAGATAAGCGTTAGTGCACATTTTCACAAACAAGTTTAGAGTTGGTTCATCTGATTTCGAAGAACTACGTGATTGATTATCCTATCAAATCACCAAACATGGGTTTCAAGGTTCTACCAAAACAAGTTTCGGTTCTACCTCCATGTGGGTACTAGAATTAGTCACGCCAGTTACCAAAACTTGGTAGACTAGGTACTAGTATCGGTTCCCACATATATATGGTATATAACTTGTATTTGGTGCACATGTCCATAGGATCAGTTCTCAATGTCTAAAAACGTGTTGCACATGTTCATAGGATCGGTTCCCAATAACTAGAAACTTGTTGCACCTCTTACAAGGATCGATTCCCCTTTTATTATCGGTTGCACCTCTTACTAGGATCGGTTCCCCTTTGCCTAGAGTTGGTCATACCAATTACAATAAATCGATCATACCATCTCAGGTGATTACTTAAGATCGGTTTCACTAATAAAAGTCATACCAATACAAAAGTCAGGCCTTGTGAATAGTTTTACCAAGAACATAAGAAAGTCATGAGCGGTTATACTAAACACACATATTGGTAATTCAAAAGATTTGCAATGAATAACAATACCAATAAGCCTATCGATTTCCCTTTCGATTCATAACACAATTGTACTTCCTTTAAACTAATGTTAAAACATTGTTTCCTAGGACGAAATCTTCACCCATACCCATACATAATCACAATATCATTCATACGATTATGTCGATGTCTTATATACGAAGTTCAAAAGATAAGCGTTATACTTCGTATTGTATTCCTCAATACTATGTCTAACTAGAGTATAATCATTCATAGCTTCGCAATTATGTTTTCAATATGCACGACTTGAAAGATAAGTTAGGGAATGAAACAGTTCAAGTCAAATATTACTAACCTCAAGTGGAAGGATGATGTCGTCGTTGTAGCTCCTTACTTCTTCACATACTTCAAGTCTTCACGTAATACTTGTAATGTCTCATATCCTAATACTTTCAAGCTAACCTATACGAAGTTGACTCTAGTAAATAATCAAGCGACTCTTTAAATGAGTTTTGATTCACTAAAATATGGCAACCAAACTTGATATACCAACGCTTGGTGGGTTCAACCGAGCTATTCTCTAACAATCTCCCCCTTTTGTCAATTTTAGTGACAAAACTCTTACATCATATGGATAAAAAAATTACAAGAATTCATTACACATACGCTTGATTCCCAAATTCAACATCGCAATAACCTATATACATTTAATCCATAAATGCCGCTGTTGACATTATAATAACAAATCTAATACTCCCCCTAAAGGTAAGATAGGTATATTTTCAATCCGCACGTCTTTGTTATTCTCATCATATGATATGTTACTCCCCCTTAGTCTATGCTTTACTCTTTCGTTACATATAACGTTTAAGCACCATTGTCCTTTCCCTTGGTGATACCAAATCAATATTAGTATCACTTGTTTACTCCATATATTTCTCCCCCTTTTTGTCACAAAATGACAAAGGTACGAGCAAATAAAAGCAAACCGAAATGATCTTACAAATCTCACAAGACTTGCAAAACCTGTAAGAGTTAAGCACGAGGGTTCCACACACCATTTTTGATAACCAATATCAAAAACGAAAATACAAAGTGATTTTGTTTTGATATTTTACCAAGGAAACAATTGCCCGAAGTATTTTCCCTAATAGTTTAGCAAACCAAAAATCGACTAAGCACCTTAGTTCCGTTGTTAAACCGATTGTACAAATACAACTGCTTGTTCGATAAGACCAAAATAAAGATCAGAATTAACTCTATTTTTCTCATCAGGCTCTAGTTATTCTCATCAATAACATAGACCTTTCAATTTTAAACAAGACAAGTACTAGGTTAGTTAACTAGATTTTCTTGTTAAGGCATTCGATTAGACTTGAATAACCGAAACCTCCACTTTGATAAGTCTAACTACGATTAGGATTAACTTAGTTTCTCTTATTTGGAATCGAATTGGATTCATCCCATACAAACTAAGTAAATCAACTTGCGTAATTATTTACCTCAACCGGAAGCAACTGAAACAACATAGAAATTAAAGTACCGCAATTGCACCGAAATTTTGGAAGCCTAAACAATTGATACCAAACAATAAAGCAAGATAACAATAGTTTTTCTTAACCGGAAACAATTGAATCACACACACATCCATACACAAATAATGGAATAAAACATCAACTGCACTGAATTTTTTTAAGCAAAAGCAATAAATATATGCAATAAAATCAAGCTTTTCTTAACATGAAAACAATTAACTAACAAAGTCGTTACCTCAAATTCCGCATCTTATTATCCATTAATGTTTGCATCTTCCCAGGGAGAATTGATACCAAAATAGCACTATGTTGTCATCCTCTTGAAAGACAAAAGAACAACAACAACTGTAGATGGTGGATTTTCGACAAGGGTTAAAATCTTAAAACCATAATTATACATGCTCCTGATCCGGCAATCAGATGAGTATTGAGGCTCATGTCTCTCATTGAGGCATGAAAGCTCATGCCATAAAATCTCTGACTGAGAATGTTGTCTCTAAGAGTGTATGAAGATGTGTAGTCTCTCAGCTGAGGTAACGACACATCTCATGAATACTGAGCAATTTCAGTAATTGTTTCGATATAGAATCGAAATATTGGACGGCTCCTAAACAACATGCCTGCTAGTACAGAGCAATAAAGTATTAATCGAGACGTTGGGGGACTGGGCCCACCGGCCGGCCGGTTGTGCCGTGGCCAGTCCCACGCCCAATATTATATTTTTATTATTTTCCTTGATCTCATAAAAATCCCTTCATTTGAGCAAATCTCCTTCGTCTCAAGAAAACTCCCCAGTCTCATGGTGTTTCCTCGTATCAAAAAAATAATAACAAATTAGGAAAGATGTCGTGGAACCGGGCTCACTAACCGGCCGGCCATGCCCTAGCCGTGGCCGGTACCACACCTCATTCTCCTTATTATTTTATTATTATTTCCTTCATCCCATGAAAATTCCTTGAATTCATGAAATTTCCCTCAAGTCATTAAAATCATGTAAAATTAGGGAAACTTGTGGGACCGGGCCCTAACTGGTCCACACGCCCCTTATTTTATTATTATTATTTTTTATGTTTCCCTCATCTCATGGAAACTCCCTGTTTTCAACAAATTCCTTGGTTTCAACAAACCTCTTGATTTTATGATATTTCCCTAAAATCATGAAAAATATTATAAAATTGGGAAAAGTGCTTTGGGACGGGCTCTTTAGCCGGCCGGCCATGCCTTGGCCATATCCGGTCCCACACTTCATGACTCCCTATTTTATTATTATTATTTCCATAATCTCATGGAAATTCCTTAACTTCATGAATTCCTCAGTTTCATGATATTTCCTTCACATCAGGGAAAATTACATTAAAGTGGGGAAAGGTGCTGCAGGACCGAGCTTGCTAGCTGGCCGGTCATTCCCTAGCCGTGGACGGTCCCACACCTTGCAATCCCCTATTTTATTAATTATTTTTTCATCATCTCATGAAGATTCCCCAATTTCAGCAAAACCCTGAATCCTTCATATTTTCTCAAAATGTTGCTCAAACGCGCATCAGAAAATATCGAAACTCTTAGGACTGAGACAATGACATTATGGTGACACGGGCATGTCTCCTTGACCGACCAAGGCTGGCACTGATGCTTGCAAAGAGCCGGTCCCACGTTTTTTTAACAATTTTGACCTAATTTGCTCAATTGCTCATATTGGGTCCAAACTCTTCCCAAACAAATTGGAGTTTGCTCAAACGACCATCAGCTGGTCCCATGAACACCAAGGTCCGGTCTCATGCCCCCTTGGTCGGTCCCTCATCTCTCCATAATCAGGTTTTACTACCTGACACTCACACGAGTACTATTTTAATAAATGATTAAACCAGTATTTAATCATCTTTTCACCAACTGGTCCTCAGGAGACTTTGGTATTTTTCTCACTTGAGCATCTAGGAGATACACGGTCGATTCATCATCCCATGTAGCCGGTCCCTACTTCATATCATGAACGGTTTTCAATAAATCATCAATTAATCATCAATTCAGCAATTGATCAAAATTAGGGTTTCGAATCCAGAGCTCTGTAAAAAACATAATTCTGAGCAGATTCAAACATTAACAATTTTACGTTGATCCCGTGGTCAACATTTTAATAATAATGCTCGGCTCAGATGCCATCATCTTAAATCAACATTTGCTCAGACGAGCAACATTTGTTCAAATGAGCAACATCTGCTCACACCAAAGAATATTGGTTCAATTATTAGTATTCAACAATTCATCAAATGAGCAACATTCGCTCAAATGGACAATATTTTTTCACGCTGAAGAATGTTGGTTCAACTATCAATATTCAATAATTCATCAGATGGGCAACATTTTCTCAGATGAGCAATATTTGCTCAGACTAGCAATATTTGCTCGGACTAAGGAATATTGGTTCAACTATCAATATTCAAGGATTCAGCATCACAGTTTTCTCAGGTTATCAACATTTATTCGACAATGATATTTTCTGTCTCAGCACATGTTCGATTCATGAGTCTCAGAACATTTGCAAATTATGTTCAAATCAGCAATACAAGGACTCATAGTCCCATAAAGTCAGCAACTGACTAAATAAATACACGTCCGTCTTGCAGACTCCACATTCATGAGATATCAATCGTGTCACATGGGGGGATATTAACTAGAGTTTTGGTCTGGCGGTCTAAGGCACGTGTGTTTATACACACGATGAGAATGTGATCAAGTCGTGCAATTATTTGGAGGAGTTAGCAAAGTAGTGGGTGGAAAGTTAACCAAGTCTCCGCACGATGAGAAACTGGTTTCAACACGATTTTCCACTTCCCCACTCTTTGACTCCAGCAACTGTCACACTTTATGGGATCATGGTGTTTTCAATTCAGCAATATAAAAGGCCTCTGAATCATGATTGAAACAGACAAGAATTTCTCTACAAGTTCATATAGAAAATCTTTCGTCTACATGAATTCATCGTCTGAGAAATCACTATCAACTGAGTAAATTCAATCATTCAGAACTTTCTTACGCAGAATACACAACACACCTACAATCTCGATCACCATTGATCTCACACATTTCTCAGCTTCCCTCCTACAGATCAACCCATCCTCTCTTGTGATCGAATTGACTCTGGAACGACCATTGTCTTGGTTTATGTCGGAGTCCTACAGATTGATCTCTCGAACTTAAAGCACTCCCTTCTTGCAGTGCATCTGTGTGAGGTTGAGCATTTGCTCGGTTTAAGGAGTCTCCGCACGGTCATCTCCTCAATTCCGTAAAAACCAGCAAATCATTTTCCCCCATCTACAGATTGACGACCACAGTGGGAGGTTAATCTGTCGGTTGCAATCTCAAAATTTCACAAGATGGTTGGTCTTTGGACTAATTCAACTACTCCAAACCCATCCAGAATCCTTCAAGTGGAAACGCTCCTCCTTCTAACGCTACATCTGACAGCACGGAAGGTGGAGGAAACCCGACCCTGACTGAGTTGGCGCGAGTGTTGGAGATCCACACCAGGAACATGGATCTGATGAAAAATACAATAAACCACATACTCGATTTTCTCATCAAACTGACATCCGAGTTAGGCAGTATCTCCGCTTCAGAAGTCCCAGCGCTGGGGACTGACTCGTCACATGGTGACCCTCAAACCAACAGTTTCACTACTTATGAGAAGTCGGTGGACCAGGAGGTTGCACAGTTGGTCGAAAACTTGTGTGAGCTCTTACACTTTTCCAGAGAACAGCGTACAAACATGTTTTCCGCACTCAACCGGATATCATCTGATGTGCAAGTATCTTCGTTGTCTCTAGCAGTCGAAGAAATAGCCATGATGTCTGAACACTCAATCAACAATATCACCTTTGGAGAAGAAGACCGCATGGCAGATGAAGGCCATAACCGCGCCTTGTACGTGACAAGTTTTATCAGAGACTATGAATTCAAGAGGGATCTCGTTAATACAGGCGCTTCTACAAATATTATTACCATGAAGACTCTCAAAGCAGCCAAATTCCCACATAGTAAAATTATTCACCATCCCATCTTGATGACGGGCTTTGAAGGAAGTCAGATTCATACATATGGATATGCATACATAGACCTGAGGGTAGGGCCCAATCAATCAAATGACAAATTTCACGTGATCGAGCAAGAGCCTGATTACCACATGATACTTAGAAGACCGTGGATCCATGACAATAAAGTGGTTCCTTCAACATATCATCAATGCATGAAAGCTCTGCTCAATAACAAGATTGTTCATATTGCGGCTTCATCATCTCCTTACGCCCCGGTCTATGACGCTGAATATTTGGGATTGCTACTACGCGCACCATTCTGAATGAATTTCATATATATACTGAGTTATTCAATACATGTATAAGTAAAGAGGTTTGAGCACTCGTTACCTTATAACGGCCTTTATTCCTTTGCAGTATGACAACGCTAAATATAGGGTTTTACGACTTTGACCCTAAACTAAAAACCACCATCAATATTAAGTCCCCTGCTTAGCACGTAATGGTGACACTATTGCGGTGTAAGCACTAGATGGTGATAGACGAAGAAATTCACAAGAAGAGTCCGGCTTACATTACTCGGATAAAGGCTGACTTGGCTCTTGAATAGGACACGTTTCCTTTCAGCGTACGTCTGTTGTCTTCGGATGGATAAGTATCTACTTTATTGTCATCCCGCACCTGGAGCCTTTATACACGGCAAGTAGAGACTCCTTTTCTTCCCGGGATCTTGCTGATTTGAGGAATATAAAGAAGACTTGAGCCTTTCTCCCATCGCAGAATTGTTTTTCTTCTTTGTTCCAGGTATTGCTCCATGTTCATTATACAGTTTGATCTTTTGTTGATAATAACGATTTTTTTTATTTACCAGCTGTTGGTATGATCATAACGTCCATTTTTACAGTGTATGATGGGAACTTCTGGTGATGATTACTCCTTTACTTCTCCAGAGAAGAGCTTTGAAGTCGACAAACCCGAGGCTGGTGTGTTCGAGAAGGTGATTCCCAAAATAGATCCTCTGTTTCGTGAAGCTGGTCGTGCCATACAGGGTATGTCTCTTCTGCAACTACGTCTCGTTCGGGAGCGTGCTCAGGATTTCTTGGCTTCGGTCGGCATGGAAGAAGAATGGAGGCGCGACGAAGCGTCTCAGCCACTGAGCGCGAGAGCTAAAAGGTTTGCAGCTCGGCTAAAGCGGCGAATGATCGAGCATGAGCGGCCTTCCAATGAAAACAAGTATGATTACCCTGTCTGTAACGGAATCATCATCCTTGATTCTGACATGGACGAACCAGAGTATCCTTAGAAGGTTGTTGGGGCAGTTCCTGAGGGAGAGATCGAAGTAGCTTCCGCAGAGGGTGTTGAAGCAACCGCCAGAGGGAACACTGAAGTGGATCCTGAGGAGATCATGGTAGCGGCATCTGGTGAAGATGTTGAAAAGACTTCCAAGGATGATGTCGGTGCATCTCCTCGAGGGAATATTGAAGCAGATATTGAGGGAAGCGTCGAAGTGGCATCAAAAGGGGAAGTCGATGCGGCTTCCAGGGAGGATGCAATAATGGCTTGAGATGAAGGCGTTGAAGCAGTTTCCAACAGTTCCTTTGAAGATACTGTTGATCCTTTCGATGACTAGATTTCCCTTTGTTGCTTTTATTCATTGTTGAACGCTTTCATAGTTTGTAGACATTCCTTTTTATGTTCAGCGGTGACTGAGTTTAGGTTCAATTAAACAATGGTTCTTCTATTCACATTATCTTGAGATTCCAACTGTGACGCTCTATAGTAGGGTCATGATAGAATCTCCTCATCAATTCCTGCATATAATCAGTGATGCGTTATATGTGTACTGTCTTCGTGATGATTGCTCATGATTCCGAACAATGAAAGAGGATGCGATAATGGAAACTAGAGATTAACCATGAACCTGTTTTCCAGTAGGCAAAGTTTAGCAAATGCCATTGTGGTGATGCCGCTTCATTGTTGTAGTAGATCGTTCTCCCAAGTGCTTAACCTAATAATCATACGAATCCCATTTGCCCTTCTCTTCCTGCATGTAGGCCTTCGATGTTTCTCGAAATATATAAGATGTTCCTCTTTAGGGTTTTGTCTTTCTGGTTTGGACTGATGGGTAGTGATGGAGATTTAAGCTCGTTCAAGGCTTTGTGTCATGATTAGGGGTAAAGAAATTTCTAAAGGGAAATAATATTTCAATTAATCAACAAATCGTAACCCTACTAATTATGAATGCAAACAGTGCAATCATTTTAGAGGAATTACAAATGCTACATGAATGGGGAAATTGTTTGGAAGAAATACTATGGATAACGCTGGAAGAAAGATAGCACATCGTTTTAGGTATGGAGAACGCTGGAGGAAATGGTAGCACAGCGTTTTAGGTATTGTAGGGTTTGAGGCATCGTGAGTGAATCGTCACGCCTTCCAGTTTGTCAGCATTGATGAGCTTGCAGTAACCGCCTAAGATAACATCTGCCACCAGGTATGGCTCGTCTTCCTTTTCTGCAGGAAAATCAGTCTGAGCGGTCATCTTTACCGTCATGCCTCCAACTCGAAAAATGGTCGTCTTTACTACCAAATCTCCAATTTGAAATGGGTTTGGGCGTTGTACAGCTACTTGATTCTGAGACTCGTTGTCTTTGACCGAGGAAGCTTCTAAATTTTTGATAAAGCATTTGAAAGGACCAACATCCCATTCATATCTCCTAGTGGCGGCAGAGTTGTTGATCGAAGCAAGTCCTCGAGCCTTAGCGGAAGTGGAAGTGACCGATTGCAAAAAGGGTTGTTCAATAAGACTTAATTGGGATCGGAACCTTCGTAGGTATGCTGGCGGGCTCTCTCTAGGAAGTTGTGTCACATTTGTGAGTGGTTGATACGGCAACAAGTAGTCCTCGGGATTGGATGGCTTGTTGGCAACACTAAGAGGAAAAAATGTGTTGAGGCAGTTTTCCTGGTAACACAATGGTGAGTGTTGAGGAATTTTCACGTCTCAACACTAAGAGATTTAGAATTTATTTGATATGCCTAATAGATATAAAACATTTAGTTTAAGGATAGTTACTTATCTCGGACTCCGCTAGGCATGTCCTTCGCGCATGATTGGGCTTTAGGTGTATCAGGCTCTCCCGTGAGGAAGCAGCGTGACAAAAGTCCCCATGTATAATTATCCTGAGTTTATTTTCTCGTGGAAGATGTGCTTCCATTGCATTCGCTAGTAAGGCGGTGACTGCGTTTAAACTTCTAACTCTGAAGGAGGCTTCAGTCCCCAAGTGTAGCTTACTTTGATTGTACCACCTTGAATCCACGCCTCAGTGATTTGATACAAGTTTATTGTACTCTCATGGATGGGATGCTTGGAACATCACATGGACGAAATATTCTTTGTAGTGGTTGCTGCTATGGTGAAGCTCTGGCTGGTATCAACAGACGAGCAGCAACGATTCTTGGCAGCAGTTGTGATCATAAGAGATTTGGATGGTTGCAATCACAATCCTTGACAGGGAGGAGTGGAGGCTACGGGTACAAACCTTGGTAGGAAGGAAGGGCGGCTTCTGGAGAGAACGTTGAAGCATCTTCTAGAGCGAAACGTTGAAGAGGAGCGTCTTCTGGAGATGAGACGTTGAAGCGGCTCCTTGAGCGAAACGTTGAAGCGGAGCGGTTCTGGAAGCGAAATGTTGAAGCGAGCGGCTTCTGGAGCGAAAAGTTGAAGCGGCTCCTGGAGCAAAGTTCGAAGCGCCAACGCAGCACGACTGGGAGATTGAAAATATATCTCGGCGTTGTACCTTGGAGAAATAAAAAATCTTACACACATGCTCCATCATAGATTACATGGTTTTGTGAACAGAGTCCCCAGAAAGCATTAATGCACAACTCCACCAATTGATGTTCTGTCACATCTAACGCCCGAATTCTGAATCCCTTGACCAATCATTCGAATGTTCATTGTTTTGCTCCTTTTGAGTTGTGGCCATGTCCGTATGAGCCTTAGCAAAAACTTCTTGTATTTCCATCAAATCAGCAATAGTTTAAAGAAATAACTCTATGTAGTCTAACCTTGGTATATATCGGGCGAGTTGAGCTCTGCGAATCGGGCGACGAACTCGGTGTTTGTTTTCTCCTTTTTTTCATCGGATTTCGATTTCTTCTGCAATAAATTCAGGTGATTTTCATTTGCTGAATCCAATGATAGGTTTTGTTTTGCTTTTAAAACTTAGTAACGGATAATTAGTTGGTCGGAAGGGTTTGTTTTGTTTCATTTCGGGGGATTTGTTTGATCTCTTTTGGTTAAAATGGGATCAGTTTTGAATAACCCTAACTTCAGTTTCTTTTCTGAGAAGATAATCGATAATGGAGCTACAAGTTCAGTACCATCTCTATATATTCCTGATGAGGAAATATATGAGAGTATTGGTGAATGGAATTTTAGTCTAATTGGTAGATTAGATTTTTTTAAATTGAAATTTGCTGCTGCTGAAGAATCTTTGAGGAAACAATGGAAATTAACAGGTGATTATCAATTGATTCCTCTTGGAAAAGGTTTCTTCATCATCAAATTATCAAATGAAAAAGATATGAAGTATATATGGAATGGTTGGTGTAAAATTGATTTACAGATCCTTAAACTAAGACTTTGGGATCCAAATTTTAATCCAGCTGCTCAGAAAACTACTACAACTTTTGTATGGGTGAACTTTCCAGGATTGGCAATTGAATATTGGAAAGAAAAGATTCTAATGTCCTTGGGTGATGCTACTGGAAGAGCTATAAAAGTAGATGAAACAAGTCTAAAAAGGGAAGTTGGGTATTATGCCAGTGTTTTAGTGGAAGTGGATTTAGCTAACAAGGTTCCTAATCAAGTTTTAGTCAAAACCAAATATGGAAGTTTTGAGCAAGAAGTACAAATTCCTGAAATTCCTAGTTTTTGCAGTCATTGCAAAGTGGTAGGGCATTTAATTACTGAATGCAGAGTGCAGCAAAAAGAACAAAAGCAGCTTGATAATGTTGATGAAGTTCCTAAAGTGCAGAGGAAAATATGGAAACTTAAAGAGAAAACTATAACTCCTATAGGTTTTGATATTTGCAATACCCCAAAAACAACAACTGGAGATGGAGTGGAGAAAGAATTTTCAATTGAAGATGAAATTGTAGATGCTATAATCCCTCCAATAGAGAAGCCAAGTGCAGTCGATTCTCAAGAACATGAAAATTCAGGTAAATTATATTACAAAGTTTAGAGAATGATGAGTTTCCTCCCTTGAGTGTAAACAAATTATTAGATGTGGACACTAGTAGTACTTCAGTGATAAACAAGATTAAGGTTGGTACTGACAAGGAACAAGGAACTCAAGAAGTTGTGAAGAAAGTGGTTAAACCAAAGAACATCAGTTTTATAACAACAAGAAAAAACAACGGAACAAATTTAGTGAAAAAGAAAAAAGGTGTGAGGAGTCCTGCTACTTCTCAATCTCAACCTTCTATATGAAGACAATCTTCTTTAATATCAGAGGCTTAAGGAGACCTAGAGCCAAAGATAAATTAAGAAGTTTAGTAAAAAAAATTAGTCACAGAAAAAGTTTGAAAAATGTATTGTAATTACAATTAATATTTTCTAAGGCAATACGTCTAGTAAAAATTGCATTTCTATGTACGTTGATTCAAGAAAATATGAAGGAAGTCAAGTTTAACAATAGAATAAGGATGAAAGACCATGCAGAACTAATCCAAATCCTAATAAATTTCATCTATCTTGAATCAAATAGAAAGACAAAGTTACACAAAAAGAAAGAGTTCATAAAAATGTTGAATTTTATATACGTTAACTCGAAAAAGTCTACACATTTCGTTATAAGTCGGAAATTGATTTCTGAGACTAAATTGTAAACTAGATAAACTCATCTTTAACAGAAAAAGTTCGAAAGATGTATTGTAATTACAATTAATGTGTGCTAAGGCAATACGTCTAGTAAAAATTGCATTTCTATGTACGTTGATTCAAGAAAATATGAAGGAAGTCAAATTTCACAATAGAAGAAAGATGAAAGACCATGCAGAACTAATCCAAATCCTAACAAATTTCATCTATCTTGAATCAAATAGAAAGACAAAGCCAACACAAGAAGAAAGAGTTCATAAAAATGTTGAATTTTATATACGTTAACTCAAAAAAGTCTACACATTTCGTTATAAGTCGGAAATTGATTTCTGAGACTAAATTGTAAACTAGATAAACTCATCATTAACAGAAAAAGTTTGAAAAATGTATTGTAATTACAATTAATATGTTCTAAGACAATACGTCTATTAAAAATTGCATTTCTATGTACGTTGATTCAAGAAAATATGAAGGAAGTCAAATTTCACAATAGAAGAAAGATGAAAGACCATGCAGAACTAATCCAAATCCTAACAAATTTCATCTATCTTGAATCAAATAGAAAGACAAAGCCAATATAAAAAGAAAGAGTTCATTAAAATGCTGAATTTTATATACGTTAACTCAAAAAAGTCTACACATTTCGTTATAAGTCGGAAATTGATTTCTGAGACTAAATTGTAAACTAGATAAACTCATCTTTAACAGAAAAAGTTTGAAAAATGTATTGTAATTATAATTAATATGTTCTAAGGCAATACGTCTAGTAAAAATTGCATTTCCATGTACGTTGATTCAAGAAAATATGAAGGAAGTCAAATTTCACATTAGAAGAAAGATGAAAGACCATGCAGAACTAATCCAAATCCTAACAAATTTCATCTATCTTGAATCAAATAGAAAGACAAAGCCAATATAAAAAGAAAGAGTTCATTAAAATGCTGAATTTTATATACGTTAACTCAAAAAAGTCTACACATTTCGTTATAAGTTGGAAATTGATTTCTGAGACTAAATTGCAAACTAGATAAACTCATCTTTAACAGAAAAAGTTTGAAAATGTATTGTAATTACAATTAATATGTTCTAAGGCAATACGTCTAGTAAAAATTGCATTTCTATATACGTTGATTCAAGAAAATATGAAGGAATTCAAATTTCACAATAGAAGAAGGATGAAAGACCATGCATAACTAATCCAAATCATAACAAATTTCATCTATCTTGAATCAAATAGAAAGACAAAGCCAACACAAAAATAAAGAGTTCATAAAATTGTTGAATTTTATATACGTTAACTCAAAAAAGTCTACACATTTCGCTATAAGTCGGAAATTGATTTCTGAGACTAAATTGTAAACTAGATAAACTCATCTTTAACAGAAAAAGATTGAAAAATGTATTGTAATTACAATTAATATGTTCTAAGGCAATACGTCTAGTAAAAATTGCATTTCTATGTACGTTGATTCAAGAAAATATGAAGGAAGTCAAATTTCACAATAGAAGAAAGATGAAAGACCATGCAGAACTAATCCAAATCCTAACAAATTTCATCTATCTTGAATCAAATAGAAAGACAAAGCCAATATAAAAAGAAAGAGCTCATTAAAATGCTGAATTTTATATACGTTAACTCAAAAAAGTCTACACATTTCGTTATAAGTAGGAAATTGATTTCTGAGACTAAATTGTAAACTAGATAAACTCATCTTTAACAGAAAAAGATTGAAAAATGTATTGTAATTACAATTAATATGTTCTAAGGCAATACGTCTATTAAAATTGCATTTCTATGTATGTTGATTCAAGAAAATATGAAGGAAGTCAAATTTCACAATAGAAGAAAGATGAAAGACCGTGCCGAACTAATCCAAATCCTAACAAATTTCATCTATCTTGAATCAAATAGAAAGACAAAGCCAATATAAAAAGAAAGAGTTCATTAAAATGCTGAATTTTATATACGTTTACTCAAAAAAGTCTACACATTTCGTTATAAGTCGGAAATTGATTTCTGAGACTAAATTGTAAACTAGATAAACTCATCTTTAATAGAAAAAGTTCGAAAAATGTATTGTAATTACAATTAATGTGTTCTAAGGCAATACGTCTAGTAAAAATTGCATTTCTATGTACGTTGATTCAAGAAAATATGAAGGAAGTCGAATTTAACAATAGAAGAAGGATGAAAGACCATGAAGAACTAATCCAAATCCTAATAAATTTCTTCTATCTTGAATCAAATAGAAAGACAAAGTTACACAAAAAGAAAGAGTTCATAAAAATGTTGAATTTTATATACGTTAACTCGAAAAAGTCTACACATTTCTTTATAAGTCGGAAATTGATTTCTGAGACTAAATTGTAAACTAGATAAACTCATCTTTAACAGAAAAAGTTTGAAAAATGTATTGTAATTACAATTAATATGTTCTAAGGCAATACGTCTAGTAAAAATTGCATTTCTATGTACGTTGATTCAAGAAAATATGAAGGAAGTCAAATTTCACAATAGAAGAAAGATGAAAGACCATGCAGAACTAATCCAAATCCTAACAAATTTCATCTATCTTGAATCAAATAGAAAGACAAAGCCAACACAAGAAGAAAGAGTTCATAAAAATGTTAAATTTTATATACGTTAACTCAAAAAAGTCTACACATTTCGTTATCTTGAAATTGATTTCTAAGACTAAATTGTAAACTAGATAAACTCATCTTTAACAGAAAAAGTTCGAAAAATGTATTGTAATTACAATTAATGTGTTCTAAGGCAATACGTCTAGTAAAAATTGCATTTCTATGTACGTTGATTCAAGAAAATATGAAGGAAGTCAAATTTAACAATAGAAGAAGGATGAAAGACCATGCAGAACTAATCCAAATCCTAATAAATTTCTTCTATCTTGAATCAAATAGAAAGACAAAGTTACACAAAAAGAAAGAGTTCATAAAAATGTTGAATTTTATATACGTTAACTCGAAAAAGTCTACACATTTCTTTATAAGTCGGAAATTGATTTCTGAGACTAAATTGTAAACTAGATAAACTCATCTTTAACAGAAAAAGTTTGAAAAATGTATTGTAATTACAATTAATGTGTTCTAAGGCAATACGTCTAGTAAAAATTGCATTTCCATGTACGTTGATTCAAGAAAATATGAAGGAAGTCAAATTTCACAATAGAAGAAAGATGAAAGACCATGCAGAACTAATCCAAATCCTAACAAATTTCATCTATCTTGAATCAAATAGAAAGACAAAGCCAATATAAAAAGAAAGAGTTCATTAAAATGCTGAATTTTATATATGTTAACTCAAAAAAGTCTACACATTTCGTTATAAGTCGGAAATTGATTTCTGAGACTAAATTGTAAACTAGATAAAATCATCTTTAACAAAAAAAGTTTGAAAAATGTATTGTAATTAAAATTAATATGTTCCAAGGTAATACGTCTAGTAAAAATTGCATTTCCATGTACGTTGATTCAAGAAAATATGAAGGAAGTCAAATTTCACAATAGAAGAAAGATGAAAGACCATGCAGAACTAATCCAAATCCTAACAACTTTCATCTATCTTGAATCAAATAGAAAGACAAAGCCAATATAAAAAGAAAGAGTTCATTAAAATGCTGAATTTTATATACGTTAACTCAAAAAAGTCTACACATTTCGTTATAAGTCGGAAATTGATTTCTGAGACTAAATTGTAAACTAGATAAACTCATCTTTAACAGAAAAAGTTTGAAAAATGTATTGTAATTACAATTAATATGTTCTAAGGCAATACGTCTATTAAAAATTGCATTTCTATGTATGTTGATTCAAGAAAATATGAAGGAAGTCAAATTTCAACAAAGAAGAAGGATGAAAGACCATGCAAAACTAATCCAAATCCTAAAAAATTTCATCAATCTTGAATCAAATAGAAAGACAAAGCCAATATAAAAAGAAAGAGTTCATTAAAATGCTGAATTTTATATACGTTAACTCAAAAAAGTCTACACATTTCGTTATAAATCGGAAATTGATTTCTGAGACTAAATTGTAAACTAGATAAACTCATCTTTAACAGAAAAAGTTCGAAAAATGTATTGTAATTACAATTAATGTGTTCTAAGGCAATATGTCTAGTAAAAATTGCATTTCTATGTACGTTGATTCAAGAAAATATGAAGGAAGTCAAATTTAACAATAGAAGAAGGATGAAAGACCATGCAGAACTAATCCAAATCCTAACAAATTTCTTCTATCCTGAATCAAATAGAAAGACAAAGTTACACAAAAAGAAAGAGTTCATAAAAATGTTGAATTTTATATACGTTAACTCGAAAAAGTCTACACATTTCGTTATAAGTCGGAAATTGATTTCTGAGACTAAATTGTAAACTAGATAAACTCATCTTTAACAGAAAAAGTTTGAAAAATGTATTGTAATTACAATTAATATGTTCTAAGGCAATACGTCTATTAAAAATTGCATTTCTATGTACGTTGATTCAAGAAAATATGAAGGAAGTCAAATTTAACAATAGAAGAAGGATGAAAGACCATGCAGAACTAATCCAAATCCTAACAAATTTCTTCTATCTTGAATCAAATAGAAAGACAAAGTTACACAAAAAGAAAGAGTTCATAAAAATGTTGAATTTTATATACGTTAACTCGAAAAAGTCTACACATTTCGTTATAAGTCGGAAATTGATTTCTGAGACTAAATTGTAAACTAGATAAACTCATCTTTAACGGAAAAAGTTCGAAAAATGTATTGTAATTACAATTATTGTGTTCTAAGGCAATACGTCTAGTAAAAATTGCATTTCTATGTACGTTGATTCAAGAAAATATGAAGGAAGTCAAATTTAACAATAGAAGAAGGATGAAAGACCATGCAGAACTAATCCAAATCCTAACAAATTTCTTCTATCTTGAATCAAATAGAAAGACAAAGCCAACACAAAAAGAAAGAGTTCATAAAAATGTTGAATTTTATATACGTTAACTCGAAAAAGTCTACACATTTCGTTATAAGTCGGAAATTGATTTCTGAGACTAAATTGTAAACTATATAAACTCATCTTTAACAGAAAAAGTATTAAAAATGTATTGTAATTACAATTAATATGTTCTAAGGCAATACGTCTATTAAAAATTGCATTTCTATGTACGTTGATTCAAGAAAATATGAAGGAAGTCAAATTTCACAATAGAAGAAAGATGAAAGACCATGCAGAACTAATCCAAATCCTAACAAATTTCATCTATCTTGAATCAAATAGAAAGACAAAGCCTATATAAAAAGAAAGAGTTCATTAAAATGCTGAATTTTATATACGTTAACTCAAAAAAGTCTACACATTTCGTTATAAGTCGGAAATTGATTTCTGAGACTAAATTGTAAACTAGACAAACTCATCTTTAACAGAAAAAGTTCGAAAATGTATTGTAATTAAAATTAATGTGTTCTAAGGCAATACGTCTAGTAAAATTTGCATTTCTATGTACGTTGATTCAAGAAAATATGAAGGAAGTCAAATTTAACAATAGAAGAAGGATGAAAGACCATGCAGAACTAATCCAAATCCTAACAAATTTCTTCTATCTTGAATCAAATAGAAATACAAAGTTACATAAAAAGAAAGAGTTCATAAAAATGTTGAATTTTGTATACGTTTACTCGGAAAAGTCTACACATTTCGTTATAAGTCGTTAATTGATTTCTGAGACTAAATTGTAAACTAGATAAACTCATCTTTAACAGAAAAAGTTTGAAAAATGTGTTGTAATTACAATTAATATGTTCTAAGGCAATACGTCTAGTAAAAATTGCATTTCTATGTACGTTGATTCAAGAAAATATGAAGGAAGTCAAATTTCACAATAGAAGAAAGATGAAAGACCATGCAGAACTAATCCAAATCCTAACAAATTTCATCTATCTTGAATCAAATAGAAATACAAAGCCAATATAAATAGAAAGAGTTCATTAAAATGCTGAATTTTATATACGTTAACTCAAAAAAGTCTACACATTTCGTTATAAGTCGGAAATTGATTTCTGAGACTAAAGTGTAAACTAGATAAACTCATCTTTAACAGAAAAAATTTGAAAAATGTATTGTAATTCCAATTAACGTGTTCTAAGGCAATATGTCTAGTAAAAATTGCATTTCTATGTATGTTGATTCAAGAAAATATGAAGGAAATCAAATTTCACAATAGAAGAAGGATGAAAGACCATGCAGAACTAATCCAAATCCTAACAAATTTCATCTATCTTGAATCAAATAGAAAGACAAAGTTAACACAAAAAGAAAGAGTTCATAAAAATGTTGAATTTTATATACGTTAACTCGAAAAAGTCTACACACTTCGTTATAAGTCGGAAATTGATTTCTGAGACTAAATTGTAAACTAGAGAAACTCATCTTTAACAGAAAAAGTATCAAAAATGTATTGTAATTACAATTAATATGTTCTAAGGAAATACGTCTATTAAAATTGCATTTCTATGTATGTTGATTCAAGAAAATATGAAGGAAGTCAAATTTCACATAGAAGAAAGATGAAAGACCATGCAAAACTAATCCAAATCCTAACATTTTTATCTATCTTGAATCAAATAGAAAGACAAAGCCAACACAAGAAGAAAGAGTTCATAAAAATGTTGAATTTTATATACGTTAACTCAAAAAAGTCTACACATTTCGTTATAAGTCGGAAATTGATTTCTGAGACTAAATTGTAAACTAGATAAACTCATCTTTAACATAAAAAGTTTGAAAAATGTATTGTAATTACAATTAATTTATTCTAAGGAAATACGTCTAGTAAAAATTGCATTTCTATGTACGTTGATTCAAGAAAATATGAAGGAAGTCAAATTTCACAATAGAAGAAAGATGAAAGACCATGCAGAACTAATCCAAATCCTAACAAATTTCATCTATCTTGAATCAAATAGAAAGACAAAGCCAATATAAAAAGAAAGAGTTCATTAAAATGCTGAATTTTATATACGTTAACTCAAAAAAGTCTACACATTTCGTTATAAGTCGGAAATTGATTTCTGAGACTAAATTGTAAACTAGACAAACTCATCTTTAACAGAAAAAGTTCGAAAATGTATTGTAATTAAAATTAATGTGTTCTAAGGCAATACGTCTAGTAAAAATTGCATTTCTATGTACGTTGATTCAAGAAAATATGAAGGAAGTCAAATTTCACAATAGAAGAAAGATGAAAGACCATGCAGAACTAATCCAAATCCTAACAAATTTCATCTATCTTGAATCAAATAGAAAGACAAAGCCAATATAAAAAGAAAGAGTTCATTAAAATGCTGAATTTTATATACGTTAACTCAAAAAAGTCTACACATTTCGTTATAAGTCGGAAATTGATTTCTGAGACTAAATTGTAAACTAGATAAACTCATCTTTAACAAAAAAAGTTTGAAAAATGTATTGTAATTACAATTAATATGTTCTAAGGCAATACGTCTAGTAAAAATTGCATTTCTATGTACGTTGATTCAAGAAAATATGAAGGAAGTCAAATTTCACAATAGAAGAAAGATGAAAGACCATGCAGAACTAATCCAAATCCTAACAAATTTCATCTATCTTGAATCAAATAGAAAGACAAAGCCAATATAAAAAAAAAGAGTTCATTAAAATGCTGAATTTTATATACGTTAACTCAAAAAAGTCTACACATTTCGTTATAAGTCGGAAATTGATTTCTGAGACTAAATTGTAAACTAGATAAACTCATCTTTAACAGAAAAAGTTTGAAAAATGTATTGTAATTACAATTAATATGTTCAAGGCAATACGTCTAGTAAAAATTGCATTTCTATGTACGTTGATTCAAGAAAATATGAAGGAAGTCAAATTTAACAATAGAAGAAGGATGAAAGACCATGCAGAACTAATCCAAATCCTAACAAATTTCTTCTATCTTGAATCAAATAGAAAGACAAAGTTACACAAAAAGAAAGAGTTCATAAAAATGTTGAATTTTATATACGTTAACTCGAAAAAGTCTACACATTTCTTTATAAGTCGGAAATTGATTTCTGAGACTAAATTGTAAACTAGATAAACTCATCTTTAACAGAAAAAGTTTGAAAAATGTATTGTAATTACAATTAATATGTGCTAAGGCAATACGTCTAGTAAAAATTGCATTTCTATGTACGTTGATTCAAGAAAATATGAAGGAAGTCAAATTTCACAATAGAAGAAAGATGAAAGACCATGCAGAACTAATCCAAATCCTAACAAATTTCATCTATCTTGAATCAAATAGAAAGACAAAGCCAATATAAAAGGAAAGAGTTCATTAAAATGCTGAATTTTATATACGTTAACTCAAAAAAGTCTACACATTTCGTTATAAGTCGGAAATTGATTTCTGAGACTAAATTGTAAACTAGATAAACTCATCTTTAATAGTAAAAGTTCGAAAAATGTATTGTAATTACAATTAATGATTTCTAAGGCAATACGTCTAGTAAAAATTGCATTTCTATGTACGTTGATTCAAGAAAATATGAAGGAAGTCAAATTTAACAATAGAAGAAGGATGAAAGACCATGCAGAACTAATCCAAATCCTAATAAATTTCTTCTATCTTGAATCAAATAGAAAGACAAAGTTACACAAAAAGAAAGAGTTCATAAAAATGTTGAATTTTATATACGTTAACTCGAAAAAGTCTACACATTTCTTTATAAGTCGGCAATTGATTTCTGAGACTAAATTGTAAACTAGATAAACTCATCTTTAACAGAAAAAGTTTGAAAAATGTATTGTAATTACAATTAATATGTTCTAAGGCAATACGTCTAGTAAAAATTGCATTTCTATGTACGTTGATTCAAGAAAATATGAAGGAAGTCAAATTTCACAATAGAAGAAAGATGAAAGACCATGCAGAATTAATCCAAATCCTAGCAAATTTCTTCTATCTTGAATCAAATAGAAAGACAAATCCAATATAAAAAGAAAGAGTTCATAAAAATGTTGAATTTTATATACGTTAACTCTAAAAAGTCTACACATTTCTTTATAAGTCGGAAATTGATTTATGAGACTAAATTGTAAACTAGATAAACTCATCTTTAACAGAAAAAGTTTGAAAAATGTATTGTAATTACAATTAATATGTTCTAAGGCAATATGTCTAGTAAAAATTGCATTTCTATGTACGATGGTTCAAGAAAATATGAAGGAAGTCAAATTTCACAATAGAAGAAAGATGAAAGACCATGCAGAACTAATCCAAATCCTAACAAATTTCATCTATCTTGAATCAAATAGAAAAACAAAGCCAATATAAAAAGAAAGAGTTCATTAAAATGCTGAATTTTATATACGTTAACTCAAAAAAGTCTACACATTTCGTTATAAGTCGGAAATTGATTTCTGAGACTAAATTGTAAACTAGATAAACTCATCTTTAACAGAAAAAGTTCGAAAAATGTATTGTAATTACAATTAATGTGTTCGAAGGCAATACGTCTAGTAAAAATTGCATTTCTATGTACGTTGATTCCAGAAAATATGAAGGAAGTCAAATTTAACAATAGAAGAAGGATGAAAGACCATGCAGAACTAATCCAAATCGTAACAAATTTCTTCTATCTTGAATCAAATAGAAAGACAAAGTTACACAAAAAGAAAGAGTTCATAAAAATGTTGAATTTTATATCCGTTAACTCGAAAAAGTCTACACATTTCGTTATAAGTCGGAAATTGATTTCTGAGACTAAATTGTAAACTAGATAAACTCATCTTTAACATAAAAAGTATGAAAAATGTATTGTAATTACAATTAATATGTTCTAAGGAAATACGTCTATTAAAATTGCATTTCTATGTATGTTGATTCAAGAAAATATGAAGGAAGTCAAATTTCACAATAGAAGAAAGATGAAAGACCATGCAGAACTAATCCAAATCCTAACAAATTTCATCTATCTTGAATCAAATAGAAAGACAAAGCCTATATAAAAAGAAAGAGTTCATTAAAATGCTGAATTTTATATACGTTAACTCAAAAAAGTCTACACATTTCGTTATAAGTCGGAAATTTATTTCTGAGACTAAAGTGTAAACTAGATAAACTCATCTTTAACAGAAAAAGTTCGAAAAATGTATTGTAATTACAATTAATGTTTTCTAAGGCAATACGTCTAGTAAAAATTGCATTTCTATGTACGTTGATTCAAGAAAATATGAAGGAAGTCAAATTTAACAATAGAAGAAGGATGAAAGACCATGCAGAACTAATCCAAATCCTAGCAAATTTCTTCTATCTTGAATCAAATAGAAAGACAAAGTTACACAAAAAGAAAGAGTTCATAAAAATGTTGAATTTTATATACGTTAACTCGAAAAAGTCTACACATTTCTTTATAAGTCGGAAATTGATTTCTGAGACTAAATTGTAAACTAGATAAACTCATCTTTAACATAAAAAGTATGAAAAATATATTGTAATTACAATTAATATGTTCTAAGGCAATACGTCTATTAAAATTGCATTTCTATGTATGTTGATTCAAGAAAATATGAAGGAAGTCAAATTTCACAATAGAAGAAAGATGAAAGACCATGCAGAACTAATCCAAATCCTAACAAATTTCATCTATCTTGAATCAAATAGAAAGACAAAGCCTATATAAAAAGAAAGAGTTCATTAAAATGCTGAATTTTATATACGTTAACTCAAAAAAGTCTACACATTTCGTTATAAGTCGGAAATTTATTTCTGAGACTAAAGTGTAAACTAGATAAACTCATCTTTAACAGAAAAAGTTCGAAAAATGTATTGTAATTACAATTAATGTTTTCTAAGGCAATACGTCTAGTAAAAATTTTATTTCTATGTACGTTGATTCAAGAAAATATGAAGGAAGTCAAATTTAACAATAGAAGAAGGATGAAAGACCATGCAGAACTAATCCAAATCCTAGCAAATTTCTTCTATCTTGAATCAAATAGAAAGACAAAGTTACACAAAAAGAAAGAGTTCATAAAAATGTTGAATTTTATATACGTTAACTCTAAAAAGTCTACACATTTCTTTATAGGTCGGAAATTGATTTCTGAGACTAAATTGTAAACTAGATAAACTCATCTTTAACAGAAAAAGTTTGAAAAATGTATTGTAATTACAATTATTTTGTTCTAAGGCAATACGTCTAGTAAAAATTGCATTTCTATGTACGTTGATTCAAGAAAATATGAAGGAAGTCAAATTTCACAATAGAAGAAAGATGAAAGACCATGCAGAACTAATACAAATCCTAAAAAATTTCATCAATCTTGAATCAAATAGAAAGACAAAGCCAATATAAAAAGAAAGAGTTCATTAAAATGCTGAATTTTATATACGTTAACTCAAAAAAGTCTACACATTTCGTTATAAATCGGAAATTGATTTCTGAGACTAAATTGTAAACTAGATAAACTCATCTTTAACAGAAAAAGTTCGAAAAATGTATTGTAATTACAATTAATGTGTTCTAAGGCAATATGTCTAGTAAAAATTGCATTTCTATGTACGTTGATTCAAGAAAATATGAAGGAAGTCAAATTTAACAATAGAAGAAGGATGAAAGACCATGCAGAACTAATCCAAATCCTAACAAATTTCTTCTATCCTGAATCAAATAGAAAGACAAAGTTACACAAAAAGAAAGAGTTCATAAAAATGTTGAATTTTATATACGTTAACTCGAAAAAGTCTACACATTTCGTTATAAGTCGGAAATTGATTTCTGAGACTAAATTGTAAACTAGATAAACTCATCTTTAACAGAAAAAGTTTGAAAAATGTATTGTAATTACAATTAATATGTTCTAAGGCAATACGTCTATTAAAAATTGCATTTCTATGTATGTTGATTCAAGAAAATATGAACGAAGTCAAATTTCAACAAAGAAGAAGGATGAAAGACCATGCAAAACTAATCCAAATCCTAACAAATTTCATCTATCTTGAATCAAATAGAAAGACAAAGTTAACACAAAAAGAAAGAGTTCATAAAAATGTTGAAATTTATATACGTTAACTCGAAAAAGTCTACACACTTCGTTATAAGTCGGAAATTGATTTCTGAGAGTAAATTGTAAACTAGATAAACTCATCTTTAACAGAAAAAGTTTGAAAAATGTATTGTAATTACAATTAATATGTTCTAAGGCAATACGTCTAGTAAAAATTGCATTTCTATGTACGTTGATTCAAGAAAATATGAAGGAAGGCAAATTTCACAATAGAAGAAAGATGAAAGACCATGCAGAAATAATCCAAATCCTAACAAATTTCATCTATCTTGAATCAAATAGAAAGACAAAGCCAATATAAAAAGAAAGAGTTCATTAAAATGCTGAATTTTATATACGTTAACTCAAAAAAGTCTACACATTTCGTTATAAGTCGGAAATTGATTTCTGAGACTAAATTGTAAACTAGATAAACTCATCTTTAACAGAAAAAGTTCGAAAAATGTATTGTAATTACAATTAATGTGTTCTAAGGCAATACGTCTAGTAAAAATTGCATTTCTATGTACGTTGATTCAAGAAAATATGAAGGAAGTCAAATTTAACAATAGAAGAAGGACGAAAGACCATGCAGAACTAATCCAAATCATAACAAATTTCTTCTATCTTGAATCAAATAGAAAGACAAAGTTACACAAAAAGAAAGAGTTCATAAAAATGTTGAATTTTATATACGTTAACTCGAAAAAGTCTACACATTTCTTTATAAGTCGGAAATTGATTTCTGAGACTAAATTGTAAACTAGATAAACTCATCTTTAACAGAAAAAGTTTGAAAAATGTATTGTAATTACAATTAATATGTTCTAAGGCAATACGTCTAGTAAAAATTGCATTTCTATGTACGTTGATTCAAGAAAATATGAAGGAAGTCAAATTTCACAATAGAAGAAAGATGAAAGACCATGCAGAACTAATCCAAATCCTAACAAATTTCATCTATCTTGAATCAAATAGAAAGACAAAGCCAACACAAGAAGAAAGAGTTCATAAAAATGTTAAATTTTATATACGTTAACTCAAAAAAGTCTACACATTTCGTTATCTTGAAATTGATTTCTAAGACTAAATTGTAAACTAGATAAACTCATCTTTAACAGAAAAAGTTCGAAAAATGTATTGTAATTACAATTAATGTGTTCTAAGGCAATACGTCTAGTAAAAATTGCATTTCTATGTACGTTGATTCAAGAAAATATGAAGGAAGTCAAATTTAACAATAGAAGAAGGATGAAAGACCATGCAGAACTAATCCAAATCCTAATAAATTTCTTCTATCTTGAATCAAATAGAAAGACAAAGTTACACAAAAAGAAAGAGTTCATAAAAATGTTGAATTTTATATACGTTAACTCGAAAAAGTCTACACATTTCGTTATAAGTCGGAAATTGATTTCTGAGACTAAATTGTAAACTAGATAAACTCATCTTTAACAGAAAAAGTATGAAAAATGTATTGTAATTACAATTAATATGTTCTAAGGCAATACGTCTATTAAAATTGCATTTCTATGTATGTTGATTCAAGAAAATATGAAGGAAGTCAAATTTCACAATAGAAGAAAGATGAAAGACCATGCAGAACTAATCCAAATCCTAACAAATTTCATCTATCTTGAATCAAAGAGAAAGACAAAGCCAATATAAAAAGAAAGAGTTCATTAAAATGCTGAATTTTATATATGTTAACTCAAAAAAGTCTACACATTTCGTTATAAGTCGGAAATTGATTTCTGAGACTAAATTGTAAACTAGATAAACTCATCTTTAACAGAAAAAGTTCGAAAAATGTATTGTAATTACAATTAATGTGTTCTAAGGCAATACGTCTAGTAAAAATTGCATTTCTATGTACGTTGATTCAAGAAAATATGAAGGAAGTCAAATTTAACAATAGAAGAAGGATGAAAGACCATGCAGAACTTATCCAAATCCTAACAAATTTCTTCTATCTTGAATCAAATAGAAAGACAAAGTTACACAAAAAGAAAGAGTTCATAAAAATGTTGAATTTTATATACGTTAACTCGAAAAAGTCTACACATTTCGTTATAAGTCGGAAATTGATTTCTGAGACTAAATTGTAAACTAGATAAACTCATCTTTAACGGAAAAAGTTCGAAAAATGTATTGTAATTACAATTAATGTGTTCTAAGGCAATACGTCTAGTAAAAATTGCATTTCTATGTACGTTGATTCAAGAAAATATGAAGGAAGTCAAATTTAACAATAGAAGAAGGATGAAAGACCATGCAGAACTAATCCAAATCCTAGCAAATTTCTTTTATCTTGAATCAAATAGAAAGACAAAGTTACACAAAAAGAAAGAGTTCATAAAAATGTTGAATTTTATATACGTTAACTCGAAAAAGTCTACACATTTCTTTATAAGTCGGAAATTGATTTCTGAGACTAAATTGTAAACTAGATAAACTCATCTTTAACAGAAAAAGTTTGAAAAAATGTATTGTAATTACAATTAATATGTTCTAAGGCAATACGTCTAGTAAAAATTGCATTTTTATGTACGTTGATTCAAGAAAATATGAAGGAAGTCAAATTTCACAATAGAAGAAAGATGAAAGACAATGCAGAACTAATCCAAATCCTAACAAATTTCATCTATCTTAAATCAAATAGAAAGACAAAGCCAATATAAAAAGAAAGAGTTCATTAAAATGCTGAATTTTATATACGTTAACTCAAAAAAGTCTACACATTTCGTTATAAGTCGGAAATTGATTTCTGAGACTAAATTGTAAACTAGATAAACTCATCTTTAACAGAAAAAGTTCGAAAAATGTATTGTAATTACAATTAATGTGTTCTAAGGCAATACGTCTAGTAAAATTTGCATTTCTATGTACGTTGATTCAAGAAAATATGAAGGAAGTCAAATTTAACAATAGAAGGAGGATGAAAGACCATGCAGAACTAATCCAAATCCTAACAAATTTCTTCTATCTTGAATCAAATAGAAAGACAAAGTTACACAAAAAGAAAGAGTTCATAAAAATGTTGAATTTTATATACGTTAACTCGAAAAAGTCTACACATTTCTTTATAAGTCGGAAATTGATTTCTGAGACTAAATTGTAAACTAGATAAACTCATCTTTAACAGAAAAAGTTCGAAAGATGTATTGTAATTACAATTAATGTGTGCTAAGGCAATACGTCTAGTAAAAATTGCATTTCTATGTACGTTGATTCAAGAAAATATGAATGAAGTCAAATTTCACAATAGAAGAAAGATGAAAGACCATGCAGAACTAATCCAAATCCTAACAAATTCCATCTATCTTGAATCAAATAGAAAGACAAAGCCAATATAAAAAGAAAGAGTTCATTAAAATGCTGAATTTTATATACGTTAACTCAAAAAAGACTACACATTTCGTTATAAGTCGGAAATTGATTTCTGAGACTAAATTGTAAACTAGATAAACTCATCTTTAACAGAAAAAGTTCGAAAAATGTATTGTAATTACAATTAATGTGTTCTAAGGCAATACGTCTAGTAAAAATTGCATTTCTATGTACGTTGATTCAAGAAAATATGAAGGAAGTCAAATTTAACAATAGAAGAAGGATGAAAGACCATGCAGAACTAATCCAAATCCTAACAAATTTCTTCTATCTTGAATCAAATAGAAAGACAAAGTTACACAAAAAGAAAGAGTTCATAAAAATGTTGAATTTTATATACGTTAACTCGAAAAAGTCTACACATTTCGTTATAAGTCGGAAATTGATTTCTGAGACTAAATTGTAAACTAGATAAACTCATCTTTAACGGAAAAAGTTCGAAAAATGTATTGTAATTACAATTATTGTGTTCTAAGGCAATACGTCTAGTAAAAATTGCATTTCTATGTACGTTGATTCAAGAAAATATGAAGGAAGTCAAATTTAACAATAGAAGAAGGATGAAAGACCATGCAGAACTAATCCAAATCCTAACAAATTTCTTCTATCTTGAATCAAATAGAAAGACAAAGCCAACACAAAAAGAAAGAGTTCATAAAAATGTTGAATTTTATATACGTTAACTCGAAAAAGTCTACACATTTCGTTATAAGTCGGAAATTGATTTCTGAGACTAAATTGTAAACTATATAAACTCATCTTTAACAGAAAAAGTTCGAAAAATGTATTGTAATTACAATTAATGTGTTCTAAGGCAATACGTCTAGTAAAAATTGCATTTCTATGTACGTTGATTCAAGAAAATATGAAGGAAGTCAAATTTAACAATAGAAGAAGGATGAAAGACCATGCAGAACTAATCCAAATCCTAACAAATTTCTTCTATCTTGAATCAAATAGAAAGACAAAGTTACACAAAAAGAAAGAGTTCATAAAAATGTTAAATTTTATATACGTTAACTCGAAAAAGTCTACACATTTCTTTATAAGTCGGAAATTGATTTCTGAGACTAAATTGTAAACTAGATAAACTCATCTTTAACAGAAAAAGTTCGAAAGATGTATTGTAATTACAATTAATGTGTGCTAAGGCAATACGTCTAGTAAAAATTGCATTTCTATGTACGTTGATTCAAGAAAATATGAAGGAAGTCAAATTTCACAATAGAAGAAAGATGAAAGACCATGCAGAACTAATCCAAATCCTAACAAATTTCATCTATCTTGAATCAAATAGAAAGACAAAGCCAACACAAGAAGAAAGAGTTCATAAAAATGTTGAATTTTCTATACGTTAACTCGAAAAAGTCTACACACTTCGTTATAAGTCGGAAATTGATTTCTGAGACTAAATTGTAAACTAGAT
The DNA here is from genome assembly GCF_003573695.1 of Papaver somniferum. Classification (NCBI taxonomy): domain Eukaryota; kingdom Viridiplantae; phylum Streptophyta; class Magnoliopsida; order Ranunculales; family Papaveraceae; genus Papaver; species Papaver somniferum. The sequence continues at coordinate 19,513,087 of NW_020622492.1, forward strand.
AAACTCATCTTTAACAGAAAAAGTTTGAAAAATGTATTGTAATTACAATTAATATGTTCTAAGGCAATACGTCTAGTAAAAATTGCATTTCTATGTACGTTGATTCAAGAAAATATGAAGGAAGTCAAATTTCACAATAGAAGAAAGATGAAAGACCATGCAGAACTAATCCAAATACTAACAAATTTCATCTATCTTGAATCAAATAGAAAGACAAAGCCAATATAAAAAGAAAGAGTTCATTAAAATGCTGAATTTTATATACGTTAACTCAAAAAAGTCTACACATTTCGTTATAAGTCGGAAATTGATTTCTGAGACTAAATTGTAAACTAGATAAACTCATCTTTAATAGAAAAAGTTTGAAAAATGTATTGTAATTACAATTAATATGTTCTAAGGGAATACGTCTAGTAAAAATTGCATTTCCATGTACGTTGATTCAAGAAAATATGAAGGAAGTCAAATTTCACAATAGAAGAAAGATGAAAGACCATGCAGAACTAATCCAAATCCTAACAAATTTCATCTATCTTGAATCAAATAGAAAGACAAAGCCAATATAAAAAGAAAGAGTTCATTAAAATGCTGAATTTTATATACGTTAACTCAAAAAAGTCTACACATTTCGTTATAAGTCGGAAATTGATTTCTGAGACTAAATTGTAAACTAGATAAACTCATCTTTAACAGAAAAAGTTCGAAAAATGTATTGTAATTACAATTAATGTGTTCTAAGGCAATACGTCTAGTAAAAATTGCATTTCTATGTACGTTGATTCAAGAAAATATGAAGGAAGTCAAATTTAACAATAGAAGAAGGATGAAAGACCATGCAGAACTAATCCAAATCCTAATAAATTTCTTCTATCTTGAATCAAATAGAAAGCCAAAGTTAAACAAAAAGAAAGAGTTCTTAAAAATATTGAATTTTATATACGTTAACTCGAAAAAGTCTACACATTTCGTTATAAGTCAGAAATTGATTTCTGAGACTAAATTGTAAACTAGATAAACTCATCTTTAACAGAAAAAGTTCGAAAGATGTATTGTAATTACAATTAATGTGTGCTAAGGCAATACGTCTAGTAAAAATTGCATTTCTATGTACGTTGATTCAAGAAAATATGAAGGAAGTCAAATTTCACAATAGAAGAAAGATGAAAGACCATGCAGAACTAATCCAAATCCTAACAAATTTCATCTATCTTGAATCAAATAGAAAGACAAAGCCAACACAAGAAGAAAGAGTTCATAAAATGTTGAATTTTATATACGTTAACTCAAAAAAGTCTACACATTTCGTTATAAGTCGGAAATTGATTTCTGAGACTAAATTGTAAACTAGATAAACTCATCTTTAACAGAAAAAGTTTAAAAAATGTGTTGTAATTACAATTAATATGTTCTAAGGCAATACGTCTAGTAAAAATTGCATTTCTATGTACGTTGATTCAAGAAAATATGAAGGAAGTCAAATTTCACAATAGAAGAAAGATGAAAGACCATGCAGAACTAATCCAAATCCTAACAAATTTCATCCATCTTGAATCAAATTGAAAGACAAAGCCAACACAAGAAGAAAGAGTTCATAAAAATGTTGAATTTTATATACGTGAACTCAAAAAAGTCTACAGATTTCGTTATAAGTCGGAAATTGATTTCTGAGACTAAAGTGTAAACTAGATAAACTCATCTTTAACAGAAAAAATTTGAAAAATGTATTGTAATTCCAATTAACGTGTTCTAAGGCAATATGTCTAGTAAAAATTGCATTTCTATGTACGTTGATTCAAGAAAATATGAAGGAAGTCAAATTTCAACAAAGAAGAAGGATGAAAGACCATGCAGAACTAATCCAAATCCTAACAAATTTCATCTATCTTGAATCAAATAGAAAGACAAAGTTAACACAAAAAGAAAGAGTTCATAAAAATGTTAAAATTTATATACGTTAACTCGAAAAAGTCTACACACTTCGTTATAAGTCGGAAATTGATTTCTGAGAGTTAATTGTAAACTAGATAAACTCATCTTTAACAGAAAAAGTTTGAAAAATGTATTGTAATTACAATTAATATGTTCTAAGGCAATACGTCTAGTAAAAATTGCATTTCTATGTACGTTGATTCAAGAAAATATGAAGGAAGGCAAATTTCACAATAGAAGAAAGATGAAAGACCATGCAGAAATAATCCAAATCCTAACAAATTTCATCTATCTTGAATCAAATAGAAAGACAAAGCCAATATAAAAAGAAAGAGTTCATTAAAATGCTGAATTTTATATACGTTAACTCAAAAAAGTCTACACATTTCGTTATAAGTCAGAAATTGATTTCTGAGACTAAATTGTAAACTAGATAAACTCATCTTTAACAGAAAAAGTTCGAAAAATGTATTGTAATTACAATTAATGTGTTCTAAGGCAATACGTCTAGTAAAATTTGCATTTCTATGTACGTTGATTCAAGAAAATATGAAGGAAGTCAAATTTAACAATAGAAGGAGGATGAAAGACCATGCAGAACTAATCCAAATCCTAACAAATTTCTTATATCTTGAATCAAATAGAAAGACAAAGTTACACAAAAAGAAAGAGTTCATAAAAATGTTGAATTTTATATACGTTAACTCGAAAAAGTCTACACATTTCGTTATAAGTCGGAAATTGATTTCTGAGACTAAATTGTAAACTAGATAAACTCATCTTTAACAGAAAAAGTATGAAAAATGTATTGTAATTACAATTAATATGTTCTAAGGCAATACGTCTATTAAAATTGCATTTCTATGTATGTTGATTCAAAAAAATATGAAGGAAGTCAAATTTCACAATAGAAGAAAGATGAAAGACCATGAAGAACTAATCCAAATCCTAACAAATTTCATCTATCTTGAATCAAATAGAAAGACAAAGCCTATATAAAAAGAAAGAGTTCATTAAAATGCTGAATTTTATATACGTTAACTCAAAAAAGTCTACACATTTCGTTATAAGTCGGAAATTTATTTCTGAGACTAAAGTGTAAACTAGATAAACTCATCTTTAACAGAAAAAGTCCGAAAAATGTATTGTAATTACAATTAATGTGTTCTAAGGCAATACGTCTAGTAAAAATTGCATTTCTATGTACGTTGATTCAAGAAAATATGAAGGAAGTCAAATTTAACAATAGAAGAAGGATGAAAGACCATGCAGAACTAATCCAAATCCTAGCAAATTTCTTTTATCTTGAATCAAATAGAAAGACAAAGTTACACAAAAAGAAAGAGTTCATAAAAATGTTGAATTTTATATACGTTAACTCGAAAAAGTCTACACATTTCTTTATAAGTCGGAAATTGATTTCTGAGACTAAATTGTAAACTAGATAAACTCATCTTAAACAGAAAAAGTTTGAAAAATGTATTGTAATTACAATTAATTTGTTCTTAGGCAATACGTCTAGTAAAAATTGCATTTCTATGTACGTTGATTCAAGAAATATAAAGGAAGTCAAATTTCACAATAGAAGAAAGATGAAAGACCATGCAGAACTAATCCAAATCCTAAAAAATTTCATCAATCTTGAATCAAATAGAAAGACAAAGCCAATATAAAAAGAAAGAGTTCATTAAAATGCTGAATTTTATATACGTTAACTCAAAAAAGTCTACACATTTCGTTATAAGTCGGAAATTGATTTCTGAGACTAAATTGTAAACTAGATAAACTCATCTTTAACAGAAAAAGTTCGAAAAATGTATTGTAATTACAATTAATGTGTTCTAAGGCAATACGTCTAGTAAAAATTGCATTTCTATGTACGTTGATTCAAAAAAATATGAAGGAAGTCAAATTTAACAATAGAAGAAGGATGAAAGACCATGCAGAACTAATCCAAATCCTAACAAATTTCTTCTATCTTGAATCAAATAGAAAGACAAAGTTACACAAAAAGAAAGAGTTCATAAAAATGTTGAATTTTATATACGTTAACTCGAAAAAGTCTACACATTTCGTTATAAGTCGGAAATTGATTTCTGAGACTAAATTGTAAACTAGATAAACTCATCTTTAACAGAAAAAGTTTGAAAAATGTATTGTAATTACAATTAATATGTTCTAAGGCAATACGTCTATTAAAAATTGCATTTCTATGTACGTTGATTCAAGAAAATATGAAGGAAGTCAAATTTCACAATAGAAGAAAGATGAAAGACCATGCAGAACTAATCCAAATCCTAACAAATTTCATCTATCTTGAATCAAATAGAAAGACAAAGCCAACACAAGAAGAAAGAGTTCATAAAATGTTGAATTTTATATACGTTAACTCAAAAAAGTCTACACATTTCGTTATAAGTCGGAAATTGATTTCTGAGACTAAATTGTAAACTAGATATACTCATCTTTAACAGAAAAAGTTTGAAAAATGTGTTGTAATTACAATTAATATGTTCTAAGGCAATACGTCTAGTAAAAATTGCATTTCTATGTACGTTGATTCAAGAAAATATGAAGGAAGTCAAATTTCAACAAAGAAGAAGGATGAAAGACCATGCAGAACTAATCCAAATCCTAACAAATTTCATCTATCTTGAATCAAATAGAAAGACAAAGTAAACACAAAAAGAAAGAGTTCATAAAAATGTTAAAATTTATATACGTTAACTCGAAAAAGTCTACACACTTCGTTATAAGTCGGAAATTGATTTCTGAGAGTTAATTGTAAACTAGATAAACTCATCTTTAACAGAAAAAGTTTGAAAAATGTATTGTAATTACAATTAATATGTTCTAAGGCAATACGTCTAGTAAAAATTGCATTTCTATGTACGTTGATTCAAGAAAATATGAAGGAAGGCAAATTTCACAATAGAAGAAAGATGAAAGACCATGCAGAAATAATCCAAATCCTAACAAATTTCATCTATCTTGAATCAAATAGAAAGACAAAGCCAATATAAAAAGAAAGAGTTCATTAAAATGCTGAATTTTATATACGTTAACTCAAAAAAGTCTACACATTTCGTTATAAGTCGGAAATTGATTTCTGAGACTAAATTGTAAACTAGATAAACTCATCTTTAAAAGAAAAAGTTTGAAAAATGTATTGTAATTACAATTAATATGTTCTAAGGCAATACGTCTAGTAAAAATTGCATTTCCATGTACGTTGATTCAAGAAAATATGAAGGAAGTCAAATTTCACAATAGAAGAAAGATGAAAGACCATGCAGAACTAATCCAAATCCTAACAAATTTCATCTATCTTGAATCAAATAGAAAGACAAAGCCAATATAAAAAAGAAAGAGTTCATTAAAATGCTGAATTTTATATACGTTAACTCAAAAAAGTCTACACATTTCGTTATAAGTCGGAAATTGATTTCTGAGACTAAATTGTAAACTAGATAAACTCATCTTTAACAGAAAAAGTTCGAAAAATGTATTGTAATTACAATTAATGTGTTCTAAGGCAATACGTCTAGTAAAAATTGCATTTCTATGTACGTTGATTCAAGAAAATATGAAGGAAGTCAAATTTAACAATAGAAGAAGGATGAAAGACCATGTAGAACTAATCCAAATCCTAACAAATTTCTTCTATCTGGAATCAAATAGAAAGACAAAGTTACACAAAAAGAAAGAGTTCATAAAAATGTTGAATTTTATATACGTTAACTCGAAAAATTCTTTATAAGTCGGAAATTGATTTCTGAGACTAAATTGTAAACTAGATAAACTCATCTTTAACGGAAAAAGTTTGAAAAATGTATTGTAATTACAATTAATATGTTCTAAGGCAATACGTCTAGTAAAAATTGCATTTCCATGTACGTTGATTCAAGAAAATATGAAGGAAGTCAAATTTCACAATAGAAGAAAGATGAAAGACCATGCAGAACTAATCCAAATCCTAACAAATTTCATCTATCTTGAATCAAATAGAAAGACAAAGCCAATATAAAAAGAAAGAGTTCATTAAAATGCTGAATTTTATATACGTTAACTCAAAAAAGTCTACACATTTCGTTATAAGTCGGAAATTGATTTCTGAGACTAAATTCTAAACTAGATAAAATCAGCTTTAACAGAAAAAGTTTGAAAAATGTATTGTAATTACAATTAATATGTTCTAAGGCAATACGTCTAGTAAAAATTGCATTTCCATGTACGTTGATTCAAGAAAATATGAAGGAAGTCAAATTTCACAATAGAAGAAAGATGAAAGACCATGCAGAACTAATCCAAATCCTAACAAACTTCATCTATCTTGAATCAAATAGAAAGACAAAGCCAATATAAAAAGAAAGAGTTCATTAAAATGCTGAATTTTATATACGTTAACTCAAAAAAGTCTACACATTTCGTTATAAGTCGGAAATTGATTTCTGAGACTAAATTGTAAACTAGATAAACTCATCTTTAACAGAAAAAGTTCGAAAAATGTATTGTAATTACCATTAATGTGTTCTAAGGCAATACGTCTAGTAAAAATTGCATTTCTATGTACGTTGATTCAAGAAAATATGAAGGAAGTCAAATTTAACAATAGAAGAAGGATGAAAGACCATGTAGAACTAATCCAAATCCTAACAAATTTCTTCTATCTGGAATCAAATAGAAAGACAAAGTTACACAAAAAGAAAGAGTTCATAAAAATGTTGAATTTTATATACGTTAACTCGAAAAATTCTTTATAAGTCGGAAATTGATTTCTGAGACTAAATTGTAAACTAGATAAACTCATCTTTAACGGAAAAAGTTTGAAAAATGTATTGTAATTACAATTAATATGTTCTAAGGCAATACGTCTAGTAAAAATTGCATTTCCATGTACGTTGATTCAAGAAAATATGAAGGAAGTCAAATTTCACAATAGAAGAAAGATGAAAGACCATGCAGAACTAATCCAAATCCTAACAAATTTCATCTATCTTGAATCAAATAGAAAGACAAAGCCAATATAAAAAGAAAGAGTTCATAAAAATGCTGAATTTTATATACGTTAACTCAAAAAAGTCTACACATTTCGTTATAAGTCGGAAATTGATTTCTGAGACTAAATTGTAAACTAGATAAACTCATCTTTAACATAAAAAGTTTGAAAAATGTATTGAAATTACAGTTAATGTGTTCTAAGGCAATACGTCTAGTAAAAATTGCATTTCTATGTACGTTGATTCAAGAAAATTTGAAGGAAGTCAAATTTCACAATAGAAGAAAGATGAAAGACCATGCAGAACTAATCCAAATCCTAACAAATTTCATCTATCTTGAATCAAATAGAAAGACAAAGCCAACACAAGAAGAAAGAGTTCATAAAAATGTTGAATTTTATATACGTTAACTCAAAAAAGTTTACACCTTTCGTTATAAGTCGGAAATTGATTTCTGAGACTAAATTGTAAACTAGATAAACTCATCTTTAACAGAAAAAGTTTGAAAAATGTATTGTAATTACAATTAATATGTTCTAAGGCAATACGTCTAGTAAAAATTACATTTCTATGTACGTTGATTCAAGAAAATATGAAGGAAGTCAAATTTCACAATAGAAGAAAGATGAAAGACCATGAAGAACTAATCCAAATCCTAACAAATTTCATCTATCTTGAATCAAATAGAAAGACAAAGCCAACACAAGAAGAAAGAGTTCATAAAAATGTTGAATTTTATATACGTTAACTCGAAAAAGTCTACACATTTCGTTATAAGTCGGAAATTGATTTCTGAGACTAAATTGTAAACTAGATAAACTCATCTTTAACAGAAAAAGTTTGAAAAATGTATTGTAATTACAATTAATGTGTTCTAAGGCAATACGTCTAGTAAAAATTGCATTTCTATGTACGTTGATTCAAGAAAATATGAAGGAAGTCAAATTTAACAATAGAAGAAGGATGAAAGACCGTGCAGAACTAATCCAAATCCTAACAAATTTCTTCTATTTTGAATCAAATAGAAAGACAAAGTTACACAAAAAGAAAGAGTTCATAAAAAAGTTGAATTTTATATACGTTAACTCGAAAAAGTCTACACATTTCTTTATAAGTCGGAAATTGATTTCTGAGACTAAATTGTAAACTAGATAAACTCATCTTTAACAGAAAAAGTTTGAAAAATGTATTGTAATTACAATTAATATGTTCTAAGGCAATACGTCTAGTAAAAATTGCATTTCTATGTACGTTGATTCAAGAAAATATGAAGGAAGTCAAATTTCACAATAGAAGAAAGATGAAAGACCATGCAGAACTAATCCAAATCCTAATAAATTTCATCTATCTTGAATCAAATAGAAAGACAAAGCCAATATAAAAAGAAAGAGCTCATTAAAATGCTGAATTTTATATACGTTAACTCAAAAAAGTCTACACATTTCGTTATAAGTCGGAAATTGATTTCTGAGACTAAATTGTAAATTAGATAAACTCATCTTTAACAGAAAAAGTTCGAAAAATATATTGTAATTACAATTAATGTGTTCTAAGGCAATACGTCTAGTAAAAATTGCATTTCTATGTACGTTGATTCAAGAAAATATGAAGGAAGTCAAATTTAACAATAAAAGAAGGATGAAAGACCATGCAGAACTAATCCAAATCGTAACAAATTTCTTCTATCTTGAATCAAATAGAAAGACAAAGTTACACAAAAAGAAAGAGTTCATAAAAATGTTGAATTTTATATACGTTAACTCGAAAAAGTCTACACATTTCGTTATAAGTCGGAAATTGATTTCTGAGACTAAATTGTAAACTAGATAAACTCATCTTTAACAGAAAAAGTATGAAAAATGTATTGTAATTACAATTAATATGTTCTAAGGCAATACGTCTATTAAAATTGCATTTCTATGTATGTTGATTCAAGAAAATATGAAGGAAGTCAAATTTCACAATAGAAGAAAGATGAAAGACCATGCAGAACTAATCCAAATCCTAACAAATTTCATCTATCTTGAATCAAATAGAAAGACAAAGCCTATATAAAAAGAAAGAGTTCATTAAAATGCTGAATTTTATATACGTTAACTCAAAAAAGTCTACACATTTCGTTATAAGTCGGAAATTTATTTCTGAGACTAAAGTGTAAACTAGATAAACTCATCTTTAACAGAAAAAGTTCGAAAAATGTATTGTAATTACAATTAATGTGTTCTAAGGCAATACGTCTAGTAAAAATTGCATTTCTATGTACGTTGATTCAAGAAAATATGAAGGAAGTCAAATTTAACAATAGAAGAAGGATGAAAGACCATGCAGAACTAATCCAAATCCTAGCAAATTTCTTTTATCTTGAATCAAATAGAAAGACAAAGTTACACAAAAAGAAAGAGTTCATAAAAATGTTGAATTTTATATACGTTAACTCGAAAAAGTCTACATATTTCTTTATAAGTCGGAAATTGATTTCTGAGACTAAATTGTAAACTAGATAAACTCATCTTAAACAGAAAAAGTTTGAAAAATGTATTGTAATTACAATTAATTTGTTCTTAGGCAATACGTCTAGTAAAAATTGCATTTCTATGTACGTTGATTCAAGAAAATATAAAGGAAGTCAAATTTCACAATAGAAGAAAGATGAAAGACCATGCAGAACTAATCCAAATCCTAAAAAATTTCATCAATCTTGAATCAAATAGAAAGACAAAGACAATATAAAAAGAAAGAGTTCATTAAAATGCTGAATTTTATATACGTTAACTCAAAAAAGTCTACACATTTCGTTATAAGTCGGAAATTGATTTCTGAGACTAAATTGTAAACTAGATAAACTCATCTTTAACAGAAAAAGTTCGAAAAATGTATTGTAATTACAATTAATGTGTTCTAAGGCAATACGTCTAGTAAAAATTGCATTTCTATGTACGTTGATTCAAGAAAATATGAAGGAAGTCAAATTTAACAATAGAAGAAGGATGAAAGACCATGCAGAACTAATCCAAATCCTAACAAATTTCTTTTATCTTGAATCAAATAGAAAGACAAAGTTACACAAAAAGAAAGAGTTCATAAAAATGTTGAATTTTATATACGTTAACTCGAAAAAGTCTACACATTTCGTTATAAGTCGGAAATTGATTTCTGAGACTAAATTGTAAACTAGATAAACTCATCTTTAACAGAAAAAGTTTGAAAAATGTATTGTAATTACAATTAATATGTTCTAAGGCAATACGTCTATTAAAAATTGCATTTCTATGTACGTTGATTCAAGAAAATATGAAGGAAGTCAAATTTCACAATAGAAGAAGGATGAAAGACCATGCAGAACTAATCCAAATCCTAACAAATTTCATCTATCTTGAATCAAATAGAAAGACAAAGCCAACACAAAAAGAAAGAGTTCATAAAAATGTTTAATTTTATATACGTTAACTCAAAAAAGTCTACACATTTCGTTATAAGTCGAAAATTGATTTCTGAGACTAAATTGTAAACTAGATAAACTCATCTTTAACAGAAAAAGTTTGAAAAATGTATTGTAATTACAATTAATATGTTATAAGGCATTACGTCTAGTAAAAATTGCATTTCTATGTACGTTGATTCAACAAAATATGAAGGAAGTCAAATTTCACAATAGAAGAAGAATGAAAGACCATGCAGCACTAATCCAAATCCTAAAAAAAATCATCTATCTTGAATCAAATAGAAAGACAAAGCCAACACGAAAAGAAAGAGTTCATAAAAATGTTGAATTTTATATACGTTAACTCAAAAAAGTCTACACATTTCGTTTTAAGTCGGAAATTGATTTCTGAGACTAAATTGTAAACTACATAATCTCATCTTTAACAGAAAAAGTTTGAAAAATGTATTGTAATTACAATTAATATGTTATAAGGCATTACGTCTAGTAAAAATTGCATTTCTATGTACGTTGATTCAACAAAATATGAAGGAAGTCAAATTTCACAATAGAAGAAGAATGAAAGACCATGCAAAACTAATCCAAATCGTAAAAAAATTCATCTATCTTGAATCAAATAGAAAGACAAAGCCAACACAAAAAGAAAGAGTTCATCAAAATGTTGAATTTTATATACGTTAACTCAAAAAAGTTGACACATTTCGTTATAAGTCGTAAATTGATTTCTGAGACTAAATTGTAAACTAGATAAACTCATCTTTAACATAAAAAGTTTGTAAAATGTATTGTAGTTACAATTAATATGTTCTAAGGCAATACGTCTAGTAAAAATTGCATTTCTATGTACGTTGATTCAAGAAAATATGAAGGAAGTCAAATTTCACAATAGAAGAAGGATGAAAGACCATGCAGAACTAATCCAAATCCTAACAAATTTCATCTATCTTGAATTAAATAGAAAGACAAAGCCAACACAAAAAGAAAGAGTTCATAAAAATGATGATATTTATATACGTTAACTCCAAAAAGTCTACACATTTCGTTATAAGTCGGAAATTGATTTCTGGGACTAAATTGTAAACTAGATAAACTCATCTTTAACAGAAAAAGTTTGAAAAATGTATTGTAATTACAATTAATATGTTCTAAGGCAATACGTCTAGTAAAAATTGCATTTCTATGTACGTTGATTCAAGAAAATATGAAGGAAGTCAAATTTCATAATAGAAGAAAGATGAAAGACCATGCAGAACTAATCCAAATCCTAACAAATTTCATCTATCTTGAATCAAATAGAAAGACAAAGCCAATATAAAAAGAAAGAGTTCATTAAAATGCTGAAATTTTATATACGTTAACTCAAAAAAGTCTACACATTTCGTTATAAGTCGGAAATTAATTTCTGAGACTAAATTGTAAACTAGATAAACTCATCTTTAACAGAAAAAGTTTGAAAAATGTATTGTAATTACAATTAATATGTTCTAAGGCAATACGTCTAGTAAAAATTGCATTTCTATGTACGTTGATTCAAGAAAATATGAAGGAAGTCAAATTTCACAATAGAAGAAAGATGAAAGACCATGCAGAACTAATCCAAATCCTAACGAATTTCATCTATCTTGAATCAAATAGAAAGACAAAGCCAATATAAAAAGAAAGAGTTCATTAAAATGCTGAATTTTATATATGTTAACTCAAAAAAGTCTACACATTTCGTTATAAGTCGGAAATTGATTTCTGAGACGAAATTGTAAACTAGATAAACTCATCTTTAACAGAAAAAGTTTGAAAAATGTATTGTAATTACAATTAATATGTTCTAAGGCAATACGTCTAGTAAAAATTGCATTTCTATGTACGTTGATTCAAGAAAATATGAAGGAAGTCAAATTTCACAATAGAAGAAAGATGAAAGACCATGCAGAACTAATCCAAATCCTAACGAATTTAATCTATCTTGAATCAAATAGAAAGACAAAGCAAATATAAAAAGAAAGAGTTCATTAAAATGCTGAATTTTATATACGTTAACTCAAAAAAGTCTACACATTTCGTTATAAGTCGGAAATTGATTTCTGAGACTAAATTGTAAACTAGATAAACTCATCTTTAACAGAAAAAGTTCGAAAAATGTATTGTAATTACAATTAATGTGTTCTAAGGCAATACGTCTAGTAAAAATTGCATTTCTATGTACGTTGATTCAAGAAAATATGAAGGAAGTCAAATTTAACAATATAAGAAGGATGAAAGACCATGCAGAACTAATCCAAATCCTAACAAATTTCATCTATCTTGAATCAAATAGAAAGACAAAGTTATACAAAAAGAAAGAGTTCATAAAAATGTTGAATTTTATATACGTTAACTCGAAAAAGTCTACACATTTCGTTATAAGTCGGAAATTGATTTCTGAGACCAAATTGTAAACTAGATAAACTCATCTTTAACAGAAAAAGTTTGAAAAATGTATTGTAATTACAATTAATATGTTCTAAGGCAATACGTCTATTAAAAATTGCATTTCTATGTACGTTGATTCAAGAAAATATGAAGGAAGTCAAATTTCACAATAGAAGAAAGATGAAAGACCATGCAGAACTAATCCAAATCCTAACAAATTTCATCTATCTTGAATCAAATAGAAAGACAAAGCCAACACAAGAAGAAAGAGTTCATAAAATGTTGAATTTTATATACGTTAACTCAAAAAAGTCTACACATTTCGTTATAAGTCGGAAATTGATTTCTGAGACTAATATGTAAACTAGATATACTCATCTTTAACAGAAAAAGTTTGAAAAATGTGTTGTAATTACAATTAATATGTTCTAAGGCAATACGTCTAGTAAAAATTGCATTTCTATGTACGTTGATTCAAGAAAATATGAAGGAAGTCAAATTTCAACAAAGAAGAAGGATGAAAGACCATGCAGAACTAATCCAAATCCTAACAAATTTCATCTATCTTGAATCAAATAGAAAGACAAAGTTAACACAAAAAGAAAGAGTTCATAAAAATGTTAAAATTTATATACGTTAACTCGAAAAAGTCTACACACTTCGTTATAAGTCGGAAATTGATTTCTGAGAGTTAATTGTAAACTAGATAAACTCATCTTTAACAGAAAAAGTTTGAAAAATGTATTGTAATTACAATTAATATGTTCTAAGGCAATACGTCTAGTAAAAATTGCATTTCTATGTACGTTGATTCAAGAAAATATGAAGGAAGGCAAATTTCACAATAGAAGAAAGATGAAAGACCATGCAGAAATAATCCAAATCCTAACAAATTTCATCTATCTTGAATCAAATAGAAAGACAAAGCCAATATAAAAAGAAAGAGTTCATTAAAATGCTGAATTTTATATACGTTAACTCAAAAAAGTCTACACATTTCGTTATAAGTCGGAAATTGATTTCTGAGACTAAATTGTAAACTAGATAAACTCATCTTTAACAGAAAAAGTTCGAAAAATGTATTGTAATTACAATTAATGTGTTCTAAGGCAATACGTCTAGTAAAATTTGCATTTCTATGTACGTTGATTCAAGAAAATATGAAGGAAGTCAAATTTAACAATAGAAGGAGGATGAAAGACCATGCAGAACTAATCCAAATCCTAACAAATTTCTTATATCTTGAATCAAATAGAAAGACAAAGTTACACAAAAAGAAAGACTTCATAAAAATGTTGAATTTTATATACGTTAACTCGAAAAAGTCTACACATTTCGTTATAAGTCGGAAATTGATTTCTGAGACTAAATTGTAAACTAGATAAACTCATCTTTAACAGAAAAAGTATGAAAAATGTATTGTAATTACAATTAATATGTTCTAAGGCAATACGTCTATTAAAATTGCATTTCTATGTATGTTGATTCAAGAAAATATGAAGGAAGTCAAATTTCACAATAGAAGAAAGATGAAACAACATGCAGAACTAATCCAAATCCTAACAAATTTCATCTATCTTGAATCAAATAGAAAGACAAAGCCTATATAAAAAGAAAGAGTTCAAAATGCTGAATTTTATATACGTTAACTCAAAAAAGTCTACACATTTCGTTATAAGTCGGAAATTTATTTCTGAGACTAAAGTGTAAACTAGATAAACTCATCTTTAACAGAAAAAGTTCGAAAAATGTATTGTAATTACAATTAATGTGTTCTAAGGCAATACGTCTAGTAAAAATTGCATTTCTATGTACGTTGATTCAAGAAAATATGAAGGAAGTCAAATTTAACAATAGAAGAAGGATGAAAGACCATGCAGAACTAATCCAAATCCTAGCAAATTTCTTTTATCTTGAATCAAATAGAAAGACAAAGTTACACAAAAAGAAAGAGTTCATAAAAATGTTGAATTTTATATACGTTAACTCGAAAAAGTCTACATATTTCTTTATAAGTCGGAAATTGATTTCTGAGACTAAATTGTAAACTAGATAAACTCATCTTAAACAGAAAAAGTTTGAAAAATGTATTGTAATTACAATTAATTTTTTCTTAGGCAATACGTCTAGTAAAAATTGCATTTCTATGTACGTTGATTCAAGAAAATATAAAGGAAGTCAAATTTCACAATAGAAGAAAGATGAAAGACCATGCAGAACTAATCCAAATCCTAAAATATTTCATCAATCTTGAATCAAATAGAAAGACAAAGACAATATAAAAAGAAAGAGTTCATTAAAATGCTGAATTTTATATACGTTAACTCAAAAAAGTCTACACATTTCGTTATAAGTCGGAAATTGATTTCTGAGACTAAATTGTAAACTAGATAAACTCATCTTTAACAGAAAAAGTTCGAAAAATGTATTGTAATTACAATTAATGTGTTCTAAGGCAATACGTCTAGTAAAAATTGCATTTCTATGTACGTTGATTCAAGAAAATATGAAGGAAGTCAAATTTAACAATAGAAGAAGGATGAAAGACCATGCAGAACTAATCCAAATCCTAACAAATTTCTTCTATCTTGAATCAAATAGAAAGACAAAGTTACACAAAAAGAAAGAGTTCATAAAAATGTTGAATTTTATATACGTTAACTCGAAAAAGTCTACACATTTCTTTATAAGTCGGAAATTGATTTCTGAGACTAAATTGTAAACTAGATAAACTCATCTTTAACAGAAAAAGTTCGAAAGATGTATTGTAATTACAATTAATGTGTGCTAAGGCAATATGTCTAGTAAAAATTGCATTTCTATGTACGTTGATTCAAGAAAATATGAAGGAAGTCAAATTTCACAATAGAAGAAAGATGAAAGACCATGCAGAACTAATCCAAATCCTAACAAATTTCATATATCTTGAATCAAATAGAAATACAAAGCCAATATAAAAAGAAAGAGTTCATTAAAATGCTGAATTTTATATACGTTAACTCAAAAAAGTCTACACATTTCGTTATAAGTCGGAAATTGATTTCTGAGACTAAATTGTAAACTAGATAAACTCATCTTTAACAGAAAAAGTTCGAAAAATGTATTGTAATTACAATTAATGTGTTCTAAGGCAATACGTCTAGTAAAAATTGCATTTCTATGTACGTTGATTCAAGAAAATATGAAGGAAGTCAAATTTCACAATAGAAGAAAGATTAAAGACCATGCAGAACTAATCCAAATCCTAACAAATTTCATCTATCTTGAATCAAACAGAAAGACAAAGCCAACACAAGAAGAAAGAGTTCATAAAAATTTTGAATTTTATATACGTTAACTCAAAAAAGTCTACACATTTCGTTATAAGTCGGAAATTGATTTCTGAGACTAAATTGTAAACTAGATAAACTCATCTTTAACAGAAAAAGTTTGAAAAATGTATTGTAATTACAAATAATATGTTCTAAGGCAATACGTCTAGTAAAAATTGCATTTCTATGTACGTTGATTCAAGGAAATATGAAGGAAGTCAAATTTCACAATAGAAGAAAGATGAAAGACCATGCAGAACTAATCCAAATCCTAACAAATTTCATCTATCTTGAATCAAATAGAAAGACAAAGCCAACACAAAAAGAAAGAGTTCATAAAAATGTTGAATTTTATATACGTTAACTCGAAAAAGTCTACACATTTCGTTATAAGTCGGAAATTGATTTCTGAGACTAAATTTTAAACTAGATAAACTCATCTTTAACAGAAAAAGTTTGAAAAATGTATTGTAATTACAATTAATATGTTCTAAGGCAATACGTCTAGTAAAAATTGCATTTCTATGTACGTTAATTCAAGAAAATATGAAGGAAGTCAAATTTCACAATATAAGAAAGATGAAATACCATGCAAAACTAATCCAAATACTAACAAATTTCATCTATCTTGAATCAAATAGAAAGACAAAGCCAATATAAAAAGAAAGAGTTCATTAAAATGTTGAATTTTATATACGTTAACTCAAAAAAGTCGACATATTTCGTTATAAGTCGGAAATTGATTTCTGAGACTAAATTGTAAACTAGATAAACTCATCTTTAACAGAAAAAGTTTGAAAAATGTATTGTAATTACAATTAATATGTTCTAAGGCAATACGTCTAGTAAAAATTGCATTTCTATGTACGTTGATTCAGGAAAATATGAAGGAAGTCAAATTTCACAATAGAAGAAGGATGAAAGACCATGCAGAACTAATCCAAATCCTAACAAATTTCATCTATCTTGAATCAAATAGAAAGACAAAGCCAACACAAAAAGAAAGAGTTCATAAAAATGTTGAATTTTATATATGTTAACTCAAAAAAGTCTACACATTTCGTTATAAGTCGGAAATTGATTTCTGAGACTAAATTGTAAACTAGATAAACTCATCTTTAACAGAAAAAGTTTGAAAAATGTGTTGTAATTACAATTAATATGTTCTAAGGCAATACGTCTAGTAAAAATTGCATTTCTATGTACGTTGATTCAAGAAAATATGAAGGAAGTCAAATTTCACAATAGAAGAAAGATGAAAGACCATGCAGAACTAATCCAAATCCTAACAAATTTCATCTATCTTGAATCAAATTGAAAGACAAAGCAAACACAAGAAGAAAGAGTTCATAAAAATGTTGAATTTTATATACGTGAACTCAAAAAAGTCTACAGATTTCGTTATAAGTCGGAAATTGATTTCTGAGACTAAAGTGTAAACTAGATAAACTCATCTTTAACAGAAAAAATTTGAAAAATGTATTGTAATTCCAATTAACGTGTTCTAAGGCAATATGTCTAGTAAAAATTGCATTTCTATGTACGTTGATTCAAGAAAATATGAAGGAAGTCAAATTTCAACAAAGAAGAAGGATGAAAGACCATGCAGAACTAATCCAAATCCTAACAAATTTCATCTATCTTGAATCAAATAGAAAGACAAAGTTAACACAAAAAGAAAGAGTTCATAAAAATGTTGAAATTTATATACGTTAACTCGAAAAAGTCTACCCACTTCGTTATAAGTCGGAAATTGATTTCTGAGAGTAAATTGTAAACTAGATAAACTCATCTTTAACAGAAAAAGTTTGAAAAATGTATTGTAATTACAATTAATATGTTCTAAGGCAATACGTCTAGTAAAAATTGCATTTCTATGTACGTTGATTCAAGAAAATATGAAGGAAGTCAAATTTCACAATATAAGAAAGATGAAAGACCATGCAGAAATAATCCAAATCCTAACAAATTTCATCTATCTTGAATCAAATAGAAAGACAAAGCCAATATAAAAAGAAAGAGTTCATTAAAATGCTGAATTTTGTATACGTTAACTCAAAAAAGTCTACACATTTCGTTATAAGTCGGAAATTGATTTCTGAGACTAAATTGTAAACTAGATAAACTCATCTTTAACAGAAAAAGTAAAATTGTATTGTAATTACAATTAATATTTTCTAAGGCAATACGTCTAGTAAAAATTGCATTTCTATGTACGTTGATTCAAGAAAATATGAAGGAAGTCAAATTTCACAATAGAAGAAAGATAAAAGACCTTGCAGAACTAATCCAAATCCTAATGAATTTCATCTATCTTGAATCAAATAGAAAGACAAAGCCAATATAAAAAGAAAAAGTTCATTAAAATGCTGAATTTTATATACGTTAACTGAAAAAAGTCTACACATTTCGTTATAAGTCGGAAATTGATTTCTGAGACTAAATTGTAAGCTAGATAAACTCATCTTTAACAGAAAAAGTTTGAAAAATGTATTGTAATTACAATTAGTATGTTCTAATGCAATTCGTCTAGTAAAAATTTCATTTCTATGTACGTTGATTCAAGAAAATATGAAGGAAGTCAAATTTCACAATAGAAGAAGGATGAAAGACCATGCAAAACTAATCCAAATCCTAACAAATTTCATCTATCTTGAATCAAATAGAAAGACAAAGGTAACACAAAAATAAAGAGTTCATAAAAATGTTGAATTTTATATACGTTAACTCGAAAAAGTCTACACATTTCGTTATAAGTCGGAAATTGATTTCTGAGACTAAATTGTAAACTAGATAAACTCATCTTTAACAGAAAAAGTTTGAAAAATGTATTGTAATTACAATTAATATGTTTTAAGGCAATACGTCTAGTAAAAATTGCATTTCTATGTACGTTGATTCAAGAAAATATGAAGGAAGTCAAATTTCACAATAGAAGAAGGATGAAAGACCATGCAGAACTAATCCAAATCCTAACAAATTTCATCTTTCTTGAATCAAATAGAAAGACAAAGTTAACACAAAAAGAAAGAGTTCATAAAAATGTTGAAATTTATATACGTTAACTCGAAAAAGTCTACACATTTCGTTATAAGTCGGAAATTGATTTCTGAGACTAAATTGTAAACTAGATAAACTCATCTTTAACAGAAAAAGTTTGAAAAATGTATTGTAATTACAATTAATATGTTCTAAGGCAATACGTCTAGTAAAAATTGCATTTTTATGTACGTTGATTCATGAAAATATGAAGGAAGTCAAATTTCACAATAGAAGAAGGATGAAAGACCAAGCAGAACTAATCCAAATCCTAAAAAATTTCATCTATCTTGAATCAAATAGAAAGACAAAGCCAACACAAAAAGAAAGAGTTCATAAGAATGTTGAATTTTATATACGTTAACTCAAAAAAGTCTACACATTTCGTTATAAGTCGGAAATTGATTTCTGAGACTCAATTGTAAACTAGATAAACTCATCTTTAACAGAAAAAGTTTGAAAAATGTATTGTAATTACAATTAATATGTTCTAAGGCAATACGTCTAGTAAAAATTGCATTTCAATGTACGTTGATTCAAGAAAATATGAAGGAAGTCAAATTTCACAATAGAAGAAGGATGAAAGACCAAGAAGAACTAATCCAAATCCTAACAAATTTCATCTATCTTGAATCAGATAGAAAGACAAAGCCAACAAAAAAAAAAGAGTTCATAAGAATGTTGAATTTTATATACGTTAACTCAAAAAAAGTCTACACATTTCGTTATAAGTCGGAAATTGATTTCTGAGACTAAATTGTAAACTAGATAAACTCATCTTTAACAGAAAAAGTTTGAAAAATGTATTGTAATTACAATTAATATGTTCTAAGGCAATACGTCTATTAAAAATTGCATTTCTATGTACGTTGATTCAAGAAAATATGAAGGAAGTCAAATTTCACAATAGAAGAAAGATGAAAGACCATGCAGAACTAATCCAAATCCTAACAAATTTCATCTATCTTGAATCAAATAGAAAGACAAAGCCAACACAAGAAGAAAGAGTTCATAAAATGTTGAATTTTATATACGTTAACTCAAAAAAGTCTACACATTTCGTTATAAGTCGGAAATTGATTTCTGAGACTAAATTGTAAACTAGATATACTCATCTTTAACAGAAAAAGTTTGAAAAATGTGTTGTAATTACAATTAATATGTTCTAAGGAAATACGTCTAGTAAAAATTGCATTTCTATGTACGTTGATTCAAGAAAATATGAAGGAAGTCAAATTTCACAATAGAAGAAAGATGAAAGACCATGCAGAACTAATCCAAATCCTAACAAATTTCATCTATCTTGAATCAAATTAAAAGACAAATCCTACACAAGAAGAAAGAGTTCATAAAAATGTTGAATTTTATATACGTGAACTCAAAAAAGTCTACAGATTTCGTTATAAGTCGGAAATTGATTTCTGAGACTAAAGTGTAAACTGGATAAACTCATCTTTAACAGAAAAAATTTGAAAAATGTATTGTAATTCCAATTAACGTGTTCTAAGGCAATATGTCTAGTAAAAATTGCATTTCTATGTACGTTGATTCAAGAAAATATGAAGGAAGTAAAATTTCAACAAAGAAGAAGGATGAAAGACCATGCAAAACTAATCCAAATCCTAACAAATTTCATCTATCTTGAATCATATAGAAAGACAAAGTTAACACAAAAAGAAAGAGTTCATAAAAATGTTGAAATTTATATACGTTAACTCGAAAAAGTCTACACACTTCGTTATAAGTCGGAAATTGATTTCTGAGACTAAATTGTAAACTAGATAAACTCATCTTTAATAGAAAAAGTTTGAAAAATGTATTGTAATTACAATTAATATGTTCTAAGGCGATACGTCTAGTAAAAATTGCATTTCTATGTACGTTGATTCAAGAAAATATGAAGGAAGTCAAATTTCACAATAGAAGAAAGATGAAAGATCTTGCAGAACTAATCCAAATCCTAACGAATTTCATCTATCTTGAATCAAATAGAAAGACAAAGCCAATATAAAAAGAAAGAGTTCATTAAAATGCTGAATTTTATATACGTTAACTCTAAAAAGTCTACACATTTCGTTATAAGTCGGAAATTGATTTCTGAGA